>NC_139080.1:75795017-76257686 GCF_965140915.1 Aythya marila | reverse complement strand
TCATGAAGATGGGTTCGGCCAAACTCAGCAAACTGCTCAGAGAAGCTTGTACTGAAAGTTGCTGGAAATGGGTGCACCAGAGCTGGAGAGAAGCTCGAGCTGAGAGAAGCAGACCCACGCACACAACTGCCCCTCACTGGTCAGCAGTTGCGCATTTTGGGGAATCATACGTCCTTAGGAACAAAGACTGACCTGGTAACCTTACAGCTTATTCTCTGTGAGAAACACTCCGTAGCCAATAACTTAGGCTCAGGCGAGGATCTCAGTGAAGTAGTAATTTATTCGCGATTGCAATGGCGGGCGCCCCACAAGCAGGAGAGAGCGCATCTACTAGTTCCAAAACACAGTTTATATACCTTTTGATGGCAGGACCCTCCCCTGTTTCCCCACTGAGTGGGTAATCCAGATTCACAATCTATCTGATGCTTCACAAACAATGCATGGCCTTCAGTCGCCAGCCTGTTAAATTTCAAATTTCTTTTGACATTTTTACTGCTTGAAGTGGTAATGTTTCTTCACTTATCTGACTTGACTTGACACCATGATTTTCACCTAATTGTCCTAAGGAGTCTGACTGTCTGCATTTTACAAGGTTGCCTGCTAAACTTTTCTTATCACTGTAAGCATATCTCAGTACCACATTCCCTCCTTCTAAACAATGTAACTCTGCAAAAACAACATTTCTATTCCCACAATTCCCCCCTTTTCTTTTTTTTTATAAACTGTTGATTTTTGCAAAAACTCTTTTTATTTTTATTTATTTATTTATTTTAAGTGTAATTTGGTAAATATCTTCCTGTTCTTCACTTTCTTTGCTTTCCATTTCCTCTAATATCATTTTATCTGAGTAGGGTGGTGGATCTATGGTCATTTGTTTCAATAATGTGGTTTCAATTAACTGCTGGACAAGTCCCCTTACACAGGGGATAACGCAACAGCCAATAGCTGTCAAAACTCCTGCTACTATAATCAAGGATGTAAATATGGACATTACCATCCCTTTCCATTTACCAAACCAAGATTTCAACCATCCTGTGATGGAAGTGTCTGCTCCCGAATTTTCTGCTAATTCATTGGCAAGGGTGGTAAGCCCTTGCAATGCTCTTGTTACTGTGCCATCCGGGGCAGTATTGTTACGGATAAAAGTACAATGGTTGCCCAGCATCACGCATACACCACCCTTCTCCACAAGCATCATATCTAATGCTATCCTGTTTTCCCAAGCCATTTTGCTGATGGCATCTAGTTGTTCAGCGATTCCTCTCATCGCATCCTTGGTATAATTGATGAATCTCTGCTGATTATAATAGAAATAATTAATCCAATCCACATTTTTATTGATTGTTACCCACCAGAACAGTAACTCAAACCCTGCAGCAATTTAATTTCTGGCTTTATGTTCATCCGGAACTCCTCTAGGTACCCCAATAGAATCTATGTATACTCTATCATCAAATGATATTCCTAAGCCTCCTTTACTTCTTCTGGGTATTTGTGATGTTTCTCTTTCAAATGCCAGGGTGAAGGGTATAGCTGATTGAACAAGTGCACAAGTGCCTTCCCAATTAGATGGTAGGGTGGACCGTAAGATCTTCCCTCCACCGTACCACCAGAGATCTGCCCTGGGGATCTCTAGTCTTGAGCAGTTTCCCATCAAGTCCTTGGTAGCACAAGGTAAATTCTCCCAGATGCCAGGTAGCACTCACACCCTGACGTGAGAGGCAAGCTGTATGGTTACCTATAGCTGTAGAGAATGCAGGGGGAACTGTGATATTGTTATCATGCAAGAAACAGCAAAGAGAGACTTACAGGCCTCATTTCCCCAGGCAGTCTTTTCTTGGTACAATGCAATCATACATCGCATTCCTTGGGAGTCTTTGGTCCACCCCCATGGGAAGGGCACTATCTGGGCAATCGGTCATCCCGAGGCACAAGCATAGCAGTAGCTACGGTTGAGACTCCGGACAGTATATTTGACCCATTCTATCCAGGCATTCACGTCCCCATACCCTGTTTGAATCTCAAATGTTTGAACTGCCACATTTCAGAGGGCCTCCTGTTTACTCTCCTGTTTTCTCCTTGAGTTTCTCCCTTTCTCTGATGGCAATAGAGGATTGTTTCCATACAGCTATTCTCAATCTGGCTGTTGTGTCTCTCCCAGTTATTTGTTCTTTCTGCTCAATTGTCATTGGGCATTTAAATCTCCACAAGCTAACACCTCACAAGCATCAAACGTGACGGCTTGTGGTACATAACCCTCTGTCACAGTCACCCATATTTTGATGGGGTATCCCGTTTTTGCTATTATCTGGTCATGCCTTTTCCAAGTTACCAATTGACCAAGGCCTTCTCTGAGGCCTAGAATCACTAAAAACAAAATTAATAATCAATTTTCCTCTGTCATTATTTTTAAACCTTAGGTTTCCAAATAATTATCGATACAAAAATAAGATGTACACTACTACTATAACAACCCCCCCCCCTTGGGAGCACTGCAGTTCGCTATAGGTCTGTCCTTTCTCTCAATCACAAGTCACACTCGTTAGTTACCTGTGAAAATAAAAGGTTAGTTTACAATTGTAAGCTCTTATCCTGCTCAGAGTCCACTACGAGATTTTTCTCTTCAATTTCAACTTCCAACAAGTCTTTTGTAGGAACAGCTTCCCAGATACTAGCGTCGACAGATGCTCGAGTATAGTGAGTCCAACCTTTTTCCGCAGTTCTTACGGCTGTTTCAGTGGTCAGTAATTGTCCTTCCCATTCAGGCCGGAGTTGACTCTTTCCAGGTCCGAATCAGGACCCAGTTTCCTGGATGATGGTGGTGAATGGGGAATTCCAAAGGTGGGGTTTGAGCCAACAACCCACAGGTCCTGAGAGATGACAAAGAAGAAGACAACCCCAGAATACAGTTCTTAAAGAAACTCTCTTATTTTGAATTGTGGTATCTCATCCCTTCTGCCCAGATAGGGCAATCTGAACAGCATCTCATATGGTGAAATTCCTATATCCTTTCTTGGTGCTGTTTAAACCTGTAGGAGTAAGCATTTTACCCAAGGAAGTTGGGTTTCTAACACTAGTTTAGTTAATTGCTTCTTTAATGTCTGATTCATTCGCTCCACCTTCCCAGAAGAGGAGGGGTGCCAGGGGCTGTGAAAATCCCACTCAATCTCTAAGGCCTGCTTTAACCCTTGCAGTAAAGCTTACACCCATCTAGTCACGTGGTCAATTAGGACAAACAAGTAACTCAGTAAAGTTTACCTGTATACTTTGGAAAGGTCAAACCCCTGGCTCCCGTCCCCCTCTAGATGGGTTACAGAACACCTTTTTATTTACCTTTTGACGTATGGTACATCCTCTACATATGTGCTTCCCTAAAGTGTATATTCCTACACAGACATACTTTCTTAGCACAACATCACACATTGCTTGCACCTCCTAATGACTCTTCTGATGTAAAACAGTTAATATTTGCCTCATTATCACTTTATTCAGCATTTCTCTCCCATCAGGGAGTATCGATTTTCCTTCAGACTTCATGGCTCCTGATTCCTTAAAAAAAATCTTTCTTTTAAAACTTTTTAGTTCTTTCTTAATTTTCAACAATTCCCTGAATCCTCTCTGCATTTATTCTGTTTTCCTTCAGACATTAGATGCCTTAAATACCTGACTTCTCTTTCTCCATATTGTAATTTATTTATTTATTTATTTATTAATACTCCCAAGCCCTGCTTTCCCAGAAAGTTGAATAGCTTGTTAGTAGCTTCCTTCACAACTCTTTTCTCCTGTGCTGACAATAGAAAACGATCCACATATTTGTTAACATTAACACCTCCTTGGGAGGTTGTAATTGCTCCAAAATCTCTTTTTTTTTTTTTTCTTTTTTTTTTTTAGATCTTACCCAAATAGATAGGTGTCCCTGTAAACCCCTGAGGTAAAATTGTCCACCTATATTGTTGCTTCCGCCCCCATTTCAGGGTCTTTCCAGTCAGAGGTGAATATACATGTATGTTTGCTCTCAGGGCCAGAGAGCACTCCATTAATAACACTGTTATTCCAGTCTAACAATTTACTATTTGAATGCCCAATTTAATCATCAAATCCCTTCCCAACAAATTAGTCCTTGCCTTGGGTACATACAATAATTACCCAGTGATCATTTTATCCCCTAGTCTCAGCTTGGTATCCCCCCCAAAGTGGCACTGTTATCCCAGCCCCACTTTTTAGGGTTTCATTAGTTAATTTAATCCCTGATACTTTACAGGTCAGTAATGACCTAGCTGTTCCCCAGTGTATTGGGTTTGATGGCAAGGTTCGGGGGCTGTGAGCAGGGGGGTGGGAAACTGCAGTGGCAGCCCCCGTGAGAAAAAAAAACCCGGAAGCCTCCCCGTGGCAGATAAGGGACAATTTCATCTGGCCCTAAGGGGCCCACTGCTGCCCAGAGCCAAGCCATGAGCAACACAGTCCGTGCCTCTGTGAGAACACATTCACGAAAACAAACAAACAAAGAAACAAACAAAAGCCTGCTGCTCAACAGCAGTTGGGAGAGCGAGAAACCCCCCCGCAGACACCAAAGTCAGTGCAGAAGGAGGGGGAGGAGGCGCTCCAGGCGCTGGAGCCGAAGCCCCCCCTGCGGCCGCTGGAGAGGCCCCTGGTGGAGCAGGCTGTTCCCCCCTCCCCGATGCTTGGGAAACTGAACAAACACCACAGCAAATATGCAAATATACCATAACTTCTAGACTGTTACTTAGATAATGCCTACATCCTCTTTCCCTGCTCATTCAACTTCAAACAGCTCTGTTAAATATTACATGCCACACCTTTAACACCTTCAGCAACTCTTTTAACACTTCCTTTATCTTTTTCCAGCCTGTACTTTTCTAATACCAGCACCAAAGGCTCAGTCAGGGTCCAACTTAATTCCATACCTTTTCCCTCCAAGATACTGAAACAACATATCAATATAGCATATTTCATCCCATTTTCCTTCTTTCCTCCTTCTTCCACTCCAGATATTCCCATTCGAAGTGGCCAGCCTGGCCACACTTAAAACATCTTATCAAAGCCTGTCTCTGCTAGGACTCGGGCCACAACACAGGCAGCCTTCTTTGCCTGCCATTCCTTCATCTCTCTTCTTCTCCTTTCCATCCTGGCCCTGACTCCCCCTGAAGATTTTCTTCATCTTTCTCCAACCCTCTGCCTCACTACCCGCTGCACTGTCAATACCATTAGTTTCGATCTTTTTTTTTTTTTTTTCCCTTCTTATCTCCCCTCCAGACACACCCCTCCAGGGCCTCCCGCAGGAGGGTCCCCCAGTGACTGTTCACTACATTCCCCCCACCTTCTGAAGCATTTTCTGCGTATTTTGCCAGGCTTTAATCACACAATGAACTTTCAAGAGCCCTTGGGATACTGGGTCCTCAGGTCTCATGCCCAAGTACTTACTCATTCTGACACTAAGTCTCTCATATAATTTCTGTGTTGCACACTATTATTATTCCAGCCAGGATTGGCAAGTGGGTATTTCTGCCCTGCCAGTATTACCCCTGGTCCTGGAGGATGAGCTCTTTCCCATTCTTGTATAGCAGCTCTCCTCCTGATCATTCCCATTTCTTTCCCTGTAAACAGCATACTTATAGACATAATTCCCTCTCCCAAGAGTATAAATCAGGTCGTAGGAACTGGTCTAATTGTTCAGCTAGGCTGTTGGGGTCCTTGAATAAAGACTTCCTCTCCTTCTTAAAAAGTCCTAACCTCTCTGCTGGTAAGGAGGAGGGGGTAGTTCACCTAAGAGGATACACAGTTAGTGTTAGTACTGTTAGTATCAGGGAAGGCAAAATTCTCAACATATCTTCTACCTTGTTCTAATTCTTGCCAGAGCGTAGAGTACGATCCTTCTTTAGGGACAGTGTTAATTACAGTCCCTGTCTCCCTTCCTGGAGTGACTGCTGCTGCCACCAGTTCAATATTAAGATTATAGGGAGCATAACTTGGCTCCTTCTCTGAAAAAGGAATCTTATTGTTTACACATAAATTTAAAGCCTGAATTTTCATCAGACCCGTATTTTGGCCAAAATACTGCTGTTTCCTTAATTGGTTCTTTTGTCCAGACTGATACACAATATTTAACCCTTTTTTTTTTTTTTTAATTATTTTTCTTTTACAATCCCTCTAATTTTGGGATTATGTTTCCAATTTCTTATCATTCTTCAGGAAGAACTATTAGTAGGCACTCCCCCAGGGATATCTCCCTGTCCCCTGGAACTCATATTTTCCCATTTTTCCTAACCCTCACCAGTATGTGCTACAGAATTTTCCCTTCTGCAGTGTACCACACACCAACGTACTGAAAAATGGGGGTGTACCGCAAAGCACTTCCCCGTGCAAGCGTTACCGCACACCTATGAGTTTACCAGATTCCCTGGAACTCGTACTTCCCATCTTTCCTAACCCTCGCCAGTATGTGCTACAGAATTTTCCCTTCTGCAGTGTACCACACACCAACGTACTGAAAGATGGGGGTGTACCGCCAAGCACTTCCCCGTGCCAGCGTTACCACACACCTGAGTTTACCAGATTCCCTGGTGTACTTCCAAGCACTTCCCCGTGCAAGGATTACCATACACCAGATTTCCCTGGTGTAGTGCCAGCACTTCCCCGTGCAAGGGCTTACCATACACCAGATCACCCGACCCCCAGGGCAATACTCAATATTTCTTACCTTGGTCTGTGCACAGAGTTACCAGATCGATTCTTAAAAACCCGGAGTGCCTACCTTCTTCCTTTCCCCACTACTTCACGGATCCTGCCTCTTTAACCAGTCTCGGGCCCTCTGTCAGCTTTCCGCAGAACCGCCACCGTCGATGCACAGGACCGCTGAAATCAGTGGGGCATGCCTTCCTGCTGCTGCGGCGGTGGGGCTCCCCAGTAGGTGACTGGATCCCGGATGAGCCCCCAAATTGTGAGAAACACTCCGTACCCAATAACTTAGGCTCAGGCGAGGATCTCAGTGAAGTAGTAATTTATTCGCGATTGCAATGGCGGGCGCCCCACAAGCAGGAGAGAGCGCATCTACTAGTTCCAAAACACAGTTTATATACCTTTTGATGGCAGGACCCTCCCCTGTTTCCCCACTGAGTGGGTAATCCAGATTCACAATCTATCTGATGCTTCACAAACAATGCATGGCCTTCAGTCGCCAGCCTGTTAAATTTCAAATTTCTTTTGACATTTTTACTGCTTGAAGTGGTAATGTTTCTTCACTTATCTGACTTGACTTGACACCATGATTTTCACCTAATTGTCCTAAGGAGTCTGATTGTCTGCATTTTACAAGGTTGTCTGCTAAACTTTTCTTATCACTGTAAGCATATCTCAGTACCACATTCCCTCCTTCTAAACAATGTAACTCTGCAAAAACAACATTTCTATTCCCACATTCTCCTTATTAACGATCGGACAGTTTATGATCCTGTAACATGGAACCAAACTGATGTCAAGGTGTGGGACTCTGCAACTAAAAATGACAAAGTTGCAGTGGGATTGCTTGGCACCTGGCGAGCAGTAACTGAGGCCTTAAAGAGCCCTGTGGGACCACAGTCAGAAACGTGTGGTTTGCCAGACAGTGAGGGAGCTGCGGGCTCCTTTACTGATCTGTCTGCTACACCATCGGCCCCTCTGCTGCTACAGCCATCGAAGGCTTTTGCTGTTATGCCCCCTGCTGACCTGGATGTGCCTTTTTTGCCCAGGCCTCATTGGCCTTGAAAAGTAGATGGATATACTTTTCTTCGATCCGGGAAGAACGGGATACATAAGGCCCAAAGACCGAGTTGCTTGACAACTTTAAGCGAGACATATTGTTCAAAAGGAATGGAAAATGGAGACTGTTGTTTGTAATCAAGACAAAGAATGGAAAATGGAGACTGTTAAGTCATGGAACTTAAAGGATTGTTTGTTAACTTTTATGTATAGGCGTACTCGATTTTAGTAAGTTATGGAACTTAAAGGATTGTTTGTTACCTTTCCTGATTGTACATTTGTATAGGCATACTCGGATTTAGTATGTAAAGCAATGTTCTGTATATCTAGAATGTTTGATGTTTGTGTGTGTGTGTTGGTGGAGCGTAGACTCCTCGCACACCCAGCGCTGTTTACTTGCCTTTTATACCTTTTATAGCTTTTATACCTTTTATAAGTATAAATATTACAAAATTCAGATTGAGTTGAGACTTCATTTATAACATAAGGGAGAAACAAAGGTGGCCCGTGTTCATGAAAAGAGTTATAAGGCACAAAGCAGTGCTGGAAGTTTGGACTGGAGGGAAAAAAAAAAAAAAAGGGTAATAGGTTGTCCAGTTTTTGATACAGGAGATGCTCATCTTAATCCTTAGCAGTTTAGTCCTCTCAAACTAGCTGTTCTGAGCTTCTCCTAATACGAACATGGTATGGTAGCCATTATTATCACTATATTTAGTTATGTTTTCCAATCTCTAATTCCCATCTTTGCGTAAATATTTGGCTTCTCTCAAGGCAAAAAATATCCAGTTTTCCCATGAAATATTCATATTGTGGGTTAGAAGAGCTGAAGAACCCTCAACAATTGTGGAGGAGAGATTTATAACCACATTCTAACCAATGCAAGGAAAAACAAAATTGTCACATGTACATAAATAAAAAGGACATGTAACTACAATAGAGAAACAACAACACAACCTCTAAAAAGAAAGAGCTGAATCTCGATGACCTTGAGGTCTCTTCCAACCTAGGAAATTCTGTGATTCTGTGATTCTGTGATTCAGCTAGCATAAACTTCAGCTTCATTACAGTCAATGGAGCTATGCCTGTGTGCACCAGCAGAAAATACGGCTCTGGATCTCTGCTTCTGCTAGTGGGGACCATATGGCAAGACTTCACATGACTGAGTCCTGTTCGTAAATGAACTATAGTATTTAGCTAACTTTATACATATGAGTTTCCTGTCTGTGGTTTGAATAACATCCCATGAATAATTCATTATGGAAAATTACAGATTTACAGTGCTTTTCTATCATTTTACCACCAGCCTTCTACTCCACACACTCTGATAGTATTATTTCCAGAGATTTAGCTCAGGCAAGGCAACACAATTCTCACATAAGAAGTAAATGTTTGAGTAACATCTGAAGTCTGCAATGCCTTTCACACAAAAGTGATAGTATTTGTTTGAATTTTGGCAACACAGCAAAGGACAAAGGAGACCAGGATGCCAGACCAAGCTGACTTTCACAAAACATTTAATGGGCAGAGATATTCAGCAAAGTACCTGCAATAAGTACCTGCAAAGTACCTTCACCTGCAGCAGTAGTCAGCAGTGCATGACGGCATGAAGGAAGCTGATGTCATTATGTCTCCCCAAGAGAGAAGTCTCCCTCCAGGTGGTGTGACCCCCTACCAGAGATCCACCAGCCTCAATGACAGCTGAAATAATAAAGAGCGGAGCCTGGTCAGGATTCATAATACCCTCTCCAAAAAACGACACGGTATGTCAGCAGCACAGAGCCAGGACCAGCTCTGTTGCTCCATGCCACTGCATTGCCCTACAACATTTGCACATGGCAAACATTAAGTCCACTGTTGGTACAATTTTATTCACTTTTATTTATTTATTTATTTTTGCCTGCTTTGTCTCACATTTAAGATAGCCCAAGACAAAGGACAATCCACAGCACTGCTTGAGGGCTTCTCTTCCACATTCCAAAAGAATCACTTACTTCACTCAGTTAACTATAGTAGACAGCTCGATTTCTAGTGGACAGGTTTTCAGACAAAATGCACAACTGTTTTTCCTCACTGTTTCAACACAGAGCATGCCATTCCTCTGGTATCCATCACTTTCCCCTCTTCTGTTCCATATCCATATAACACATACCCAGCTACATAAAGTCACCATGCTTATTCTGAATTTTCAACTGCAGCCATTTTGCCACTTGCCTGCTGGCAACAATCTAGATTTGCCAGTGTGCTGCATAACTTGAAAGTGTTAAACTTCTGATTTTTTTAATTCTTTCTATTTATTTTTTTAATTATTGTTATTATTCTCTTCTTCTCCCTCTTAAAAGGTTGTACACTTCTCAGCAAAAGTCCAGTTCTTCAAAACCAACTTGTAATTTTAGACTGTCCACTTTAGTGCTTCTCACATGTCACTTTCTTAAGAGCTCAGTATTCAGTCTTGGAAAACTGTATCCTCAGGATATCCAGTCACTGATCTTATTTTACCTTCCAGCCCCTCAACAATTTATCTCATATTCAAAAAAAGACTTACAAACAACAAACCTACAAACAACAAACCTACAAACAACACACCTACAGAGGTGAATCAAGACACCAGAAAGAAAGTAGCAACAAGAACTGTGAGTCAGACTGAACTGAGCCTGCAAGAAATGACTGTTTGGAACTGGGGCTCTACTAACTCAAATCCACCACAGATTGATAAAGAACACTTTGATTGTTGCTTGCAGGAATTTTTCTAAAAGGATTTCAATCCAAAATTCAGTTTTGAGAAGGAGGAGTAAGTTGGTGAGTCATAAGGTTTTAATAAATCAACTTTGGCTGAGTATTTGCAGAATGATCTTACTCTCTCTTGCTTTGAATTAATGAAGGGGCTGAATTGCCCTTGATGACAGCCCACCAGGACACCAAGCTATACCTTTTCCATCTAAGATCTTTAAAAATGATCATCTATTTTGCATTATTTAGACAAATTAAAGTAGTGTTGATTATTTGTTTTCAAAAATATCTGCTGAGCCAACTCTGTGTACTGTATGGACTGGAGTACAAACCGTTAACGAGGAAAAGCAAGGATCTCTTTGCGTTAGTTTGACCTTCAAGGAAAAACTGATGGTCAGAGACTGCCATCCTTTCTCTCCAGCTGCAAATGTTCCACAGGTAAAAATATTAGAGGGGAAAATGGATGTCATGAGTTGTGTGTATTCGAAAACTTCTGTGCAATATCTGGGGGGATTTCATCCGCAATGAACAGATCTAGGAAATCAACAACTAGCAGAAAATCTCCAGAAGAATTGATAGTAATCAGATAGTGTGCTCAAAGCAGACACACCGATTATTAAAAGACAGACTCCTACTTAGAGCTGCCAAATTACAACAGAATGTGGAATAAACAAGGGTACCTAGCAGAAAATCATTCAGAACAAGATAGGGTACAGAGAGCAAAGGGCCTATGAAGAGAATGTAAAATAGAAAGAGTTGGAAGAGATTTGATTTTTGTCCTTCAAGCTGGAGTTCTCATCAGAACATTGAAGGAATAAACTTCAAAATTGTCAAGAACAGAACAGAACAGAACAGAATAGTTCAGTTGTAAGGGACCTGCAACTACCATTGTATCTAACTGCCTGACAACTACCAAAAGTTAGAGGATGTTACTGAGGGCATTGTTCCAATGCCTCTTGAACACCGACAGGCTTGGGGCACCAGCCACCTCTCCAGGGAGCCTGTTCCAGTGCCTGACAACCCTCACAGTGAAGAAATCTTCCCTGATGCTCAGCCTGAGCCTCCTTGGCCCAGCACTGTGCCCTCCCTTGGTTCCTGCCATGGGTAACCAAGGAGCAGAGGCCAGCACCTCTCTCTGCCCTTCCCTTCCTCAGGAGCTGCAGGGAGCTGCCTCTCGGCCTCCTCTTCTCCAGACAGGGCAAACTAGGTGTCCTCAGCCTCTCCCACACAACATGCCTTCCAGCCCATTTACCAGCTTTGCTGCCCTTCTCTCAAAGCTTTCAAGTATTTTAACAATCCCTTCAGATTGTTAAGCTCAGACTGCACACAATACTCAAGCTGAGGCTGCAGCAATGCTAAATATAAGCAGGAGAATCACCTGTTTGGACTGGATAGCTACACTGTTTCTATTATTCAGAAAGTTATATTAAGAAGAAAGTTACGTTCAGAATCTGTTATACGCTGATTCCTCTTAAAATAATAATTTTAAGAAGTTAGTTTCCACCACCTGCTGCCTTTTCAATATTGAACTATCAGAAGCTAAACACAGCATTACAATGATATCCATACCTACCAATGGATGAAATTTCTACTGAGACACGTGTATCATCCCTGCTAAGGGAGAGGAAATAGGAATCCATGTCCTGCTAATTTGCAATCCCCAAAAGAACTGAGTTCAGATAATAAAATGATGGCCAAGTGGTTAGTCAAGGCTTGATTGCAAATTACAATGTAATAAATTTCCCAGATCTATTATTGTTTTATAGTTTAGAAATGAAAAACTGGGAACACTTTTCAGAAAACCACAAAGAGGACAAAAATTCAGCACAAACAAAACATAAGAGTGGCTCTTTAGAAGTTCATCTCAGACTGAAAAAGAGATCTCTCTTTATAACTCATAACTATGACGGCTGATGTAACTAAAACAATTCTGAAGGACGCTAAACACTGCGCCACATACAGAGAAGCAGAACCAGGCCATGACTCAGGGCTTTTCAGAATCCTTCCTCTGAACATCTCATCCCACCAAGGGGGAATTAAAGGATGGTTTTACTGAAGTCAACAGGACTATTCCTTTTCCCAGTTAAGCAGGTGGATATGCATCTGAGTAAATCAAAGCTTCACAGGCTAGCCATGGTGAAATCAGCTCTGATCAGTATTCCAATTTTGAACTGACACACAGAAGACATAATCATGTCTATCTCAGGTCCTATAAAAGCTAAATCTGCTCAAATAACAAACTAACAAATGTGAACCTAAATAAATTAATAAATAATAATAATAATAAAGCCAGACATACAATATTAATTTAGGAGATTTATTTAGGATATTTCTGATTTCAGTACTGAGAAAGTTTAATTCATCTGATATCTGCCAAACAGTAACTGTTCTAGGATTATATGTGCATGTGGTTAAGAAAGGACAAAAGTATTAATCATGTAAGTTAGAAAGAAATAAAACATTAAACAAATATATAAATGGAAAAACATCTTGGGAGTTATAAGGTTTCCTTTTTTTTTTCTTAAAATTGGAATCAGACCCACCGTCCCAGAATCGGATGGCTGACATCTACCTGTCATTTTCGAGGAACCTCCCCCAGCCATCAGGACCTTCCTGAGTCAACAAAGAGCAGCTGCATGAGGATGACAGACAGTTCCTTCAGTGCCCCTGCATGCACCTCCCTGCTCCAACAGGCCCAGAGAGTCATTGCCCTCTTGGTTTTGCTCTTTGTTTTTTCAGGAGCTGAAAACCCTGTTCTCCTCAGGGTCACTGCAGCTGGGGCTGCCCTCCCCCAGCACATCATTCCCTTGCCAGAGTCAAGCTGTACAACATCCCTGTCACCAGAGCCAAGCATCTCAGCCAAAGAAGACAGCCAGGGTAGTGCAGCATGATTTGCTTTACTGTCCTAACCTGCTGTCATACACAAGTCTCTGCAACCCTCAAGCCTGGGTGAAAATATCAGTATTCCAGCCTTCTCAGACAGTAATGCCCTTGCCTGTTTTTCCTCATCTCTTTGTGTTTCCTTTCCTTTTTGGTTTTAAGCCAGTGTTCTCTCAGCATTTCACCTCAATTCTTGAACTTCTGCAGTGAATTCCATTTTCAGATTGGCTGCTGAATGCTATCACTCAGCTACACTGAAGAACACTCAAGGAGAGAAAGCATAGGTCTGCTTCAAAAGCAAAGTCTGCAGGCTGGAGAAGCAAATCTTAACTGAAGTCTTCTAACATAAGATCACTACTGCCCTTTCACAGCTGGGAGTTCTTTCCATAAAGTGGAAGAAATGAAACAGGAAACTTTTTAGTAAAAAGTAACTAACAACCTTGCTACACACTCTTCTCAGTACTATGAACTTCAATGCTTTAAAATATTTGTCTGTTGCGAAATCTGAGAAGTCAATATCAATATTCTTCACCCAGATGTTTAAAAGTTGACTTTTAAGTAAAATCTCTTTTTTTTTAAAAAAAAAAAAAAAGGGGGGATTCTATCAATTTCCAAAGTTGTTATGGAAAAATGCAAAGTTCTCTCGTGGTTTAAGTAGGGTAAATTTAAGGTGCTACTTCTGCACATACCTAGGTGTGCAAATTTTGATTCTAATCTCTAGTCTGAATTGGTTTTTTTTAGTTTTATTTATTAATAATTATTTTCTAGAGGTTTGTTTATTTTAAGACTATGGCAACACCTAAATGTATTAAGGGTAATATGTAGATCAGGATAATGTTAGCATTTGTAGTTCCGTTGCCACCAAAGCACTGCTCCCATAAATTGTAGTACCACTGAGTCAGCATTCCTCTGGCCTGCTCCATTTAACAAGCCTATTGTTTAACCTTATCCAGTGTTTCCTCTCTCTAACAAGGGGGAATACCTTGGTAATGCCAATACCAACCCTTATCTGGCTGTTGTCAGTGTCGTGACTCCAAGGGAAAATATTCTTCTGGGGACACTGGTCAACTCTTAGGCAGACCCTCAGTTCAGAACTACTGAGGACCTCAGACAGAACACCAAGGTCAGTCCTTGTAGGCTTATATGGGTGGCAGTCATTCAGGAGGTCAAAAACTGCATGAGCACCTTTGGGAATTTGATCCTCAGCCCCTTGAATGACACAGCACAACTAGCGCTCACTCTAGCAGTGCTTCCTGGAAAATAACAAGGGGTGGAAGAAACACATGCAACCCATTCAATTCTTCCATTGCAGAAAAAGCTGCTGTGATGTGAAGATTATTAAATAAGAAGAGAAGCAGAGAGGCACTGTGAGTGAAAAAAATAATAATAAAAAAAAAAAAAAAGGAAAACTACTGTAGTTTTAAAGAAGACTCTGAGACAGCGCAGGGAAAATTGCTTAGATAAGCCTAAACACATCCCAGAATAGGCTAGAAATAGATGGTATTTACATCAGGAGTCCATTTTTTGCCATTTTGTAAGTAAATAAGCTTGGGATAGATTTTGCATCTTTCATGTCTAACACAATGTCTTAGTAGACTAAAAATATCCTTTTTTTTATGGTGTATTTCAGGGAAGAAAAAACAAAACAAAACAAAACAAAAAAGAAAAAGAAAAAAAAAAACCTCCGGAACTTTTCATGCTATACTTCACGCAGCTGCAAAAATTCAGTGTGTGCATACTTATCTGTGCAACTTTACTCTCTTGTGACACTTGGAGTAGAGTTACTAACATGCTTCAGGTTTGCAGAGTGTAAAAAAGTGGAGAAATAGGTGTTGCAAACAAGATATCAAAAAAAACATTACTGCCTGAGGGGTGACTACTGATGGTGGTGAGAAGGGACAGAAGACTTGAAGGTGAAGTGCTGAAAGATCTTGACCTGTGGAAAATGCAGGCAATAACAGAAAAAATGCAGAAAGTGAAAGAAACAGAAGAGACAGAAACAACAGGCTGACAAGATCTGCTACAGCATGTCTCAGTTGTGTTTTGAGAAATACATAGAGACATAGTTTTTCTTAAGTGAAAAAATAATTAAACCCAACCCTCAACAAGATGGCATTAAGCTTACTGAGTTCATTAGAAATGTGGTTGCAGTAAGCTGATGTTCTGCAAAGCCTATAAACCCAGTGCACTGTGATTTTTTTGATAATATCACTGATCCCACTTCAACCACTGAACTCCAAAGCCTACATGTCCTGTTTAAACCTTTGGATCAAAAGAACTCTGTGAATCCAAAGGAGGACCTTAGCCACAGAAGTTAAAAGCATAACCACAAGCAGAGAGCAAAACCTACCTGGTACTTTCATCTGAAGAGCAGAAAAATGCATGGATCTGAGGATGAGTAAGGTTTTTATTGCTTCAGGTTATTCCTTGCCTTCGTCTGAGGAAATGCCATGTGGAACCTAATAAGGGTAAATTACTATCTCTTCTAAAATTCTGAAGTTCACGTGGACATTAAATATATCCCCAGTTTATATATGACTCTTGATTTAATTAGAAAGCTGCCCTTTACCTAACACAAAGGAAAATGGCATTTAATGCATTTATAAGTCATTTGGCTTTCCATTCACTCATTAGCTGCACACATTTTTCACCTGCATTTTTCATTATTCACAGTCAGTCTATTTTTACAAGAGTATTTTGACAACTTTTTAACTGCAAACGCTTGCTGATTTTCTGGCAGTCCTCTGCAGACTTTTTAGCAGGATATGCTTCCCTGGCTTAGTACCAGCAGAACTCAGCGTTTGCTCTTCCAGCAATTCAATTCAGTGTACGAAGCCCTTTTTCGGGGGTTCCAGTCTTTTGGTTAAATTACCCGGTCCTCAGCAGGTGCTGTTAATTCGTACAAATGTAGTGACCCCGGTGGAGCAACAGCAAATAATGCATTATGGATTTTCCCTGCTTGGTTTGCCATTCTTCCAGGTCCCTGCTGTTACTGCTAGTTGCCTGGTTCAATCTCAAGGCCTTCTGCCCAGACAGTGTGATGCTCTGGTGTGATTAACTCATTACCACACATATGCACTTATTCCTCCCACAGCTGATGACTTCTTGAGGAACCGTCACAGGGGGTTCTGCTTCTGCTGAATGCATGTTGGGTCTAGCTGCATAAACTCTTTTAGGTCTAATATTATGTCAACATATGATTCATCTGCATCCGAGCTAACTTCAGGCACAAGCTGATGAACTTAATCCACAGATCTGCCCTAAAAACATCTAAGCAGATGCTGTCAGAAATTGTCCCACAGCCTTTGGTAAGCTTTTGATGGTTGATCTGAGAAGAGCAGGTCAATCACGCTTCTTGCTTCACTTGGCTCTTTGCTGTCTTCAACTCACTGGTCCCAAAGACACGTCGTCAGACTCTCTTCTTGGCTTCCTCTGAGTAACTTCATTAACTGCAATATTTTGCTCTTGACCAGTCCAGAACTTGACCTTCCTCAACACAGAAAATGGGACGTAAAACTTGTTCTATAAATGTGTCTCTTCTTTTGTTTAAAATACTGTCAACAATACACAGTGCTTTGTCTATTCATAGCTGAGTATTATGGTTTTCCTGTTAAATGGAAGAATAATAACAAAGACATCACAGTCTCAAACTACATGGATTTGCTGCTATTCCAAATTTGCTACAAATTTCAAAGGAAAAAAAAAAGGGGCGGGGGGAATCGAACAAGGAAAAAATAGCACAGTTTTAAATAAAACCGTGGTTTTCAAATGTCTTTTTTAACACAGCGTGGAGAACTGCATAAAGACACAGATATTTTAGTCTGAATTCTACTTATTTTAGATTAACATTTTTGTCCTGGATGTTTGGCACCACTGTAACTAAACCAGTTGCTATATTAGGCTAAACAGATTAAACTTCTTCCTGTAGATAGGTTTAGCCCCTTGACAAAGTTGCAGTGCTCCATAACAGCCATAGGCTGTTAACAAGACAGGGATAGCACATCTATACCAGTAATTCTGAGGGTTCTTTTTATTATTATTGCTCATCAGTGAATAATTCATAACAGCCATAGAGAATATGGTTTCTTTTTCTGCTCTACAATGAGCCTGTGCTTGTGCTTCTTTCTGGAATATTTGTTGCTCCCTAGATTAATTTTGAAATGTATTCTCTCAGATGGTAGATTGATCAAAAGCAACTTCTTGCAAGTGTTTGATGGACAGAATTCAAATGAGTGATAGGTTTCATCAGGCAGGGCTCAGGATAATTTTTTTTATTGTACTAATTTCAAAACCGTAACTGCAAGATACAGATTTGAGCTAGAACTCATTCATTTAATTACTCAGGTGTGGATTTACTTAGGAGAGTAATGGAATTTTATTTTTCTTCTTCCTAATTTAACGACAGTTGTTGCAAGCATGCAGTTTCCAACCAATCAATATACCAGAGGACTCTTGTCAGCCTTGAACTGATGAAATATTTATTTTTTACAAATATATTCATACATGTCCATTATCCTTATGGAATTTTCCTTATTGTTTAGGATATGTGGAGAACGAAAACAAATTGAGGACAAAAATATTGATTTTATATGTGTAAATAATTATGGAGGAGGAAAAATATGGAGTTCATACAGTTGGAGTGTTAAACACAACTGATCCTTCTTTTGTCAAGAAACTAATGGCTTAAATAAAATCAGAAAGGTTTCCTCAAAATATTATCTGCAGAAACCACCTACTATTTTTGGTAGGCTGAGATCATAGCAATTTGTCACGAGGCTGTCTAATATTGGATTTCTTTAGCTCTCTGTTCTCCACTCCAAAATGCTTATAATCCTATATTAGAGAGAAATTTTCTCTCTCTAGGTCATGTCAGATACTTTTTTTGGGTGCAGTGGATGCATTGCTGGTTTTGTCTTCTCCATTTGTTCTACTCCTAGCCAAACCAAGTAGTGTTAAGTACCATCAACTTCCACATGAAATGTTCCCCACAGTTGGACAAGACTTTGGGACATTAAGCTGTGCTTGGGGTTAATATACATTTTTAGGAGATCCTCCCAGAGGATCTGAATTTACCCTGCAGTTCTGCTTTCCTCCCTGCATATTTCTTCAGGCTCAGTTCGTGAACACTTTTTTTTTATTATTATTATTTTTTATTTTTGTGCAATTTCCAAACAATTCAGCATTTCCCTCAGCCTGTTTACTACTGAAGACCCCTTCTCACATGGCAAACAGATGACTCTCAGATGCTAGAACATCTTTCCTGCTTATACTGACATTTATCAACTACAATAATATTTTCCCAAGTGATGTTTCCACAGTTTCCTGTTGTCTGCAGAAAAAGTCTGAGGCAAGAGAGGAACTGAATGCTTTGAAGCTGATCTGCATTCCAAAGAGCCTCAAAATTTTTCATTTCTCATCAAACGTTATCAACTATAAAAATACTTTTGCCATGAAGGTTAGAAGCAGCCAACAGCCACATTGCCAGCTGTTACTGTCACTGCTGTAACAGCAGAAATGCCCAGCTTGCTCCTCTTGGGTGGTGCCTAACCCCACCGGTACACCCACTGAGGACAATTACCAGGGACATTCAGCAGGGGCAATGTTCAGTGGTGGGGCTGAACCTTAACTATGAAAGCCAAGTAAAGGACAGAGCATAATTTTGCTTTTCTAGAAACAAGGAAGAGATGCACCTGAGCTCAGTGTGCCAGTGCTCTCTGCAATTTCCTCTTTATTCCTAGAGGTACGTGTTGTCCATAACAGGTTCCCTCTTTCTCTTCACCACCTCACTCACAGCAGCTGCCCTGCAGTGGAAGTAACCAGCACACCATAATTGCCTTCTTCTGGAGGCCTCTCATTTGAGCTGTCAATGGTCCTAGTAACCCAAAAACTTCTTACACAAAAATCTTTTTAAAATGCAGAAGGCAAAAATTATACTCAAGCTATCTGAAGAGCCTTACTGAATAATTTACCCTTCAAATGCATCAAGCTGCTTTGCCTTTCTTTTCAATACTTCTAAGAAAAAGCAAATAAAAATACTTTTTCCATAGCTTTTTTTTTCAGAGGGATAGGAATACACAAAGCTTTGTTCATGAAAAGATCTAACCCTTGTTCCACATGTTGTCATTATGTTGCCATTTTTAATGATTTCAGGCTTTTCCTGAAGATTTACACAACAGTGGGTGGCCACACAATGTGTGAGGGTACAGATGATGTTTGCTTGTTTTTCCAGGCTTTGAAACAAAACACAGAAAACTTTCATTTTCTTCCTCCTCTTCACAAAGCTCTTAAGTGTTTAAAGCAGCTTGTCAAAAGGATGCTTCAAGAATCTCCAATGGTGCACAAGTAGTGCTCTGTATTCTGAGATCTTTCCTTCCCAGTAACACCCTTCTGCTGCGCTGTGAGGGGCTAGAGCACTGCTTGAGTCTGCATTTTATGGCAAGAAATTGAAACTCAGTAAGGACCCATATAGCAGAGCTGGAAAGCACACCACAGTTTCCAAGCCAGGATTACATCATAAACCCTGAGATATCTTTACTCTTTCTTCTCATAGGAGACGTCTATCCCCTGCTAACCAGCAACCCTGTTAAAAATACCTGTGCTTGCTCCAACACCGCCCATTCAGGCAATGGGAGTAATCTGATGCTGGCAGTAGCACATGTGATTTTCATGAGAATGTTTTTAAGGAAACCTCAGATTTTAAAAATACATCAGGTTTCATTTTTTTTTTCTTTTCTTAAATTTTCTTTAAATTCTTCAGTTCTTAGGTTGCTTCTGGAGCGTGACGAAGAACGTGTTATATGAATATGTCTGATTTAACTATTGCTTTCTCTGTATTTTTTTTACCAGGAGAATATCCAGCATCATATTATTTAAGGGTTCCCTTGAACAAATGCCCCACATCCAGTTCATCTATTTCCTTCTAAAAACACAACCTTGGGTGAGTGCCATTCTCACTTGTACTTTATCTCATATGTCAGCATTTTATGGACATTTCCCTTTTGCCACTGTAATCTCCTACGTGAGCCTAACTTTCTGCATTATTTAGCCTTCTAAGACATTTACTTGCATCACATATTTTTTCCTGATATCACTTTGAAGAGGGCTTAATTGTAATTTAGACTACATTGCAGATTATACCCCTGCTGGATAAGCTTGTTCTTGAGCCCAGATGCATAGGAATAAACTGCTGAATGCCTCCTTGATGCAGAAGACTCTTATCTCCATTCGTGCACATGCCCTTATCAGTGTATTTGACTCAAACAGATAGATTGGATAGCACATCTGACACCAGGTGTCCTCCTAGGACATCTCTTACCGAAGCAAAGAGCAAGCAAGATGTATAGTGTGTCCCTGAGGTTCCCTGAGTCTCTAGCTCAGCACTGTGCCCGCACGTAACCAGGTGATTTTGTTTTGTTTTGTTTTTTTTTGTCAGTATGCCATGTCTTAATGGAAACTGCAACAAGAAGCAACTTATAAGGAATCATTTATTAGTTACATACACACACACACAAACCAGAGAGCTAGTATTGTGCAGAAAAGGCAAGTTACTGGGAAAAACATGAGGCTGCTGCTCAGCGTTACAACCAGATATGTGCTCAATTAGCAGGTGGAGCTCACCTGTGAAAACACAGCCCCAGGAGGCTTCCCCTTCTGGTGAAATCTGGGGAGGGAGCTCTGCTGGATGCTGGGGCAGGGGCTCATTGTTCTGGACAGTATCCCTCTGCGGCAACCCTGCCAAGCTGCATCTTCTGCTGCACAGCTTCAGGCTGTGCCCAAAGGCAGGACCCAGCCCAAGGCAGTCATCATGACAGCGGTTGGTGAGGTGGCTCCTGTCCAACTCACTTTAGCTCATACTATCCTTATTAAGGCTAATAATTTGGATAAGGTTCTCCCTGTTGCTCTGAGTAAGGGTGTACAAGTCAGTGTTTTCAATGAGCAAACAGGAGGGTTAAGCCCACGCTGCTGTTGCGCTTCTCAGAGGATGAGGCAGTTTGCCAATTTTGCAGCCCTTGGTAAACTTGACAGAATTGTTTAGCTGGACAAATTGGGTGAATTACCTTTTACACAGATGCTGTTGTGGCCTTTCAGGAGTTTGCTTATTCAGTCTTTTCCTGTTTTTTACACCACCCTTACAATTCAACTTTGATAAACACCCATGATATCTCACTCCTGCCCTCCCTTCCCCACCATGAAGTCCAGAGGCAGCAGGAGAAAAAGTGATCTTGCCAGTGCCACGAGGTAGGGGGTGCCCTTCTCTCCTTCTGCAAACTGAAAACTCTGCCTGAAAGTCAGTCTTTATTCATTTTCACTGAGCATTTACTCCAAGTGGCCTAAAGAAACCAACCAAATCCATGTGAAGGTTGCACATACCCTCCAATAATCTTGTATTTGGTGCAGAAGCATGGAGTAAATGATGCAATGCTGAAGGTACCACAGTGCCAGCAAACCAGGGCCGACATTTTCTTCAGAACTATGGGTTTGCTCTGTTAGGAGGTAAGGTGCTTGTCTGACCTGCCTACTCAAACAACATTGACATTAGTAATTATTTTGACACTGATTTCAAAGGGCGTTTTCTCTTTTTCCTCTTCTCCTCTCACAAAATTTTCACAAGTGCTTGGCTGTCATCCTGGAGTAAAGAGGCAAGCACATACTTATGTTAAATCCAGCTTGGTCCTACAGGGTGTGACAGTGTCTGATTTTCATGGGGAACATCCTTAGCATGGCCATGACAGAGGATCTCCCTCTACCTGAAAAAATAATTGGAGGAGGGAGCACCTGCCTGTCTGCTGGCAGGAGAAAAATCACTGATCACAGTGGCAGCACACAAACACAAGCACACACCACACTGGGAACCACTCCTATGCTCCTGCTGGCACAGAGGAGGTGGGCCTGCAGTGGGGATAGCTTTTGTCCTAAATGACTCCCTGTGGAGAATGTTCTCCTTCTCTGACTCAGTTCTAACACATTTCTGGCATATAGCTGGTGCATTTTGGTAGAGTTTAAAGGCTCGTGGCCATACCCCTCCTGTACATTCAGGTTTGGTGAATGTACCAAAAAGTAGCTCTTCCCCATGTGGTCAGCTCCAACAGAGTTTGACTCCTGGACTCAGAAAGCTGCAGGAGACTTTACATTAAACCATATTCTGGGTTCCCAGATAAGCATCACCCTAAACCAAGGGCCTCCCAAAGGCTCTTTGTCTATGCCACCCACTGTGATGCTCTAAGCAGTGCTGAACCCATTCCTACCTACAGGAGCTGCTTTCATCACCATCATATTAACCTTGAAGAGACAACTTGGGAGATTTGGTAATACAACTGAAAAGACTTTAAAATAAAAGCAGCTACAGGCAGTGGCAGAAACTTCAGGTAGTTATATCTGCAGGCTTAGTGCTGAACTGGATTGTAGGGTACTTCTCTACTAGTTTTGGCTTTGCCCAAGATTAATGAATCTCGAAGGTGAGAACAGCAGGGGGGAGCTACAGGAGGATCGGCAAGTTGAAAAATATGAACAAGTATCAAACTCAAAATATATGTCATGAACATAACAAGTGGCAAGTGGGAATATTGCAAAGGTTTTATAGCTGCTTGTTGGGGAAGATATATACCGCCACTTCAGACAAGCAGCAGTAAAAGCGACCGATTGGATCACTTGCATTACCAGAGAGAACAGTTTCCACCTGCAAGGAAACCCTTACTTTGCCCTTCTGGCAATGGAAACATTACCTTTATACCATTCAAGTGGTGGGAAGAAGCTGCAAGTGAATACTAGTTGCTTACTTTTTTTCCATCTATAGGTACCCAGAGTGTCTTGAGACCTTGTGGTAATACCAGGTTCAGAGAAGAGACCACCAAAACTGGAAGGGGCAGTGGGCTGCCTGCTGCTGCCTGGCAATGCTACAAGACTGCAGCCAAAATGGAGAGAAGGTATAAAACACCTCACCACACATTTTTCTCACCTGCTCTTTGTGCATCCTGGGTATAAGTTAAAGCCAAGATAGGTCTGACAGTATCGGAGTTATTCTGGACTTGTACTGCCAGGAGAAAGAAAATGAGAGCTTTGTTCAGGGAGTAAGAACTGTCTCGTTCTCATTTCTGAAGCAGCAAAGGAGCACTTGGTCCTGACTGGTGAAAATCAAATTAACTTCAAAGGGCTGGTTAGGATTCAACAGCAGGCCTGTCTGCTCCAGGAAATTTACAGGTGTAAATCTGGAGTAGCAGCTGCACTGTAGATTCACACCATACCTGCACAAGGGCAAGATGAAGTTTTTCAAACATACTTAACTTACTTAAGTACTTAACATACTTAATTCAGCTTTGGCTGCCTGAAGGTGTTTGCAAATTCATAAATACTTCTGGCTGGGAAAAAGATTTGTGGAGGAAGGAATGAAAGGAACATTCAGAATTTTATTTTGACTCTCTTCTCTCTTTTCCCCTTATAATGGTAAATAAAATGAAAAACTTGACATGCTGAAATGTTTGAAACTGTGTTTAGATAATTTGAGCCTCTACATAGAAAAAAAAAAAAAAATACAACAACCAAACGAACAAAAAAAACAACAGATAATTCTTTGGGAATGGAAAAGTAAATTTTACCTGAATGCTTTATTTTTCACAGAATCACAGAAGGGTTGAGGCTGGGAGGGACCTCTGAGTCTGTCTGGTCCAATCCCTGCTCCAGCAGGGCCACCAAGAGCAGGCTACTCAGGACCATGTCCAGGTGTGTTTTGGAGATCGCCAAGGAGGAGATTCCACAGCCTCTGGGCAGCCTGTGCCAGTGCTCTAAAGCTTGTTCCAGTGCTTTTCCCTATTTCTCATTTTTCAGTGATGGTTATCATCATTGGAAAGCAAAAAGGGAAAATAATTTCATTGCAGGCTGACCGATAATAAATCCCTCACCCCTATCCAGGGCTAAAGAGACAGTGATGACACCCTGCATCTCAGCTAGTGACTCAGATGTTTTTGAAAAATCTGAGGGGCTGAAAAAGGGACGGATGAACATGAGCTTAAGCAACTGGCTATCATGCTCTGTCAAGCCTGGGCAGCCTCCCCCGCGGAGCAAGGAAAGCAGAGAAACACAGACTCAAATGGGAGGACAGCACAACCTGCTTCCAAGCGAGCCAAGTTGCTCGGAGGGGCCAGCCCTTGCAGGAGGACACTGAACACAAACAGGACAATCGTTCTGCATCCCAGGACACAAACTAGCTCTCCTTCATAGAAATCACGAGCCAAGCAAGTGGAAAGAGCAGCAAGAGGAACATGAGTGGGGATTTTAATCACATCTCCCCAGTACATTTTTCATTGCTGAAGGGTTTTCCCCAGCTTTAAGGGCGAGGCTCAGCCACTGACAGAGGCTGAACATTTTCTGTGGTCACTGTCCCCAGCAGCCAATGCCACCAGCATTGCTCTGTTTGTGGTTACCCAAGAGGACAGCTGATCCCCAGAAGGTCCATCTGCCTGCGCCAAGCTGCCTGGTCTTATTTCAGCTGACTGACTGGCACAGGAGGAAGAGCAGAACAGATGCTCTTGCTACAGCAGCCCCCATGAGAAAGGGGAAAGTAGAAGGCAGCCAGTCCTTGGGCTGAAGATGAAAAAAAAAAAACACGCACACACACACACACAAAAAAACAAACAACAACAACAAAAAAAAAAACACAAACAAACAAACAAAAAACAATAATCTGTTAAAATTTAAAAATTCATTCTGCCTTGGAAGAAGGACTGCAATGCTGCTGAAAAGCAGAGTGCAGTTGACTCACAGCAGTCTCAGATTTCTTTATTAATCCAAACAAAATGTGCCTCTTTTCCACATGCACATTTATGCAAATAAATTGATTACACAATCTTCCAAATGTTGCATGTATACACTCCAGTGAGGTTTACATCCTTTCTCAGACCACTTTCTACAAATATTCCAGATTCTTACAGAACAGCACTTAAGGGTGTAAGTGTCTTCTTAATTAAAGCCTGTGCTTAAATACTTTGGTATATCAAGGGTATTTTGGAGAACTTTATTAACAGGAATATATTTGAGTGAAAATTAAAAAAAAAATAAAAATGCAAAGAGAAGCAATTCATAATTTGTTGCTATAGATAATCGATCTGTGAAGCACTGGAGTCTTTCAAGTCAAAATTCTTGTATCACCTGCACAGTTCCCCCTTTCCACACAGTTCAGGTTTCTGTCTGTGACCACTTGCCATGAATTGCTCAAAAATGAGCTCCAAACCAGGAATTATCTACAGCACTAATCCCAAGACTGGGACTGCATGATCACCAAAAAGAGCAGAAATTGCAATCTGCTCATAGATAATCCACAAACAAACAAATAAACAAAATGGAGATACTGATTTCCCTTTCTTAATTGAATTCTTCTGTAATTTTCAGAGCTTTTTCAATAATCTGCTTGATTACACTCCCTGAAAGCTTTTTCTTTTTACTATTATTTTCCTGACTGTGCAACCTGTGCCCTAAAGCCATACAAGGAGCCGCTCCTATAATGAAGCTTCAGATAAATGACAGTTTAGGCTGTTTGTTAAGACACACAAGACTTATTGTTCCTTATAAAAATTTTAATGCATTTTATCCAATGACCAAGCTTGGGGCTGTGTACTTGTGAAACCGAGATACTTATGTAAAACTTGTATTAGTGTTATAGACCTTGTTACTCTAAATATTAGGCTAGAAGTCACAGGGTTTCCAAGATGCTGGTTGTACTTGTGGATGACAAAAATACCCTCTCTCACAGTGGACCCAGTATTTCGTGACTAGTTTCAATGAAAATCCCAAAGAAAAATCATTACTTAACTGCACAGCAGAGTAATTATTTGCTTACCAGTTTTTTCCAAGCCTGAGAAAAAAGATGCAAACACAGAATACTCCTCTGGAGCTGTACAGAGCTCACATGAGTTCATGCTTACCACCTGAAATCTAGCTCTTGTGTCTTTGGGAAAAGAAACCCATTTTTCTCTGCACTGTGTGAAACCTTCTATATTCAAAGCCAGTTCTCCCAGCCAATAATTATTTATTGCTAAGGGAGGAGACTTTGAATACTTGTGTTAATATGATCCACTCCTTCAAAACAGTTGAGGAAAAGGTACAGGTGGAATGAGGGCTGATCAAAGATAAAGATGCTAATAAATAGATGTGATTTTAAGGCTAGAAGAAAAAGGAAAAAAAGGGGGAAAAAACATTATTAACTCATGCCTTAATCACAGTATTACCTCACTTCTGCACACAGCAGGCAGTGCATTCAGTCTTGGCATACACACCACCACTCTGCTGTTTGCAGTTTGCTACCAAGGGACCACCACCAAGAGCCATGTGAGAATCGAGGTGCAATGTGAAGGAAGTTCTGGCTTTGCAGATCAGTTGGACAATGGTAATGCACACAGGTGTGAAACAGTGGTAACATGATGGACCTAAGGACATCGGAGGTGAAACCATTTTATAGAGACAGAGAAATATCAGCAGGGTTGTACAAGACCTTGGTAAGACCTCACTCTGAATACTGTGTACACCGCCAGTGAGCTCCCCTCACAGAAGATGAATTTAGTTCAGAAAACGTGCCCTACAGAGCTGTCAGAGGGTAGTGACCACATCTTTAGAGCATGACTAAGTGTCTCCTGCTACATGGATTCTGTGTACATCAAATTAAAAAAAAAAAAAAAAAAAAAAAAAAAAAAAAAAAAAAAAAGGAAGGAAGAAAGAAAGAAAGGGAGCATATGATGTTACTTCATAAATACCTCTGAGGATAAAACTCAGAGAAAGGGGGAGGAAGGTGAACGTTCAAAGGAGAGGAGCTCTTTACGTTAGAGAGCAAGGCCAGCACTCAGGCAAGGTGAGCTGCTTGTACAGGAGTTAAACAAGGATTTCTGACCGCTCCAAGAGCGAGGGTCTCCGTCTGTCCTTCCGCACAGGAGCCCGCAGCACTGAACCAGCCAGGGAAGGCAGTCAGGACTGCCAGAGGCACCAAGGAGGTTTGGGCTCCAGGTGTCCCCGGGTCGGTGCGCCGTGCCGCAGAGGTTATCGCCCCTTTGGTGCACAAGGTGGCTGGGGGACATGGTGCCGGTCCGGGAGACGAATCGCGGAGCGCAGAAATAAGATCAGAGAGCTCTAGTGCTCCGGCCAGAGCATTAAACCGGGTGTCAGCACGGCTCCCGACCCTGCCTGGGATTAGGGCAAATTACCAGCACCGAGGCGCGGCGGAGACTGCACAGCCCCGGACACCGTCGCGCCCGTCCCCTCTCTGCCCTGTTTTCCCTCGGGCAAAGCGCTCTCTGTCACAGACGCGATTTTAGAAAGCGTTTGCGGCTCGCACACGCCGAGGAGCGGCTCCCCGTGAAGCGGCGGCTGCACCACGAAGGCACCCAGCGCAGCACCCACTGCAGAAGGGCCGAGGGGGTCCACACAGCCGCGGGGCACATTCTCCGCGCCCTCCCTCCACCCCCCTCCCCCCCCCCCCCTCCTCCAGACCCCCCTCCTGCTCTTGCGGGCGGGCAGGCCTGGCCGAAACCCCCCACAGGGGGCATCCGTCGGGGCCGTCCCGGGACGCGCCCCCGAGGAAGAGAGCGGGCGCATCCCTGTTAGCCCCCTCCTTCCTCCCCGGGGGGGCGGGCGGCACCCGGCCGGCGGGGGCGGCGGCGACTACAAGTCCCGGCTGCCCGGGGAGGAGCCGGCGCGGGGCCGCCGCTCGCCGTCCCTCCCGGTGGGAGCGCAGCGCAGCCCAGCGACCGCCGCCCGGCAGCCCCAACTTTTCCCGGAGCCGGGCAGGGGGCAGGGGGCGGAGGGGGGAAGCTGCGGAGAAAGGGAAGCCAGGGCGAGGGGGGTGCAGTTTGGGGAGGCGGCTGCAGCCTGGGAAGAGGGGCTGCACGTGGGGGGTGGGGGGAGTGCGGGACACTGCACCGTGTGGGGGTGCTCCCCGTCACAGCCAGGAGTCCGCGAGGGGCGGTCCGGGGGCTGAGCCCCCTCCTCCTTCTCCTTCTCCTCCTCCTCCTCCTCCTCCGTCCCCGGGGAGGGGGCGCGGTGATAGCGGGGCTCCATGGGCGGCGGCGGGGGCGGCTCCGTGCGGGGTCCGCCCGCCGCGGCTGATGCCGCTGCCGGCCGGCCGCGGAGCGGCTGATGCGGGGCGGGACGGCGGCGGGGCCGGTGGAAGCGGCGGGGGTCGTGGCGGGGGTCTCCGGGCCATGCAGGGGCCGGGTGTGCGGGGTGTCGCGGTCCGGGCGTGCCTGCTGCTACTGCCGCCCTGCGCCCTGATGCTGGCGGCGGTGCCGGGCTCCGCGTCCCACCCGCAGCCCTGCCAGATCCTGCGGCGCATCGGGCACACCGTCAGGGTGGGGGCCACCCACCTGCAGCCCCGCTTGGTGCCCGACGCTTGGCCCCGGGAGGGGGCGGTGGAAGGAGGCGGTGGCCCCGAGGGGGGGGTCCCGGCGGGGTCCCGGGGCCGGCGGCCGGGGGGCGACGGGGAGATGCGGACGCCCCCCGCGCCCTCCCCGCGGGACGCGCTGCTGCTGGCCGTGGCGAACCTGAACGGCGTGTCCGGGCTGCTGCCCTACAACCTGTCCCTGGAGGTGGTGATGGCGATCGAGGCGGGGCTGGGCGACCTGCCCCTCTTCCCCTTCTCTTCCCCCAGCGCCTCGTGGAGCAACGACCCCGCGTCCTTCCTGCAGAGCCTCTGCCACACCGTGGTGGTGCAGGGGGTCTCCGCCATCCTCGCCTTCCCGCAGAGCCGCGGGGAGATGCTGGAGCTCGACTTCGTCTCGGCGGCGCTGCGCATCCCCGTGGTCAGCATCGTGCTCGGCGAGTTCCCCCGGCAGAGCCCGGTAAGGAGCTGGGGAGGGGGCACACGGGGGGAGGCGGGCCCCCGTTGCACGGCGAGAAGGCAGCGCCGAGCCCCCGCAGCGCCGGGGCGGTGGGCTGCGGGCGGAGTGGGGAGCAGCAGGGAGCGGGTCCCGCCTGGTGTCTGCGGGGAACCACGCTTCTGCACCCCAGGTGGGAGCCCCGGGGCGGCGGGGGACGAGCGAGGATCCCCCAGCTTGCACGGGAGAAGGACCCGGCGGTGACAGCTCAGCCCGCGCCGAGTTGCTGGGCTGAGAGGAGAAGACGGGCTCCCGCGGTCCACCACTGCCTGGTGGCAAGGGGCTCCTCTGGAGGTCCTCGGCTTGTCCGTTGGAGAAGCTTCCCGGACCAAAAGAAGGTTGTGAGCCAAAATAAATGGAAAAAAAAAAAAAAAAAAGAGGTTGAAATGAACGTCCAGGATGCTTATTTGTTGCTGGTGTGAATGCAGTGCACTGTTGGTGTGGGATAGTGTCGATCGTTCAGCAGGTGACAGATTTTAGGGAAGTTGCTCACTGTAACTTGACTTTTCATTGAGCTGTCTAAAGCATTAGCTTTTTTTTTTTTTCCTTACTTGTAGTTCATGCATTTCCGTTAGATTTGGTTTTTGGAGCACTGAATTGCCCAGCTAAAGTAGTAGAAACTAAACTCTGACTGTGTCTGTTTGATCGTATAGCTAAAGTAGTAGCAAAGAAAGTCAGCGTGCTTTACTGTCCTAGGCACAAATAATAGTAGTATCCGAGGGGAGCTAAACTTTCTATCATGCAGAGACAGCATCTTAATGTTGCACACTCTGGAAAAAGATAACAGCTCAATATGTTGCCAGTGTGGGTTTCATGCCAGAAATCGTGTTCTGGCAAGAGTAGGAGGAAAATGCTCTCATCTGTGTCGCCCATGCAAGGGAAGTTGTGAGTAAAATGGCAGAAGCTGCCATTTGAGTAGCCAGGAGAAACAATTGCTTTATATAAAAAGACATAGCTCAACTTTGTGCTCAAAATATAATTAGAAAAAAAAAAGATTACCAACTGAATTTGCTTTGCAAAATACAAAAAACATAGCCTGGATATGTATCTTCTATATTTCTTGAGTTAGGTGGTGACAGAAAAGGTGGGAAAAGTGCTAGTCTGTAATTGAAGGCTCAGCCACTGTGTGCTGGTCTAAACTCAGCTAGTTTTCTCTAGCTCAGCAAAAAAAAAAAAAAAAAAAAAAAAAAAAGGTAATTTGAGTTTCTCTGCAGATTTTTGCACAAACTCGGGGGTAATCAATGCCACCAACTGCCATGACTGCTGTGTGTTTGGTGCATGTAGCACCCAAGTTCTCTCTCTTAAATCTACCAACCTTTCAGTTACACTCTCGGTTGTACCTGAGTCAACAGCCAAAGCTTCCTAAGACCAGAGCCCGAACTGAGCATCTCCCTGCTCTGTTAAAATCAGAAATACTTTCTGTTCCATTCCAGATGGGTCTGAGTTCATCTGAAGCTGCCAGAGGACACACAAAAGACACGTTCAATGCAGGGTTATACACATTGTTCCTTTCTGCAAACTCCAAGGTTCCTACTTTCCTTTCACGTTATTCTCACTGGGGAGGCAAGTGCTCATTGCCATGGAGGTCTTCATTGGATAAATCTGTCCAAATCAGGACTTTGTTCATAAGCAGATGTTTAAAAGTCAGTCTTCAATGGCAATGAAACCAATGCCAGACATTAAACCTGTGCTTAAGTGCTGAATAGATTAATTTTTTTTCAGATGAGCTAAAATATCACTCAAGGCTTTGTGGATTTAAAAAAATCTCAGCCTTATTCAAAGGCCAGCAGGTAATACAAGCCTATTAATCTCCAGAATTGGATCGGAGAGACTGAACATCTCTCTGAACACTTTGTTTCATACCCTCATGTAGTATACACCAGTTTTGGCCAACTCTGGAAGCCTTACCTCACACACTTCCCACTGTTATGGGATTTCCAACACTGTCCCTGTCCCAGGGACCCGACAAGGTTGGCCATAACACCCCCCGATGCCTTACTGCCCACTGTACCCCGGGATTTTGTCGCTCTGTCTCACACTAGTAATGGTGTGAAGTGGACATCCCCCTGGCCTCCCACCTTCCTGCTCCACAGGCCCAGGGCCACAGGCCGACCACCTCTAGCAGCGCTAGAGGGGGTAGTCAGCAGTGTCACTGTGGCAGATTTTGTTCATAAATAGTCTGAGTAGACATTATTTTCAGAGAGGAGAAGGCTGAGAGCTGGGGACTAACTTTACTTCTGAGGTGGGATGCGGCAGCCTGCGTGGAGCCTCCCTCCCTGCAGGTCGCTGGCAGCGAACCCCTCAAACACTTGCCCTTGAAGAGCTTTTCCTTCAGGAGCATCACAGATGTGCTAACAGACATTACATATGGTGGGCAGTGTCCTAGCAGCAAATCCTCACTCTTATTCCAAGGTTTTGTTAGGATGATTTTACAGTAGCAACAAACAAGATCTCATTTTCCATGTTGTGCCATGATGGGAGTGTACAAATGTGACACCTGTGCTGCTGCTGAGTGCTAACAGTCTTACTACTTCATCGAGAAGTTTATAATAAGCAAATACTCATTGTAATTGAAAAACACTTTGCTCTTTGAGTAGATATTCTGTAACATGGCAAAAAGCAGTACTTGAAATGAAAAGGAAGATCAGTTTCTAGAAATGAAATATGTTTTAATATTACTGGCTGTTGCCTCTATTACAATCGACACTTCAAAAGTATAACATCAAGTGGAGATCCATGGTCAAAAATGTCAAAAGTAGGCATCCAAGGTAAGCTGGATACCTAGTGCTTTCAAATGCTGTGCTCGAGCATCCTTAAACTTATGTTTCTGATTCAATTCTACCCTTCTGAAGTTAAGGGGATAAAAAAGCTCACAATGTTCCCACACAGCAATTAACAATCACATGGCAACAACCATCACAAAGATACAGGGCTTGTCCTGTCACAGGCAACAGCTTTTGCTGAAGGCTCGGGGTTGTTTGTGTCAAAACACACAGACAGCTGCAAGGGATGCTACACAGAGTAAAATGTGACTTTTTTTTTCATTTTGATTTGTTTATGTGATTTAGTGATGAACATATACTGACAGTAAATCCAGACACTGTTGTGACCTGAAAAAAGCTGTTTACTTTTCTGAGTTTACTGTCACTCCTGTAAATTTTCACACTCTCAGTAAGCAAAAGTAACAATTTATCACCATCATTCAGTAAGCAAAAAACCACTGGATTTCTTTACTACTTACACAAATGCAGATTGCACTAAAGCTTTGACAGATCATTATTTTGGAGACAGCAGCTCATGTGCACTGATGTCATTGAGGCAAGGCTTGTCATCTTACGTGTGTTTGAAGGAAGAAGCACACTTCATTTTTTCATTCCAAGACTGCCAATGTCATTAATAATTTTCCCAGAAATGGAACAGGGAAAAGAGATAGGGAACATGAACCACAAGGAGATACAGGGATATCACTTCTAGTACAGAGCCAAGAGTTTGGGAAGGATAGCCCATATATAACCTATAATTTCTATTTTACAGGAGATAGTATCAGAAACACAAGGGAGATAATGTTTGCAGCAGCATTTTCCAAACTTCAGAACTAATGGAGTATTTTTAGTGTGCTTCAGATAAATCAGTAGCTCTGATGTCTTTTAACATTAAAAGGAGTCTTCTCAGAGCAACAAAACAGCAAAATAAATCTGAATCATCTTAGTTCCTGCATGGCCCATCCATGCTTTATCTGGTTTCCTGAGTAACTGGAATTGCCAGCACTGCTGATCACTGCTATGACTTCAGGGAGGGTCAAAAGAATACATAAATCAAATCAGAGTTTTAGGTTAAACGGTGAATTTCCTGGTAAAATAGGAAGCTCGTGCTCAGAACAGAGGCTTTAAAAGAAACTCACCACTAACATCTGATTTTTTGTTTGGTTGATTTTTTTTTTTTTTTAAAGAGATTAAGTTTTCTTTTGAAAAGAAAAAGGGAGTGGGGATGAGGAAAAGCTTCTCTCTACCTAATAGCTCAGAGGCAGTTTTCTTCCTCCTTCAAGACAGGATTGCACTTTTATAGAAAACTCTTTCTGATTGGCAAAAAATAAATAGAACAAAACAGAACAAAACAGATAAAGTCTTATTGTCCAGGGGATGCTGCCAAACATCTGCCTAACTGCAGCCTCTGGTAGTTCAATCTGCCATTGCTGATTTGACTTGGTCCACATATTGGAGTTTGTACTAGCTACTGTATAGAGGAGCAATATGTGTTCAGTCTTTCTCTGTGATCAGCCCTCCTCAGCTCACTGCATAAATAGAGTGGCACACAACTGTTGGGCACTTGAGGAGGGTTTGTGAGAGATGTTCTTGGGGGAACAAAAGGTAAAAAGGATGGAAATTGAAAGGCCATTCCTTTTCAGATAAAGGTCTGTCTGCAGTTCTGCTGTAGTGCTCCTTTTGAAACTTGCACAATTTAGGCTACAGTTCTGCTATAAAGCAAGAGTCTTTTTCTATTGCCACCTAATGTAAAACCACAGTTTGCCTGCAGCCAGTTTTCCTAGAGTCATAATTTCTTTAAACGCAAATTTAGAGGTGTAACTCACATTTTGCTAGCAACATCGTTGTCCTGGTGTCATGTGAGAGATCTCCTCATTGCAACAGTCCTCCACTGAAACACAGCAATGCAATGCTTGCTCACTGATCCCATTTCAGAATCAAGGTGAACTCAGGTACCTGCTAACTGCTGCCATCTCCTGCCTCTGATGTGCTCTTCTTCCCAATATTGTAGGTAGTCCTCGCATTGTTGCTCTGAGAATGGTTTTACTTGTGGTCCTGGTCTGTGTTGAGCATCACAGGCTGTAGGATGTGCAGAGTTTTGATGGTTCACTGGGTTGTTGGCTGAAGCCAATCTGTCTGTTACCTTGAAGTTGACAGATGATGTGTATTGAAGGGAAGGGAGTTCTTGTTTATATTCTGGTCCATGATCAGAAAGCACTGAAGTTTTCTGAAAGTGAAGTTGGCATAACATTCAGAAGTTGCACTGGCACCTAATGTATTTTGATTTTTTTTTTCTTGTTCGGTGCCTTAGCTCAGGGTCTGTTTTCTCCACCTGTTGTACACCTGATACTCCAGGGTCATCCTTACCTGTCTGCAAACACTGTTTGAAATTCTGTTAGAGGACATCCATTTGTTTCAGTTCTTGACTAAAACTGAAAATTGCAGCCTACCTACCTATGGTGACTTTCTTAAGAACATTTTGTCTAAAAAGAAGCTTTGCATACACAGAAACATGGGTCAGTAGAAATAAAATAAAGAACTACCTTCTTTATACTGCTTACATTATATGAGGAGGATTCAGTTCATTGTGTTCGCAAAGGATCGTTTTTTTGGAATGCAGGAAAGTGGTGAGTTCTCTCCTCTGGATCCTTAATTCTAACATCCCATTGAGATAGAAGGAGCACTCTGCTGTACTCTCTGAGTACTCAGTACTCTGCTGGGGTGAACTTTTCCAAATCTGACCTTTCAGTACTATTTCCAACCCCCCTTTTAGAATAAAGCCCCTCAGAAACCCACTGAATTTGCCATCCTACCATTGTGCTTTTAAAATAGGGATATCTTGCAGCTTACAGTATGGCATAAGATATACAAAAGGTATACAAAAGGTATACAAAACTTTGAGTTGCAAGATTATCTCATTTTGTCAGCTGTTTTGTTGCTTATGGAGGAGCAGTATCATGAGTTGGAAATGTGTTTACAAATATATTAGTTTAAGACTTGAAGTTCTTTGTAATACTAGAAGCTTATTTAGTATTCCTTATCACCTAAGTTGCCGTGAAATATTTCAGTAGCCTTCTTAAAATCACCTAAATGTCTTAAACACTGATGGTAGTGTAAAGGTGTTCTTATTTTCTAGTGTTCGTAGTTTGTAACACAAGTTGTGAGGCTTGGTTTGGTCAACCACCAATCATAACATTATTCACTATCAATAATTTTCTGTACGCTTATCTTTTCTTTTTCCTGGCAATTATTATTTGAGGAAATGTTAGTCATGCCTCAGTTTGCATATCTGCTTATTTCTGAGTTGGAGGCAACATGCTGATTTGAGACACTAGAAACTGGATAGTGCAGGATTGTTTGAAATACATGCTCCAGACATTCTCTGTTCGAGTGGCTTCAGCTCAGCCATGAGCAAAATGTCTCAAATACAGCAAAGGTTGACTACCCAGATTCAGAATGTGCACCATGTCTGTAATTATTTAGGGTATCTGACTCTGTGAATCTTTTGATAAAATTATGTCAATGATCACTTTGTTCTTGAAGTGCATCTAGTTCTGTCAAGCTTTATCAAATCACATAGTCAACTTCATATGCTATGTTGCAGTTTTAGTTATATCAATTCCATTTGAAAAGGGGGATTAAGTGTTAACAATTTGGGGGTTAAGTGTTACAATTTGGAAAGGAGGTGGAGGAAAGATGATCCTCTTAGCTGAATACTGTGCCAGTAGACATTTATTATATAAACTAAAAGAAAATACGCTGAATTCATACAAAAAATCAGAAGCAAAGGTACCTGCCTTGTAGCCTGATGTATATTTGTCTGTTAGTCCCCTTCCTTGCTGTACTCATCATATGATAGTAGATTTTGGAGAAAATGTACAAGCATGTTAGTAACAAGATTTTATCATTCCTCATCCTGTGCAGCTTTTCTGATAAAAAAAAAAAGAAAAAAAAAAAAAAGAAAAAAAAGAAAAAAAAGTTAACATTGGATTCAACAACATCCATGATGTTTTCTTTTGTGTTTTTGCTCTTCTGGGTATTTGCAAAATTATGTCTTCCTCATTGTATAGCCTAGAAGAGGTCTTTTATAATATACTGTACAAACACATGTTGATGATGAGTGAAAAAACTATGGCAGGGTTAAACCATTAATTATTATTTTACTGAATGACAGCCATTGTCAGAAGAAACACCAAACTTAGTGGTATTCACTAAGTAAAAATTGGCTGAGATAGTAGATACTAGTAGATACTATATGAACACAGAAGTACGGCAGCAAGCAGACAAATGTAAGTTAGGGTGTTCAGTATAACTTCCCTCGAGAATTTGTCCAAAAAAGTGTGAGCACCTCATATTTCCACTAAAATACGTAGCAGATCTAAGTAACCTGTGGAAATTAGCAAATAGCCAAGTATCTTGTCCTGCTGTATGTTATTCAATTTGATGCTCACAATTAAATTCAAAGACCACTTATAAACATCCTTATCTAGGGTATGTTTAATGGGTTGCTTATTATTTAAACAAAGGAAATATTGAAAGCTCATCAAATAAAATGTGTGTTCCATTCATTTTCTGCGCGGCTTTCCTTGCAATTTTTTGTATGTATAAGAAATCGAGGCATATCACAGCTAGAATTTATATACTTGTGATTAACAGAAAACTGGAAAAAGCGTAGTTTTTTTCCACATTCCGTATCTGTCTTTCCAAGAAGAATCATGTTTCTGTAGATGTGAGTGAAGAGCTTTCAAAGAGGGGAAGGATCGTGTTTTCCATTCAGTCGAACAAAAGGGCCCCCCGAATCTTGCTGCCATTCCAGTACTTGCAGAGTTTATTCTGAATAGCTAAAAGGAGACAGAAAAGAGAGGGAAGAAAACAAGAAATCACAGTGAGAAAACTATAGGCATAAGTGTAAGTGACACAGGGGGAGATAAGGAGAAAATAAACTGAATTGAGAAACAAAGGAGGAGATGCCCGTCCGTGACTCTTAAATTCTGTTCCTCCAGAAGCAGAAAAGCAGGAGAACTGAGTTTTACATGAAATCACTGTACCAGGCGCTGGGGTCACCAAGCAGAGAGCAAAGCATCTCTCCCATGTCAGGGCTGACTTGGCTAGGCTGCCTTGCTCCCTGGTTAGGAACTGTTGCCTCCAGTGTGTAATTCTTCCCAAACAAGTCACATAGACCTCCCAGGGGACTGCTGAGCCAACAGCTTTGCCACATGGAGGTCTGGCATCTTCTGGTCCAGCATGTCACATTGCCATGAGACAGAGCAAGCTCGTGCCAACACATGTAGCATCAGATCAGTAGGTACCTACACAGGACTTGCTAATACATGGGAGCAAGTCCAGACACAGCAGCTGTGGGATGGCATCATTGGACATCAGTGGCTGTTCTTTACATCTGATCTGGCCCTGATGGGCTGCCCGTTTCTGCAGGTATCCCATTGATCAGCCAGGCTGGTTCTCACCACCATGGGGAGAGGATGTGCAGATGGTGGAAGTAACAGCAGAACTGGGAGAGGGATTTAAGCTTGAGTAGGCAGCAATGATAGATGATTCATTTATTAAGGGAGTCACACTCGAGCAAAGCCATTTGTGCAAGGGACTCCTCGGCAGTGTGACTAACAAGTCCACAATCTGGCCCCGAGTGCTTCGCAGCTGTCACATCAAGCTCCTAACGTTACTTCTGGCAATTATTGACAAGTATGCCAAGAGCTGCCAAGACTGAGAAGGGACTTGGCAGCAGGGCACACCACAAACCGCAGCAAAACACAGCATTACCTGCCACTGGTGGAGGGCACTGGAACCAGATGTTTGCACACAGCTGGCCTTGGGTGTGGTTTTGGCTTGCACATAGGATATATGTACCCCGCAGGTGTACGCAGAGGGCCTGTGAACACCTCTGTCCCCATGAGCGGCCACTCCATCCATACCTCTAGGGTGTGTGTGCAGGCCCAGCGAGCAAGAAGATGGTGCCGAGTCCCTTGGCTGCACACAGCTGCTTGGCACCCCCCTTGCAATGAGCTGCAGAGCTGGGAGAGCCCTCTGGAGCTAATGGGAAGGTTTCCCCTTGGCACCCAGCGGGAAAGATCTGCTCGTCAGTGTTCTGGCTAATTAACTTTTATCAGAAGTGCTTCGGTCACCTGAATCTGCCCACCTGCAGATGGGGAGGTGGACAGGAAGGGAGAAAGAGTGATCGTGAGCACAGGTGCACCCTCCACTGCCACTAAAGCACAGCAAATGGAGAAATTACTGCAATCATTTGATTGTTGCTGTTATAGAGGAGAAATCAAATGTCAGGAAATTCAGAAACAGGCACCATTTTCCTTTTCTTGCTACAATATTTTTATTACTTTTTTTTTTACCAGCTTTCATCTGTGATGATAGCTTTCAAAGCCTATTTTACAATGTAGAAAGTATTTGAAATGCATTATAAAAATCTATGGATATGCTGCACAGGCAGATTTTAAACTCTTAGCATTTCCCTAACGGCGTGCTATTCCACTTTCAGCTTTTTTAAGAGTGTGAAGGAAACGATTGCCCATGCTGTTCATCAGACATTTTACTAGGCTTTCTAACTTAAGACAGAGTTAAAAGACAAGACAGATCTTTGAGCAAAAATCGAGGTTTTAAAAATGAAGCTTTGCACTTGATGCAAGGAAAGAATTATTAGGCATTGCAATTAATAGCCAAAAAGAGCAGCTGTATTATGCATCAGGCTCTCACAACGTTGCTACTGATAAAGCAGTTACACTACACTCATCTTAATAGCGTACTCACTCAAACCAGCTTAAAAAGAACTTTTTTTTTTTTTTTAAATCAGATGAAAAGTCAATATTCACATTTTGATAATTTTCTGGTGCTATTTTGGATGAAAGCATAATTATTTATCACTTTCTCAGCTTGTAAGGCTCATTCATATATATATCAGTTAAACAGCTCTTAGGAGGGGAACAGTTGTTTCTAAGAATTTACTGTACTCGACATAAGCATCAGAACATGGGAAAAATAGATCTGGACATAACTTGGAGCTGATAGCTGCCCTCTGTAGAGTGTGCTGGAGCTGTTCTAGCTGACAGCATGGGGCTTTGCTCCTGCATTAGAAGGAGGGCAACAAGGTGAAACAGAGTGACTTGTCTGGGCTTCCTCAGCTTAAATTGCATGTGATAGGTGCTGAAATGTAGAGCTCTGATGGGACAAATACATGCCCAGTAACAGCCTTGAGGGAAACAGAAGTAAGCAGTTAAAGCAAAACACATCGGTGCTTTTGGTTTCAGCTTTGGGACATGAAAGCTTTAAATGTCATTGCTGTGATAGCCAGACAGGATTTTCCAAGGGCTTTTTTGAGTACAAAATGAAGCAGGGCTGTGAAGCAAGGTTCTACTCCTCTCGTCGCTCCTTCCTCCTCACTCATCCATAAACACGCAGCTGGCACTGGTGACACTTGGTGATGCTGGCTGGGGTGCCTCAGGACCCCAGAAGAAAGTGGTGTGCCCGAGGGAATTCGGTGCCCTAAGATCCCCACATCTCCCCTTGTTCCCAGTTTGGCAAAACCAGTTACACTGCCTGGTGTGGCAGGCCAGCGATCCACAACTGCTGCAAGCCACCCAGAGAGGCAGCTCCTGGCAAACTCACACAGACATCAATAAAATTGTCTGCTGCAGAGCTTCAAATACCTCATTTATGTTTTTCATGAGGCAGGGGATTCTAAGCTGTGCAGAAGACTTGGTAGAGTGGAGCTCAGGTGCTGCTTGAGTCTGAAGGGCACAGAGAGGTTGGGAGGAGCAGCATTCTCTTTGCTGGCTTCCAGGCGTGCTCGGGGTGTGAGTAGATGTGTCTGATCAGTGCAGCTGGCAGGCTCAGCTCAACTGGGTGTTTTTCTTGTAGTGATAAATAGGGAGGCAGTGATCAAATATGGCATCAGTGTTAATTTCCCAAGGATTCTGGAGAGAAAAAAAAACAACACCTATTAATCACGTCTTTGAAAGTTCTTATAAAATGTATTAGTATAGAAACATGTTGGAAAGACCAGTGTGGTTAACAATACCCTTGTGTCCTCTGATGGAGAATCCTGCATCAGCAGTCAGCCCCGGGAAGGCAAAATGATCATTATCCAGTCACCCTTATGATTATCTTTTTATACGTATGAATTATTTACTTAGTAGAGGGTAACAAGTGTACACTTGTTAATGAAAACCCGCTTTCTTCATTGTTAGACTGGTAAGATCTCTTCAGAGCACGTAGTTCTTCTAACTATTTATTTCACATTCATCATTCCACATTTGGTTTAATGTTATCTTTCATTGTATAAATAGAAAATCCTCCAGCGCAGAATACTCGTGGGAAAGGATTCCTTCATACTGATATCTTTTTTTGAGAGAGAGAGATGGGTGAGTGGTCTGTTTTGAATATTGATCCCAGAATCCCCAGGAACTCTCAACTTCAGCTTCTCCATTTTGTACCTTCTCTTCCATTTTCATTGTGCCTTGCTTCTTTCATCCTTTCTTCGTCTTGCCCACTGGTCTTTGTTCTGAGGTCCTGTCTTCGACTGTAGGGTAATACAGATCCTAAATTAACAGAGACTTGACTCCAGAAAAAGACCGCAATGCTCTATTGTGATACAAATGATCAGCAACATAAATTGCTCATCACTCACTGTTCATCACATTTTCTGAAGAGCACCAAAAATAAGACACTTATTTATAAATAGCTCAGCCTGCTAGTTTCCAGTGAAACTGAATTTCGTATCTTCCCACCATTTTGACAGTGCATATAAATATGTAACATGTAGTTATGTGAAAGTTAGCTGTTCCACGATGTCCTCTGTGGGCATTCACAACCCATACAGGTTCACAGCAAAAGAATAAATTGCAAATTGAGACCTGTGGTGGGATGCAGCGTACCACATGATTAACATAAGAAAGATTCCTTGCTTAGAGAACAGGAGCTTGTTGCCCAGATCATACTGCTCTTGTATTCCTCCCCAGAAGTGTACTGTAAGAGGAAAATGAAGTGAGAACTCACAGTGAATAATACATCTGATAATTGCTGACAATTTTTCTGCATGAAAAACACCTGAAATTTCTGGAACAAGCATGAACAACTAGGGCTAACTGCAACCTGGAGCTTCTAAAAATTTATGTAAAAACTTTCCTGGCTTTGAATTGGGACCAGTTTGAGATATGGTTTTGGTTGCTTGGCTAAGCCATGTGGTATTTTTTTTCTCTTCCAATCTCATGAACATGAGAATTGGAGACATACATGGAAGCTGAAACTTGCGAATACTGCAAGCATACACTTCCGTTGTTCATTTTCTACAAACATTTGTCCTGGTGTAATTGGATTACTTAAATGTTCATGAAAGCAAATGTTGAGTATAAGAACAGCTGAAATGAATAATTTCATTCATTTGAGTATATATGTGTTGTTTCTGATGCATTTGGCATCATTAACAATATATATATATATATATATATATATATATATATATATATATATTCAGATTTCCTGTTCTTTTAAGCATGTTATGGCTTTGCTGTGGATGAGGAACTGGTCTAACAGATCCATGGCTTGCTACTGTGATATTTAAACTATATTCACACGTGAGCTTAACACTGCTATCAGCTTTAACCTTTAATTCTACCTGACTTGTTTCTACTTGAACTTATTCTCACCAGAGATTACATTCCCTTCACTTAAAATTCTATAGAAAGCCATTTTCTGAGTAAGATCAAGGATAATTCAGACAATTCATCTTTTTCTGGACCCTACTTATTCCAGCATTATAAGAGCAAATGCATGTCTTCCGAGAGCTATACAAAATTATTGCAATCTTATTAGAGAATAACAAGCAGCAAAATGGCTTCTTATTGTTGTTAAGAGGAAGAGAAATGAGAATTCAATCTGACCATTGAACAGAGGACTCAAATGGAGATTTCAGTCTTCTCCAAAGGAGGCTTAAAAATCTATAGGAAAATACAGTGGACTAAGGACAGGAGTAGTTACTGGTCTGCCCGTCTGGGACCAGAGAGGGTCGGCTGAACTTCCTTGCTTTGTCAGGAGTCTCCTCTGGGAGGTTAGTAGTTGTGCAGGGCTGTCTAAAGCAGCAGCAGTCAGTTGCCTGCCTGCAAACAGAGCACCTAATCTGCATGTGCCTTTGGCCCCAGCCTCACATAACCATGACACGGTCTCTGCTGGAGCCATGGTGTGCTGCTGTGGCATCATTCCTTCTGAGGAGTGTGAGCAGTACGGAGAGGAAGAAACATCCAGCCCCGAGAGCAAGCACATCCAGGACTGTGTCAGGAGTGAGCAGTGCTTCTCATTGCACAGAGTGGGACAGGAAAAGACCAGCGTTGCCCATGGGGGGACAAGCTCTGTTTCCTTCGCCAGGAGCACAGAGGGTGCTGTTCCTACAACCTTCACGCCACCTTGCACAGTGCCCCCCACCCCTGGCTTAGCAGTCTGGAGGTGTTTACAGAATCTCCTGTCGGTTTAAGAATGGTCTCCAAACAAACATTGTTTACCTTGCTTTCGTTTCAGGAAAAGAGCTCCAAAGCAAACCTTTCACTGAAGATGGTGCTTTGTGTGAGTGTCTCTCTCTCCCTGTGTTCTCACAGCTGGCTGGCCGTTTCGCTTGGATTTATTAATAATACATCCTGGTGTTCTGTGTGGTACCACCAAGGGTTTTAAGCAGGGAATTTTACAGAATATTTCAGTTCCCTTGCTCAAAGTGCAGTCTCTATGTCGATGCAAAATATCAAAATTCAGAGCTTATATTTTTTTTTCACCTTCTGTAGCTCCATTCCAGGTCACTGAAATGTGTAGAAGCATAATTCTTTCTTTGAAAAACTGACCAAAGCTTGCATTCAAGTGCTAGGGTCACAAAAACAGAGAGAGAATCTGACATGGGGAAAGGGAAGGAAAAAATATGTTTCAATTTCTCCAGGAAATACACTGTTTCAGTGATTTTTATTATAGGTTCTCTCCCCCTGAAGCACCATCGTTTCCTGCAGAGAGCACGCAGTTTTGATCGTATGTTCTTGTCAAACCCGTAAGAGCAGTGCTCTGTCATCCCTTCCTTTCAGGTTGTCTGGGGTAATTAGGTACTCCTCTACAGCACTTGCAGTTGTTTGGAGACTTAAAAAGACTCACTGAGCCAAAAAGCACCAACACCAACATGGATTCCTGGTCCCCAGGTGCGGTTCACCAGGCTGCGCAGAGCCATCATGGATTATTTGCATGGAGATGAACGGACACGAGCGTCTCGCTGAGATTAGTGAGACATGACGCTTTAGTGTTTTATCACAACTGCTTATCCATGTCAAAATCCCAGGGTGTGCTTCATTTTCACTGGTTCTTATCCTCTCCTTTAGGAGGATACAATCACCCACTCAAGAAGCAGAAATAGTGCATGACTAACTATGTCACGGAACAAATGATTAGCACTAAGTAGTTTGTGCTAGCTGTTTGCAAACAATCCACGTGCCGACAATTACACTGAAGCAATTTTGTGAATACCTAACTCCATGCATTTTGCATAACTCAAGATGGGTTCCCAGATCGTTTGCCTCCTGTAACTTTTGCCTCATTTGCTAAATTCGCAAACTCTGGCAGCGCGAGGCTGGACTGTAATGCTGTCCATGGCACTGTGCTGGCAAGGGTGGTGGGAGGGATTGTGGCTCCAACAGAAGAGGTGCCGCTCACGATGAGCCGCAGCTGCAGTGTCCTGAGAGTTTGCAAGCCATCAAGTGCAGGGGAGGGCAGCCGCACGCAGGCGGATCCACAAATACAGACGTTGTGTTTCCAGATTTGCAGTTATGCAAACCAGGATGCTGATTTGCCCCAGCTGTACCCAGCCCACACGCAGAGATCCCCGTCTGGCTGCTGGCATGCACTTGTTGGGTTCATTATAGCAGGAGATGAGGGCCTGCATATCACCCACCTGCTGACATCACAGTGAAAGAGCTGATCTAATGAGTGCCTAGCCTTGATGCAAGACTTTTTTAGAGCTGAGCAGTGAGGGTGAAGGCGTCTTGTGTGTCGGTAGGCAGCTCAGTGCTGACAGGAGTTTATTGATTCCTTTGGTGCAGAGTATTTGAGAGTGTTTTGTTTCATGGAAATGTGTAGCCCTCCCGGATCCTAAAGCACAAAGCTCTTAAAAAATAAATTAAATACCCAATGTACTTGGGTAATAGGTGCTTCTCAGTGAGTGGAATGGTTTTCAGCTGTCACAGGGTTGTGCAAACCTCACATAACCTCAAGGAGGAGATGCATTATTTTGTAGGAGAGGGATGTTGAGGTAGTGGAGATATAAAGGAGTTACAGCAGAGAAGGTCAAGTCAGTATAGAAGAGAAAACTAGATTTGTAAAGACCTTTCCCCTCATTCCCACACTGCAAAGTGTTCTGCCTATCAATAATATCCAGCCTGCTAAATGTCTGCTGTTAGTTTCATTACCTTCTCATAAATGAAGCCAACCCCAGTAAACTGCCACACCATTTTTTTCCTTTTCCCCCTCAAGGAACATAAAGTAGCAGTACAAACAAGTTTTTGCATAAATAGGATGTCCATCTTTGCTTACAGTTCCATCACAATGCTCTGCCCAGTTGGTCCTTACTACTTTTTTTTCTGTAAGAGTAAAAAGTATATTGAATTTCTTCTCCATCACCACAGGTTTTCCTAGTAAGAGCAGTACACTGAATTATTGTTATCAATATGCTATTAAGTTTTTTGTTAACAAGGGAAGATCTGGTATTTCTTTGGCATTGTACGTATTTCCTTTTTTTTTTTCTTCCCCCCCCCCCCCCCCCCCCCCCCGACTCTGTGCAGTGTAATAGCATGCATTTGGGTGGATATGCCGAAGGAAGGGGGAAGCTGCAGGTGACTCCATCTCCATGAGACTTCCAATGGGGAAGAGCCTAGCCCTCACTCCCGGGGCAGCTGTGGCATTCTGCTACAGTAGCAGAAAGGGACCTACAGGACAAAACTGATGAGCTTATTCTGATGGCATAATGCTGGAGCCAACTGCGCTTGCCATGGGCAGAGCCGTACTAAAAGAGACTTGGCCAGTGCCAGCATCTTGTGATCAGTGCTCGCTGCTGTCAAGTGATGGTGGCAGACAGCAGTACAAGTCCTCAGTACAGCCAGATGGTCCTGTCAAGCATGGTGTGTTGTTTTTCCCAATGTGTGTGGTCATATATTTATCTTCAGTCTGTGCCCACTATCACATGCCAATGCATACGAATGGGTACCTTGCTTCAAGTCCAGAAAGCATCAATTGCCATTGCTCCTCTGAGTCCAGACTCAGTGGCCAGTGCAAGGTATCATTCATATTTTACAGTGACTTACAATCTCCATGCCATCACTTTATCATTGGTCTGAATGTCCATGTTAGGTGCAAGCTAAAAGAAAACATGGTAGCTGTAATCAATGCAAATATTTGTGCACAGTAGAGAGATGATTGTACTGTATATTTTCTGTCAAGTGTTTAAATGAGAACAGTAGACTGAGTCACACCAAAAAAAAGCTCTAAATGTCCACCTGATGGTCTTGCACTTTATACATCAAGGGCTGAAGTAGTCACGGGGTGTGACTTTAGATGTATTCTCCTAACCCCCACCACAGTATGTAAACCCTGTCTGTTCTGTGCACTGTCTATTACCTTAAGGTCTGGCTTCTTCATTGTGTACATGAGACTCGGTTGGAACACAATGGATTATTAGTAACTTGTTTACCCACTTAGAACTAATGAAGAAACTGCAGAATACTAAAGCTTGCAGGCATCAGGTCCCAGTAAGGCAAGCATCATTGGGTCAATAAAAAAGAGACCAGCACGCTGTGAGTAGTGTAATGGTGCAAATGTCCAAATTATTTAACAGTAACCCATAAAATAAATGAATGCTTGTTACTGCACATATTGTTTTATCTATGGAGGCAGCTGTGTTTAGCACAGGAATTAATAGGAGTTTTGAGCCCTAGATTCTGCTTCTGGCAAAATCTTGGTATATCCTCTAAGACATGAAACTTAATGTCTTGTTCTTTTTTTTTTCTTTTTATTCTTTTTTCCCTTGGATCCTTCCCTGTGCAAAGGGACTTGAAATATTTATCCTGCTGTAAGCTGTAGGACTTCTAGAGCAGCAAGCCATTCCACAAAGGTGTCTGCGCCCCGCTATACTCACTCACACACTTCACCACAGCAGGGCCTGTCCTGCAGCAGAGTGTTTGCTCGCCAAGGGAGCATGAGGCAGGGCAGGGGTTTCAGACTAGATTGCCCAGTTTCTGTATTCAACACCCAGCCAGGGCCCGTGTCTCCTGCTCCTCCTGCTCTCCCTCTGGGCTTGGTAGCAGCGCGATGTGCAGTCTGGCTCACGCTTGTGTGGGTGGCTGCAAAGTGCGTGGTTGGAAGCTCAAACGCTTCTGCCTTTGGTGGAGGGGGAGCTCCGGATCACAGGATCACGCCTTACATCTCTGCTGCATGCTAAGGAGAGAGATCAGCAGGGTGTGACGAAACTTCCAAATGGTGTTAACAGTTGTCTTGAGGTTTTGTTGGTGGTGGGTTTTGTTGTTTCTTGTTGTTGTTTATGACAGTTAATCCAGGATTGGGAAGGAAAAACAGGGAGCAGCGACTGGAAATTGAAAGTGGATGTAAGCCACTAGGCTTTGCGGCATTTCCAAAAGTCGCACGTTCGTCTCCTATTGAAGGCTCGTAAATCTGCAGCCTGTGAGCTAACAAGCATCCCGCCTCCTGGTTTATTCATTTTATCCTCCTGAAGTAATTGCCGGCGCTGGCTGGTGCGTCACCCTCCGCTGCTGCTGGCTGTCCCCTGCCCAGGAGGGCAGCCTCCATGGAGTGGGACAAGGCCTCCATGGGCAACTGAGGCCTCCTGGCGGCCTTTGGGAGAGCCTTGGGGTGGCCTCCAGGAAGCCTCCAGGCAGGCCTCGGCTGCCATCTAACAGGAGCCCGGCCCCAGGTGCCCCGCTCAGCCTCAGCCCCACTGGGAGGTTGCAGCCCCGGGGCATCCAGGGGGAAATACCCTGAGAAGGGAGGAAGGCCCCAGGGCTGCCCGTTTAGAAAATAAATGTAAAAATCTGCAGTATTTGTTTTTAAAAGAGGTGCTCGATTGGGAGCTTCCTCCTCCTCACGCCTTTCCCTTAAGAGGCAATTATAACTCTTTGTGATTTCCCAGCTTTCTAATTAAATCCTTAGTGTATTAAATAGGAAACCTCAAGCGGAGACATTTAAACACTATTCCTGATTTTTAGCCAAGCAAGTACACACAGAATTCACCTTATAGCCATGATTTAAATGTCTAGCCTCAGAAGGATGAACTACTAACTTAATCTGCCCTGGCCTCATTGAACAGAGTTAAGAGATCAGTCTTTGCAAGCTTAATTCCCAGCTTTCTTTCATACAAAAAAAATCAATATAGAGTAAAATGCACCTGTGGGTGAAATTAATCCCATGCGACATGCCCAGAATAAGGCCCAGCAAACAAGGATTCAGTGATGAGCTGGTCCTGGCTTTCTGAGGAGCAGGACACAGATCAGCATTCATTTCTCCCACTGTAACTTGCCATATAGAGCTATCATTTTGGTATCTGCATGCTCACTCCAGCACTCAGGGACATCTGGAGATGTGGATGCTAACTTGGCTGGTCACTGTGCTTGAGGAGCAGCACCCAGCGTCCTGCATCACTTCATGGTATGGCCTCAGGAAGAACAAGAAAGCCATTTTGGTTGAATTGCCACCTCCTTCCCCATTTGTCCCCAGGATCAAATGGCCTAGTTTCACTCTGCTGGGCTGCAAACACCGGATGGCACTGCACAGACTGTTGGCAGGCACATAGTCATTTGTAAAAATAACGAGACACGGGACAGAGCTTCTGCAAGTACAGGGAATGCAAATGCACTGGGCGAGTTGAAGACACTTTTAAGCCAGGCTGGAATTGGACCAGTGGGTGAAAAAAGTGCTCCAGATTTTGTTCCTTGCTGCAGGTGTTAGTGGTGAATAAAATCTAATTGGATAAAGTGCTGCGTGGGTACAGAAGCATATAACTACAAGGACAATAGCAGCTTTTATAGAACAGGATCAAATTTCTTTTACCTTCATAAACTGAATCAGCCTGCTCTGTACTCACTTTACATTCTACATTTTCTCCTGGATTCATTTCTTTTTGTTTGGACAGAATTTTGCTCACGTCTAAAAAGTTAGGTCTAATTGAAAGTGTGCTCATAGCCTCTAGTGCTTGTGAAAAAGCAGCATTTTCTAGTGATGGACTGCAACAGGTCCATCATGCTGATGGCAAGGTAGGAGCTGTTGTAACAGAGCCAGGATGGTAATGCCATTGCAAAAGCTCTTTATACAGAGGAGCTCAGTAGGGTTGACTTGCCAAGGAGGCCGGTGGAGAACAATGCTTGGCAATGTGCATTGTAATTACAGCTTGGGTTGCCAAATTCTCTGTAACTCTTTGCATTGTATTAATAGTAGTCCTCAAGAGTGAGGCATCAGAGCAAACACCACATGCAATTAGCACGAGCTATGGAAATACGTTCAATATGCAAAGCCAAGAATTTAGTGTTAGTCTAATTAATGTCCTAGCAGTCTAATCAAAGTAGTATTACTGGTCACACAGCAATGATACTAACACTTAGAGACAAATTATCCAAATATTACAGCTGATACTCAGCAACGACATCACTGGAATTATTATGCACACACTTCTGGTATCTCTTTTCTCAGGTGTTAGGCTCACCTTTCCATGCATCTCTGGGATCCAAGGTCAACATCACAGACCTCCTTTAGGGAGTCAGAGCGAGTGTCTTCTCAGGGGCGGTTTAATTGGTTTAATGGAAAATAGCATATGTCCAGCAGTCTCTGAAGGTAGGAGTATTATGTTGATCGTTGGACTTTGTTTGTCCCCTGAGTTTTTTATTCATTTCTGTATGTTTGCTAATGCTGTCTGCATATCTGCCGTACTTAGTTGACAATTTCACATTCATTTGCATTTCCATCTTATATATGCATTTATGGTATATGGGACATAAAACATGTCGGATACTTATTCTTTGCTCGCCATAAAACCAATTTTTCTCAGCTCACAAAGTTGCAGTCTCTTATTGACTGGTAACTGACCATTGATGAGTGGTGATTTTTAGTTCTGGCACCTCTTGTGCCATCCTGTGCTTTCAGTGTCAAGACTTGTGCTGTCATCCTGTGGTAATACTTATGTGGGTCCTTGATACAAGCACTCCTATGTTTTTTGTTTATTTTTTTTTCCAGTGGCCTTTCAGCTGTGATTTCTTGATAAGTCAACTAACATTTTATTACTGCAGCCAGATGACACCTACCTGACTCCTTTATCTAAGGTTGTTAGTAATCACTCTAAAAGACAGTAATAGTAAGAAGAGCTCTTCCATTCAAAGATGCACATGGAGTACTCTGGTAGCTACCTAAAACATTACCTTCAAGCTAAGACAGCAGCGCTGGTGTGTTAGGAGAATTGCTTTACAGCAACAGAGACTTCTGTTGCACCTCAGATGTTAGGAGGGCCAGGATGGAGCAGGCAGATCTGCAACTTTGCAAACCCATACATTGCCCTCTCCCATGTGCTGCCATGGTTTTGGGTCCACTGCTGGATGCACTGCAGCTTTCCCTGTTCACTACCAGAGACCTGCTGTTCTGTTCACTACCAGAGACCAGCTATTCCAGCTGCACCCTGAGAGCAGGATCTGGTGGTGAGATGCTTAGGTCGCCCTTGCCCTCCATGCAGCCCCACTAGATCCAGCAAGACCTCTGCAGTTAGAGGTTTGCTTCAGTGTCACTTTAACACAGAGACGTTTTGACTGATCATAAAATCATAGAATGACTCGAGTTTGAAGGGACCTTAAAGACCACCCAGTTCCAACCCCCCTGCAGTGGGCAGGGATGCCACCCACTAGATCAGGTGGCTGAGGGCCTCTTCTAGCCTGGTCTTAAGCACCTCCAGGGATGGGGCATTCACAGCTTCCCTGGGCAACAACAGATGGCCAGGGTGTGAAAAACACCAGTCTGTGATTGCATCACTCAACTGAGGAGCACACAGACACCCTTAGACAGTCTGCTGAAGAGCTATGAGATGATTGAATGTCACATCATGTACTTTTAAAGGAAGAATTAAATTCTACTGTGTTGTTTTCCAACCATCCATGCTTGCAGTGGCATTCACATGAACCCCCAAAAGATACACTTCTGTGGAACTGTCCCTGTACTTTGCATCCTTTGCAAGCATGGAAGGACTTGTGATTGGTCTTCTTGTGCGTAGCATAAACGCCAGATGAGAAATCCTGCTCATGGGCATGACGGTCTAGGTGAGGTCAGCTGTAAGAAAATGTCTTACTAGAAAATGGCATTGTAAAGGAAGCCTGAGGCAGAGCTAGCAAAGATCTTATTGTGCCTGATGGTACGTGCGCACTTTGGTGCAACAACCTGATTCTGTAACGGTGTTGAGCTTCTAGAATATAATGCCGCACAGTAACAAATTGTCTGTTTTGGCTAATACATGCATTTAATATCACCTGGCATCTTTTATACAATTGTTTACAAGGGCTTTGCAGACACCAACTACAAATCACACCTTCCCACAAAAAGGAGGATTCCTCATGTAACTGTTGATATAAGAAAAGAACAAATAATTATTTACAAATGTCATGAATTAATGGCTGGGTTAAGAGCAGGTAGTAATAACTTGGATTCCCTACAAACAGTGTATTATTTAAAAGCAAGAAAATACCTCATCTCCCCCTTTTATATCTCCCATTTGCAGTACAATAGCAGAGCCAGAGCCACTCACAGACAAGGTCCTGGCCAACTCTTTCTCCCATACAAAGCAAACCACAGAGTTTCTCCAGAGAATGTATTGGCATTTTAATGATGGAGAAAAGCCTGTTATGGAGAATTAATGCAACTCCCCCAATCTATTTGTGTTAGAAATCATCTGTCTTCTAACTGTAAAGAGACATTTTAGGGAAGGAAAAACTATTTTGGGTCTTAGCACCTGCATGAAATATTCTTTGTTGAACTTCATGGGTTTTTCAAATTTTTCTTTTTTTTTTTTTTTTCCCCTGGAGCAAAGAACACCTTGAAGTTTTTGAAGTAATATTACTTATGATAATTTATATAGTGGCTATGAAGATAAATGATGGGCCTTACTTTCCAAGAACAGATGAATGTTCATATTTTATACTGCCTGTTTGACCTTGTAGAGGTATATATTAGGATTAGATTGGAGTATTTGTGTGTAGCCATTAGAGATGCTAAGCAACCCAAAGTCATGACTGTCTGGTCTAAGTAGAGAAATCATTCTAAGGATGAACTAAGTCAAGCCTTAAATTAATCTAACTGTTGTGGGTTAGTGTGTTGTTTCTTGTTAAATCAACAGTCGTTGCCTTGTTAGGATTTGCTGATAAGCGTTGCCTGGACAGATGCTAGGATTTTTTTGCTGCAAGAATCAGAACAACGTTCGTTAGTTTAAGCAGGCTTTTCTCTCTCAGAAACTCTGAAACTGTTTGCAAAAAATAGCCTCTAATTTTGGGATCTACCGTGTTTCAAATGATGCTATGTATGATGAGGTGTATATGTGAAGGCAGAATATATGCAAAACACGAAAAAAAGAGGAATTAGTAAAGTAATCCTCCTCTTCTTGGGCCAACACAGGAGAAATTCATTTGCTTGATAGAGGCTTGTTCTTAAACTGATGAATAGTCCTAATCATCTGTGTATAGGATTTTCTTCCCTAGAGAACCAAAAGATGGGACTGTGCTGCTGTTTAAATAGCAGAAGACACTGGTATTTTTAATCATACTGATGCTGTTTAAGTAGATGTTTAAGTGTTTTTCTGGATGAAGGCCTAGAAGCTGAATCTAATGGTTAGTGATGTCTGTGACAAGCCTTTTGGGGCTTAGCTGGGACTGGAAGAAAGCCTGGAAGCAGCATTACACCAGAGCCCAGCCCCCTGTACTCTTCCCAGAGGAGCAGTGGATGTGTGCCTGCCCTGTGCACCACTCCTGGCTCTGCAGGAGCTGCTCTGGAGGGGAAGGAAATAACTGCCCTGAGGCTGAGCTCTGGTGGGAGACCTTCCTTCCACCTCTGGAAAACTCTGCAGCTGAACAGAAGAACAGATTTTGAGGAAAAAGTCTGGATGTTGCACCCGTGATTGTAAGAACCTGCAGATGTGACTGACTTCTGGACCATAGTCTCCACCTCGGGCAGAACAGGTTTCTTACTGCCCTGACTTCGCAGCACAGCAGTGAACATGCTGGAGCACACCTTTCCTCTCTCCCCAGTGCTACAAATCCAGATGCACAGAGGATGAACACACAACCAGGGCCATCCCAACAAGAAATCAAGACTTGTTTGTGTGCAAAGGGCTGTGGTCTCCCATTAGTCCTTGGAGTGCTCTTGACCCTTCAGCACAAGCACAGCATTTGACACCAAGGACACACTGAGCTCTTTAGGCTAATGACTGAGGCAGGGGAATTAATTTTCTTTGCGTGGAAGATATGGAGAGCTTTTAGCTTCCCTTCTCAATGGTTGTGGAGTGATTCCATCAGTCACACTGGTGAAGGTAGAGGAAGTGTTCCCACCCTCCTGACTCCCCACCACTCTTCCAAGTGGACCATGCAGAAGAGTGGTGCAGTGGGCAGCTCAGTGGCTGGTTGGGCAGGTTGGCAGGACCTCAGCATCTAGAGTCCTTCCTGCACCTTGCCAACACAAAATCCTCTGTGAAACATTGCAGTTTCAGCAGAAAGGTGGATATCAAAGGAAAAACGTATATATATTGCATAGCATCTTTCATTATGGCATGAAAGGAAAAGTAATAGGTCATCACTTAGCCCCTAGGGAACTGGGTTTTAAGCCTAAACTTTATAACTTCAACTGTGGAATAAAGGTCTCCCTGGGTTTTGAGGCTGCAGTATCAGTTTGCTCACTGCTGCCATTTAGCTCTGTTTGTAAAGCTGCGAGTCCCCACTGTTGCACTGAAAGCCCAAAAGGTTTTTTCTTCCTTTCACAGAGCTCTCTCTGACGTAATTATATATCCTCTTGTCTCTTTTTTGTTTCTTATCATAAGTAAATATTTTAGTACTGTCTTTGCCCCTGAGAATCAGTGGGGAATCATATTTTCAGTGTATTATTTACTTTTATACAGTTGGCAAAAAATGTTCGCATACACGCTTTTAGCTTTGCTAATGAATCTATCATAATGTCAAATAAAATGTTACTGTGACCATGCCTAATTAGCATTACAGTTTTGGTTGAAGAGATAAATGATCAGATTCTTCAGGGTACAGCCTAGCTCCAGGCATTGGTTGTGTTCACAAGATTTGCAATGGCTCAGAACAGTTCTGTAGACCACTGAAACAGAGCCTTGGAAAATAATGCACTAATGAAATGCAAATCATGTTTCAGTTATTAAATGAACCTACTATCTCAGGTATCTCAGGCAATGAAACTAAAAACTGTTCTGGTTGTGATACAGAAAGCAAATAAGTAGCTACTGTCTCTTTGATGTAGGAAAGTGAAACACATCAGACCATGTAAAGCTTTATATTCTATGAGTAGCTTGGTCCAAAGCCCACTGAAAGTCAGTAGAAAGGCGGTTGGTATCTGATCCAAAGGTGATTAGTCAGAAATTAAGTATTCTAGGCCTGTTCCTTACCCAGTAAAAACAGAAGTCAAGTTCATCATGGCTGGTTTATAAAATAGAAACTAATGATGTGCAGCAAGAAATTAAGTCTTCATAAACATAGAAAATGTTTTTGCTAGTGAGGTTATGCAAATGCAAATACATTATTAAAAATAAATCACAATTAACATTATTCAAATGAGTTTTAATTCTCTGTGTAATTTAGAGAAAAACTGATGCAAGCCATAACCTTTAATGACAGCTTAAAGTCAACTTTAAGCAAAGCAATTGATTTTCTATACAAAATTTCATTGACAGTTTGACTGAAGTAGTCAAACTTTAATAATTTCCAAAGTCAAGTAATAAAGGTGTCTGCCTAAGAACTTTGATAATGATGGATGGGCATAGTTCAATACATTGATATTATCTCATAAATCTTCTATTTCAGGAGAAGTACAAAGTTATACACATCTAAACTATCATTTAAGTTGTCAAAACACTTTGCAATGAAACCATGTGGTTTCCAGGATTGGTACTGAATCACTGAATAAACAATTTTTGGAAGGTCTTCATTAAAAAGTTTATTTTTTATAATAGTTTATTTTTTTAGAACAATTAATTAACAAAAGTACATAAAAGAATTAAGAACACTACCATATCAAAAATCTGTATCCTTACATCCTGATTTTGTGTAATTTTTTTTCAGGCCTCATATGTTCAATTGTATCCTACAAATGAAAAATAAACCTTTCAAAATAATATTAAAAGGGTGTTAATTCCATACATCTCTGTATAAACCAGTAAAATCAACCAGCAGCCTTCAAGAAGTGGCCAGAGAGGTTCTCGTCTGAGCTGTGAACTAGCATCGCTGACTGAGTTTCCCTGTGCTGAATCCTGATACAAAACAGACATCAACTGCTGTTACGACAAAATTGCCTCTTCCTTCCCAAAGTCTACAGGGGTATTTGAATGGTGGGCTGATGATTGGCTGAAGGTTAAGCAGAAGATAGATATCTACTAGATGAATATTATGCATATCATTGTATCAGAAGAGTTCTGACAACGAATTTGCAGTCAGTTCCCTTCAAACCATCTGGTCCCAGTACATTTAATGAAGAAAAGATAGCTAGTGTGTTTGGTAGGGCTAAAAGTTGACAAAGAATGTTAACAAGGAATTTAGCAATTAATAAATCATTGTGATGAGTGCTTATGTAGATGTACCTATTGCCTTTAGAAAATGCCAACTGAAACATGGATGGTTTAACATCAAGAACTAGTTTTTAAAGCACGTTCGGCCTAAAACAGGTTAATCTAAAAACAGGTTAATCTCTATTCAATGAAGAAGCAGTGTCTCAATACAAAAACAGTCTATTGGACTACCTTGGCACACCTAACTGTTGTGCATATAAGAAAGGGACCAGCATGAAAGCTCTTCAGGACTAAATCTGTAGCTGCCTTACTAAGTAGTGAGTCCTTCTCATACCTGAGACTACCCACAGGTCTGATGGAAACTGTCATCATCTGCACAGCTGAGTAAAATTAAATCCAGTTTTCCAGCCCCAGAGGAGACTCCCATTCTCTGGGCTATGTGTGCTTGGTACTGTGTTTGCTGTAGGTGCAGTGTGATACCCACTGACCCTAAGGTGTAATTTGTACCTTTTGTATGTCTTTCAAAGTGTTTTAATACAAGAAGAACTGCGCTATGGACAAGGAGAAGTCTTACACAGTGTGAAACCTAGTGCATAAGCACTGGGCTTACTGTGGTGCAGATAGGCATTCAAAGATCTGAACATGCTGGGTAAGATGGAGCACCATTTCTCATGCAGTCTTACCCATACTGCCAACTGCGAGTGATCCCCAAAATGCGTTGCAACCCACAGTGACAGTGCGCGGCATCAGAGCTAATTGTCATGGCCCAAAACAAGACCAGGAACAAAGTAGGGCAAATGCTCATGTTTGTTTCGTAGGCTGGCTTTATTCAGCAGTATGGACACAGACACTCTTGCTAAATTCTGTCAATCATCAGTACAGGGCTGTTTTTCTGCATCCGTTAGATGTTTTCCTTTTATACCTGCATCTGTATTATAATAGCTATAAACTATGCTTGGGATGATAGGATTCTGAATACACCAGAGAAATTTGATCTTACTAGTACAGGTATAGTCAGGTTGTGTGCTGTCTGTGTTCTGTTAAAATGTTCTACTTACATAGCATAACTCCTTTCTTAACTAACAAATTAACCATGCCAATAGACTTGCACAGTTTTCTTGGTTGAAATCAGATAATTTTGTAAAAAATATTCATACTTTTACTTGATGTTGGGCAGAGAGGACACAAGGAAAACTCCTTCTATTCTCTTCTATTTCAAGTGAGAGACAAACTAGAGTTAATTTGCTATATGATCTCATAACCTTAGCAAAAAAAATCTTAATTGAGTTTTCAGAGACTAATTTATTCAAATCAGCTTCCCAAATCCAGATACTATGCACAAAGCTTTTTTTCTTCTTTTTCTTTTTTTTTTTTTCCTGAATTAATCATGTGTTTTAATTAATAAGCAATGTTTTGCAGGATAGAACTCAAAGAGTCTGCACAGTTTAGCTTCTTGTGTATTCAGTAACTTGTCCTTTATCAAAGAATCAATCCTCTTGCATCTTATTGGCAGTACATGATGTGCATTGATAGTGGACAGTAATCTATTTAATTAGCTTATTCATGTGTCTGTGTAAAAACAGGCCACAGATACCAAAACCAAGACATAACAAAAGAGCTGAGTGCATCTTCAATTACAGTATTCTCTCTATCAAGCTCTGAATTTAAATTATCTGCTCTGGAAAACACATGATATATTCACATAGCTACAAATTAACACAGTGAAAGCTTGTTGCTTATAAATGCTGTTGAGCTCTTCAGTTTGTTGTTTTCTTGTCTGTTTGTTTTTCTCATTCACCTCTTGCATCTATATCGGAGAGCCAGGATTTTATTTCAGTAAATTTTGAGTTATTCCTAATGACATTTCTAAGATCCAACCAAACTGGAGTCTGTAATGATAAAATTCTGTCAAAATCAAAATGACAGCGTTTTATACTAGCTTTGAACAGAGTAAAGGTCTGATCCCACTTATACATAATACATGTTAACTTCTTAAAATGTAAGAGAATGAAGAACAGACCTGAAGTGTGTTTAATAACTTCAGAATGGATAGAAAGATGATAAAATGCAGGAACCAGTGTAGGGTAGCATATGATTTTAGGGAACATGAATACTGACAAATGTTTAAACACAGCACAGATCAACACCACAACAAAGATTTTACAAGCAAGTCAAATACTGAAGCTGATTTCATAACTCACTTTTTTGTTTGTTTCTTGAACAGTCTCATGGCTGGAATCAAATGCCAAAGTAAGTTGGAATAACTTTTTAGTAAAGCTACACTATGGACTGTCAAGTTCTCAGCTGAAACCAAGCAATGTAACACATATATGCTAGCTGAAGGCCTGATGGAAGCATTTTGGTAAAGGAGAAAATCATTTCATGCCAGAAATTGTTTGGGTCCCTTCACTTATTCTTGCTTATTAAATCTTCAGGTAAAATTTAACTTTATTTTGGGGGTCTGGAAAGGAGAGGAGTAAGAGTAAGGGGAAAAGTGTTCATGGATGAAATAATAAGAAAGGAGGAAATACTGAAGAGAGCAGATGAATGAACCTCATGTCCTTTTGCTTTTCTCTTTTCCTGGAAGAAATACATCTAAAAGCAATGATGTTGGGAAAAGTAAGTGGCTAAGTACTGTGGTATTATCAACAATACAGAAAAAAATGGTATGGAAGGTTTATTTATCTAATATTTTCCAGCTCAGAAATCATGGAGCCTGAATGTCTTAGCCTCTTGTGCATTCAATAACGTGTCCTTTACCGAAGAATCAATCTTCTCATGTTTTATTGGTAGTACATGATGTGCATTGATTGTAGGCTATGATCTGTTTAATTAGCTTACTCACATGTCTGTGTTGAAAAAGTCCCCAAATAACAAAAATAAGAAAGAGATAAGTGAAAGAACAGAGTTTTTCTTTATTTTTACTTAACTCCATCTGTCTTTAAGTTAACTCCATCCCAGCCAGACCCAGTGCAACTTTTTAACAAAGCACTTGGCAACATCCATTAAATTAAAATATTAACACCATGTCTGAATGCAAACAATAAGGGCATACCTTCTCATATGTACAGTCAGGAGACTATGGAATTCATCAACTGAGAATGTCAAGAAATCCAAAAGTACAAATGGATTTAAAGAAATGCAAATTATTGATTGGAAGAAATACAAAATCTGGGTTGGATATTAGGAGAAATGTATTTACTGAAAGGATTGCGTGGCATTGGAATGGTCTGTCCTGGGAAACGGTTGAATCACCTTCCCTGGAGGTCTTCAAGAAACATGTAGACTTAGAGCTTATTAGCATGGTTTAGTGATGAACTTTAGTACTAACCTAAAGGTTGGACTAGATGGTCTTAGAGGTCTTTTCCAACCTGAATGATTCTATGAAATTACGGGAAACTTACTCTTTGGTGGTTATTGAAGTTGACTCAAACTTCAGGAAGCCAAGGAATCCATGAAGTCCATTTAAGCTTGGGCTGGTCTAAGTTTCCGTGTTTCTGACACCATTACCTTGATCAACAGGTGATTACTTTGAACAACATGAATGAATATGTGATCTTCATATAAAAGTAAAGCAAACACATTAACTTTGGTTCCAGCATATTTTTAATCAGTATCTTTCATATTTTTGACTACAGAATCCCCTTCACCTGCAAATGAGTTTAGAAAACTCATTGAGTTCTGATGCTGATGTCACTTTCTCAATCCTTGCAATGAACAACTGGTACAATTTCAGCTTGATGGTATGCCAGGAGGAGTGGAACATCACAGATTTTCTCTTCCTCACACAACAGAGCTCCAAGTTCCACCTGGGATCCATTATAAACATCACAGCAAATCTCACTTCAGCCAGTGACCTTCTGAACTACCTACAGTTTTATCTGGAGAGCATCAAAGAAACAACGTCTACTATGGTGATGTTTGGATGCGACATGGAAAAAACAAGGAGAATTTTTGAAATAACTACCCAGTTTGGTGTGATGCCTCCAGAACTTCACTGGATTATTGGGGATTCACAGAATGTAGAAGAACTGAGGACAGAAGGTTTGCCACTTGGTCTCATTGCTCATGGCAAGACAACACAATCAGTCTTTGAGCATTACGTCCAGGATGCAATGGAGCTGGTAGCAAGAGCTGTAGCAGCAGCCACCATGATTCAGCCTGAACTAGCTCTTATTCCAAGTACAATGAATTGCATGGACACAGATGAAAAAAATATCACTTCAGGGCAGTACTTATCAAAGTAAGTTTTTTTTTCTTTTCTTTTCTTTTCCTTTTTATAGCTAGCATTTGTGGTATAAAATAAAATCTTAATTTTCTCTCCTCTTCCCACCATTCTCCATGTCTTGGCCATAATGCTACCCTCCCTAATATGTGCATTTGTTTCAGTTTTTCTTCCTACTTAATTACTGCTGGAGAAATAAACTTAAACTTAGCCACAGAGGAGATGAAGCTAGTTGTGGATGAATACCCTGTTCCATGGCAGTAGAGATAGCATAGTAATTGTAGGATAGGTTACAGACTAAACTCCAAAAGTATCTTGTAATTATGCCTATGTGAGGGAAAAGTCAGGACTATTGTCAAATTCCCTCAGGTTTTGAGATACCTGAGAGAATACAAAACACAGTAAGAATATTTGGGCTACCAAAGTAATCACAGAATATAAAAGCATATGTTTGCTTTCAGGCACTTGGTAGTATGCTTCCATGGGAAAGAAACAAAACAAAACAAAACAAACCACAACAACAACAACAAAACACCCTTGACTGTATCATAGGCCACTGATGCAGACCAAACCCTCTGTTGCTTGGTACAGGCGGCTTCTTATTCAGCTTGTAAAACTAGTCCTGTAGACTACTGCGCATCAGTGCACTGAAGTTATTTCCAAATCCACCTGGGGATTCATGTCTACAAATATTTTGGATTTGAACGTAAGGAAAAATACATGGTTCCTTTTAAAAACAAACAGAACAGTCGTTGCTAAGTATGTGAATTCATCACCTGTTTTACATCCAGTGACTGTTGCATATTTTTCCACCATTACACCTGGTTTTCAGTCTACAGATTTTAATAGATGGGGTTAGGATAAGAATTCTTGAAGCTTTTGTTATTTTTGCAACTTTTTTTTTTGAAATGCTATCTGAGATGTGTCTGCACGATGAAGTGTTAACAGCACTGCTCAAAACACAACCACTTGAGATGTTAACAGTTCCTTAGTCAGCCCTCATCCATAACATAAGGGACAAAAAAATGATTCTGAATAGTGAAATAAGTCTTGAGAGTAATATTGCACTGCTTTGTAATATATCCACCAACTTGTGATACTAATTCTGCATCATCATTCTGTCTGTTTTAACTAGATCATACCTAATTTCCTGAAAACTAAAACCCACAAACTGGCTTCTTGAAATACCAAATGTTTGAGGTAGTAGTGCTAGTAGGACAGACATTTTGAGTATTAAGGAAGAGACAAAGAGAAAGAAAAGCAAGATCACAGCTCTGTTATGTATTCCTGCATGGTATTTCTACATCATTGTTTATTCAAAAAACTGTTACCTATCACATGGACATTGACTACTGTAACTCTTGTGTTATTTTGGGAGACAAAATGCAATTTCACATCTATGAAATTTCAAGTCCCTTCATCTCAGTAAAGATATTGTGGAAAAGAAAAAAGGGTCAGAAGGTAGGAAGAAATCTGTCCTTACAAGGAATGACTGAATAGGCTGGGAAAAGAGACAGCTTATGGGGTTAGTGATAGAGGTCTACAAAATCACTAATGGAGTGGAGGTACTAGACAGTGATAAATGGTTCATTGTCTTTTTGCCTAAAAGAAGCAAGGGCAGTATGTGAAGATGAAGTCAGAAAGGTTCAAAACAAATCAAAAGCAGCAATTTGTACCACAGTACAGTGGTACAGTACAGTACAGCCAGTACACCTGTAAGATTTCTGGCAAAACTTCAACAAATACTAGTATCTTAAGTGGGTTCAAGTGTAAGACTGAATAAAATGCCTGGAGGAGAGAACAGAGGAAGGGACACCACACAGACAACTTGCAGCAGGTTCTGGAACTCAAAATGGTTGGAAAGTGTTAGATCATTATAAGAAAATGTCATATGCTTGGCCTGCTTTTCCCTAAGCATCTGCTTGTGGACCCTATTAAAGACAAAATAACAGGTTAGATAAATCCCTGTCCTGAAGCACTGCAGCTGTTTTTGTAGCGTGTAAGTGAGGCAGATTCCTGATGGCCAGAACTGATGTATTTGAGGTAGCAGCATACCTATTAATTCACCCGTGTAACAGTGATTTCTGAGTCATGATGCACTGATGAGCATCTCAACAGAGACCAACCCTCTCAATTTCACAGTTGCTTTTAGGCGATCAGAGCCCCTCAAAAGTTAAAATTTTTATCTGGTGCATAACTGAGTATTTATTTACGTGTGCATTTACGTGTGCATTTCTCTTCCTGAGCTGATCCACGTACTTCAATACATAGCCTTGGGGCTGTGGTGGTTGGGATGGAGAGGTACAGGTCTTCACCACCATGGCTGCCGCGTGCAGAGAAGCATCAGGCCCACAGGCTGGCCCGCCTGGCACCTGGGCTTTTGTGGCCAATGCTGTGCTTGTACTCTGGCATTGGAGACATTTAAATGCCACCTGAGAGCAGAATAATGATGGTGAATGAGGACAAGATCTTCTCCATGGCAAAACATGTTTTTATTGATATAGGTATTGATATGGAGATACACACAGTTAAAGACTGTGCTGCTGTAAATCTCCATCCTTAATTTCTCTCATGACAAGGTTGATTCCTTCATCCATTCCTGTCTGCTCATGGGAGCATCCTTTTTGGCAGAATAAGATACTAAAATTTCAAAGCCTCATCTTGTCTTTATAGCTTGAACTAGACTTACATCTTTAATTTGCCTTCTTGGGTAATTTCACCAGCCTGCTATTTGCCTGCCTGTTCTGACTCTTACTTTCTGGTAAATTTTCTAAGAAAGATATAGAATGGCCAAGCCATCAAGCTTGAGAGAAAATGAAATTGTTAAATTAAGTCATTCTTAAAAGTACTACAAAGATGTCTCTTCTGGATTGTGGTAGTACTATTGAAGTTGTAATGAGCAATTCTTACAGCAAAGCACATTAAAAACAGGAATAAAGGTGAAAAGAGCAGCTGGCACACTTCAGACTGCTTGGTCAAACTGAGGAGATGCTAGTAAAGCTTTGAGACAGCAATCAGCCTGCCAGTGTGATCATCAACTCACAGATAATGACACATCAAGGAAATTAATCAATTGAGGATCTGTCCCTTTACCTTTTGAAACCTGTACACATAGTCTTTCCTTAAAAATCTGTCCATAGCCCTACTGAAAAGGACCAGTTCTGGAATTTCCAATGTGTCTGTGTAATACTCAACACTTGCAACTCCACAAATTTTCATACTAGATACTGCTGCCCTAAATAATGTAGTCACATCCTCTTACCTATTTTGTAAGTTACTGAGTTTTTCCATGAAGCCCCTGGCATGAGTTTCAGTAGTACTGCATACAGCATATGAAAATGATTAGCAGCCATAGCCACTCGCATATATAACAACGTGTTGTTAAAATGTATCTCCCACATGGTTCCCCTCATTTATTTTGATTAATGTCCTGTCACTACCAAAAATATGTAACATGCAAATGAGTTGCAAAAGTAAGCCACTACCTCGATAAAGTAGCAAAGTCATACATTTAAATGCTACTAAATCTCTCAGGTAAATGCTTCTAACACAATTCAACTACAGGACAGGTACCGAGTGCTTGGTTTACTCTCATGGGCACGCTTATTTCTACACTGAAAGTCAGAGAACACAGTGCATAAATTTCACTGTTCTCATCCTACCTGTAGAAAATAAATCTAAGGCATTATTCCATAGCTTCATCTACTCCCAAAACACCAGGTCTGCAGCTTTCTAATATCCAGGTTATGCTGCTGCAATGAAAATGTGGGCCCAAATCCATCAGAACTTTGCTAATTTATTCCCCTTGGGAATTTGTCTCCCTCAATTTTGGCATTTTGTGAATTGCTAGCACTATTTTCAACACTATTTCTTTCATAATTTTATGCACAGGCACATCTACACATTCAGTTATTGTCATAGTGATGACCTCAGCATATAAACCCAGTAAGGCTTGTTAGGAGGAAATAGCTCATTTTTTTTTTACAAAGAATGAGAAGGAGAGAGAAAACAGAAAAGTTAATGGCTACGTAAACCCTTCTTTAGTGCTTGGGATTGCCTTCTTCTGTAGATGGTGTCTTGATAATGTTTTACATGCATGAGCATGCACAAACACAGTTAAATACAAAACGCAGGCTGGGAGGAAAGCACCAGTCAAACAATGGCAGAGACCACTGGTTAATGAAGTTGCAGTGTCATTTAGCTAACACTAGACTAAATGGTAAAGATTTTTAAAATGTGATTCATATTTATGTATCAGTCCTGTATACAAACACCTACATGCATTTTTAGGCATAATTCTCAGACTCAAGTAACACATGTACAGTAGCTTTTGACCGTGTTGGCTGTGTAATCTTTCTCCAAACTCAACACACTCAAAATAGGCTGCATAAGAAGAGTTTCAGAGCCATCTCTAAAAGGTTCTCACACAACTAACACTCAAAACTATATCGTTCAGTTTCTTAAATTTACTCTTTGCTGAGGGCAAAAAAATTATATGATCTGAACTCATATACAGTTTTGACTGCTGAAAATCCATCAAAATTCACCAGAAGTCATCAAAACAAAGGCTGCAGTCCAGTCAGAAGCATGCATGCACAAACAGTAGCTACGTATTTATCCTTTTTGAATCAATTTCAGGTTAGTTTTTTTCCCCCTCTAGCTATTGATAAACAATTAACACCACTTAAAGGTTATGTCTTGTCTATTGAGACTGGAATGACAACTTTAGCCTTTATACTTCTTTCAATACTCGCTTTCATCCAATTCCCAGAGCTAATGTGACGTGTTATATTCTACTATGACAGCTAAATAGTCTGTCTTCTGAATGCTTCTTACTGAAAAAATATTTGCTTCACTTACCTTACACCATATTAGCAGCAATTTAACTCAGTTGTTTCTAATGGAATCACTCTACTAAGACTTGTATAGTCTAAGTAGTGCCCCTCTACAGCCCCTATGAAATGCACAGAGGCTTTCTCATTAAAGGAGAGCAGTTCAGCTGGTCATGTTCCCATTCAGTTCCCTGCTCTTTTATCCATGTCATGTTAGCATCTTGTATAATGAGTTAGCAGAAGCTGCATTCTACATAAAGTGGTGACAACTACTAGCAAACATTGCGAGCCCAATATAAATGAAATAGTTAAGTTTACTCTGAATATCTGGGGTAGCAAAAGTCCAAGAACCTTAATGCAAAATGCACAGTGCAAAACTGGGACACTTAATGAGAGCAGGTAGGTCAAAATCTCACCTGTAAGAACATTGCTTTTGAAGATATTTTATTGTTTTAAAGAATTAAATCTGCCTGTTCTAGGGCCATCTTCTTTCACTGAATCCCTTTCCCCATTCTGAAGCGGCTTGCCAATACCAAATCTGCATTTTAAAATCCAGATTGGTTCACTTCAGAGTGCTTGAAATCCGTTGACAGCGCTTCAGTAGCCTCTATTACATAAACTAGATCTTACTGAAATTATAAGATTTTTCTTGGAAGGACATTTCATCATTTCTATTCTTCCATTTTCTTACATATTTTTGTCTAAGAAACTGACACTGATCTGGAGAGTTCAGCAGAGAATTAACCCATGTTTCATTTTCTTATGGAGGAAAGATAACTGAAAAAAAAAAAGTAAATTGTCACTCATTTTTTTCTAATAGGTAAATAGAATATCGTTTCTGAAGAGTTTCCATTTACAGTACATAAAATATGCAGGAGATAGAGTATTCCCGGTTACTTTAATCATAAATTAAGTGGCTTATTCATTGTGCTATAGGAAAGCTATGAATTATCTAGGTGTTCAACTGGATTTCCTTATCTAGTCCTTTAAACATAAATTCATGGTGTCTGCATATGGCTTGACATGTCTGCTTCTGATTTCTCTGCTTTCTCCCCGCAACAGGTTTTTAGCCAACACAACATTTGATGGCCTCAGTGGCCACATTAAGGTGAAAGGCTCCTCCGTTGTTAGCTCAGAAAACAACTTCTTCATCTGGAATCTGCAGCATGACCCTGTTGGGAATCCAATGTGGACTCGTCTGGGGAGCTGGCAAGAAGGAAAGATAGTCATGGACTATGGGATATGGCCAGAACAAACCCAGAGACATAAAAATCACATGCAACACCCCACCCGCTTGCACCTCAGAGTGGTAACTCTCATTGAGCATCCATTTGTCTTTACAAGAGATGTAGATGATGAAGGTCTTTGCCCAGCAGGGCAGCTGTGCTTAGATCCTTTGACCAATGACTCAGCTGTGCTGGATAACCTGTTTGAAACCCTTCAAGGAGGAAATGACACCGTTCCCATTGAGCTGAAGAAGTGCTGCTATGGCTACTGCATTGACCTGCTGGAGAAACTGGCTGAGGATATGAACTTTGATTTTGATTTATATATTGTTGGTGATGGAAAGTATGGAGCCTGGAAGAACGGCCACTGGACAGGACTGGTGGGAGACCTTCTTTCTGGGACAGCTCATATGGCAGTGACATCCTTTAGCATTAACACTGCCCGCAGCCAAGTGATTGATTTCACCAGCCCTTTCTTTTCAACCAGCTTGGGTATATTGGTTAGGACCAAAGACACTGCGGCTCCAATTGGAGCCTTTATGTGGCCACTTCACTGGACTATGTGGCTGGGGATATTTGTCGCATTGCACATCACAGCTATATTCCTCACCTTATATGAATGGAAAAGTCCTTTTGGGATGACCCCCAAGGGAAGGAACAGGAACAAAGTCTTCTCTTTCTCATCTGCTCTCAATGTCTGCTATGCGATCTTGTTTGGAAGAACAGCTGCCATCAAACCTCCCAAGTGCTGGACTGGAAGATTTTTAATGAATCTATGGGCTATATTCTGTCTGTTTTGTTTGTCCACATACACAGCCAACCTAGCTGCTGTCATGGTAGGAGAGAAAATCTATGAAGAGCTTTCTGGAATACATGACCCAAAGGTAAAGCATGTCTATTGTTATTAACTCAGCCTTTTCTTCTTCCTAGTTGAAACTCACTGCTGCACAGTTTATGGTTTCTAATAAAATCAGAAAGCAACCTGTCTGCAAAAGAGCAGTTACACTACAGTTAATGATCATCTCATGTCATTTCAGTAGAAACATCCACTGAGAGATCTTTAAATATCCACAGAAGTGTAGGGGTTTATTTCAAAGATCTGTGGTAAGGAAGGTGGTCAAGGATTTTGTTTTTACTCACTGCAGAGATGATAAGTGGCTTCTATATGCAGATTCAGGGTTAGATTTCAGTTCCAAAGTCTCTTTGGCTGCAGTTTTGATCAGTTGGCTGATTTGGTGATTTATTCAACCATGCACACAGCATGGATACAAAACCACTGGTGTTCTAGGTAGGGTTTTGTTAGTATTTCAGAGGTCCTAACAGTACTTACAAGGGCATTACTGGCAAAATTCCCCATGAATGCTAAATGAAATGGAGAAGAACAGAAATTGTTTGAAAAATTCTACCTTCTGCATCAAAACAGTGGGATTCACTTCATGAGTAGTCAAACATTTGATTTGCAATGTCATACTGGGAAATGTACACTGGAGGGAATGGATTATATAGTAGACAACTTGTTTGCAAATAGCTCAGAAAAACATAGTGGGAAGGCAAGGAAAAATGCAAAATCAGGATTGTTCACACCTGCTCTCTCCCTCAATCCCAAGAGGGGGGGTGTGAAGCAAATTTTGGATGGAATTTAAGTCTCAGCCAAATTCCCCAGTCCAACAATTTTAAAAGACTATTCTGATTTTATTTGCCACAAAGTAATGATCATGAATAAAAGAGAGCAGAAGGGTTTATGCAAAGAGTTCAAGGCTGCAGGTGACACAAGAGCAGGCATCTTCTTCAATTGTGTCTAGGGAGCAGGATGACAACAGCAAATTTTCCTTTTTTGTTTGGTGCTTTCTCCAGCAAAAGCATGATTCATGGTATTGTTAACAATTTTATACTCATGACTTAACTGCTGGTACATAGCTATGAAACTGCCTCCCACTGGTCTCAGGTAGTTGAACTAAATACAACATTGTACCACTAGAATAAGTCACCTCAAGAATGCAAGAACTGATCATTTATTTTACTTTCATAAATTTTGAAATTAAAGGGTATATATGTCTCTCTTCTATGTTAGTGGTATTTTGCATTCAGACTGATGACCATTCAGTTTTGATTTTGTGAGTACGAATTCTGACTCACTTTTTCCAACATAATCTAGATCCTTTCTTTCAGTAATATTTTAAACAAAACAAAGTTTTCTGTGGTTGGCCTTCTGATCTATGACTTAAACCAAGTTTCTATTAATAATCCCCCTTTCTCCTCCCAGAAAAATGTTGCATATTCTACATCCGTAAGTTCACTAAGCCTCAAAACTGCTGAAATCATGTATATGTTTTATTCAGAGCATTCTGAGTGAGTAAATGAGAGCCTTTCAGTCATTGTTGTATAAGCCATAACATGGACTTGAAAATTAAGTTAGTCCTGCTCTTTGCATGAGCATTACCTTCATCAAATCAAATCACATCAGATTACATCCTATTTTTCTGCATCATTATTGTGACCACACATAGAGTTCCTAAGAGAGATATTGGGAAATTTCTGCAATTTTAAGAAGATGAAATTATTTTAAAGCTGCATGGTAAAACTTCTCCATCGGGTTACAAAATTGGGCACAGAGTATTGAAGCATACTGGGAACTGAAAACATGGGTCCTAGGCCTGAATAAAAACAACATTGACTGATGGTTTGGGGTTAATCAGCTCAGTGATCCCAGTAAATCAGTGGCATTATCAGCCTTCTCAAGACAGCCATTTCTCTGCTTCATGAAACAAAGCTCAGCGTCTGAACAGTTACCAATGTAGGAATAAAACAAGTAGATTTTATGGGACAAGATCACCTGATGTGACATGAACTGCAAAATAGTTCCAGGTATTTCATTCACGCATTTGCTTCTGAAGTCTTAGTGTGTAAGAGCAGTTATAATAGTAAATGCACTGTTTTAACCTCTTCTCACACAAAGCCTGGGCTGTACCTTTGCAAAGTGCTCTCTGATGTGTAAAGCTTAGGCTTAGGAGATGTTTGCAGCACAGCAGTTTTAGAAGTACACCCATGAGTTTAGTTAGTTCTAGTTCCTTAAAATAATTTGTATGTGATTTGAATATTTTTCTCTTTTTCAGATCTGCTTGCCTCTTTTTTTTTTTTTTTTTTGAAAAAGATGGCAACAAGATGCAAAAATAATCTTTTTAATATCAATGTGCTTTTAAACATTCTCCTACTGCTCTCTATATAGGTATGCCTTTGTACTGTGCTTTTGAAAAGTATTTAAAAAACAAAGCCCAAAATAGATGAGCAACCTTCTTGAGTTGATGTAAAACATACAATTTCTTTAAGCTGGCAGCCACAAACAAAAAATCCCATCTGAGACTGAAAGCAGTCAGAAGAGAAGGCAAGTTGGGAAAAACTGAAAGTCTCTGTCAAGATGAGAAACCTGATATCTAAAGTCAATATTTCCAGGAGTATATATATTCTTTCTTTTCTGCTTAAAGATAAACAACATCTGCCTTTCTAGAAAAACACAGATTACAGCAGTGATGTTTAATTGGACCGAGCAGTACAGTGTTTAGCAAGTGCTCGGTATAGCTGTACAAAGGAGACATGGTCCTTCTGTGCTGCTGGAGCCTCAAAGTTACAACCTCTTCATTAGAAATAACAGAAAATGAAGTCAACAGAGATCTTACAGATCTCTCAACCAGACCTGCAAATCTTACACAATTTAGACCATCATCTCTTCCCAGTGCAAACCAGCAGACGTATTTTGGGGAAGAAACGTTCACTTGAATACATTTTCAGGCTGCTGTTTGAGCAGAAGAAGACAGCTGCAGGGCTGAATGTGCTGTTTATCCGGGTGAAAGTTGCTGCAGTGCCTTGATCCCCCACCTGAAGCAGCAGACCACCTTCAACACCATGTGGCAAATAAATTTAAAAGCTTGCTTGCATATAGAAGATAGAGAAAAGCATTTTATTTGGATCATTTTATACTGCTTTCATCCCTTCTCTCATCTGAATCCCAGGTGCTTATTTCAATTGTTCTTCTAATGTCACATTGTTGGATGAACAAAAAAATATATGGCATTCCTCTTCTTCAGACTGCTTGGCAGACTGTGTATCTGTTGCATAAACTCAACTTCTGTACAAGCTCTGTTTTTCAGCCTACAAGCACGCAAACCAGCAGGCTGCCTTTGAGCTGGTCTGGTCATTTGTCCTGCCTACCTGTCACGGCCTGGAAGGCAACTGGCATGATTCCTGACATCTCCCCCATCTGCTTACCACCTTGTTTATTTCATAGCTCCTTAGGCCCCTGACGTTGTGATCAGTCTCAGCTGAAGAAGCCACCCACTGCCCAACGTTTTAATCCTTCGCTGGTGCCAGTGCACATTTCCACAGCGGCAAGACCGGGTTGCAGAAGGTAACACATTAAAACTGACTGCTGCTGGAGCAGCACCGAGGTATGCAGAGGGGGACAGATGAGTCTGGCTGCTGTCTGTTCCCTTGCTGACAGGCATTCGTTTCTCTGTGACTGCATTACAGACCAACAGCAGCACGCTGAGTACGCAGCCGGCAGGCACGGGTGGAGCAGAGAAGGGGAACAATGATAAGCAAGGGGCTCTGGGTAGAAAAAAAAGAATTTGCTGCCAGGCTGCTTCATAATCATGTATTCTTATGGCTGTTGTGTCGTTTATTCAGTCTTGTGACAAGCCCAGATATTTTACATCTTAGTTTCTGGAATGGTTTCCATAAAGGAATACCATCTGCGTGTGCGTGATCTGGGTCTCGGTGCCACGGGCAGGGAAAAGAGATTTTCTGTAAGTACATAGGCAGTCCCAGCGCCTTTCTTTGCCCAGCAACTCTTTAGAATAAGGCCTGGATCCAGTATGACTCCTCACTGTCAAATCCCCAAATGAAGTTCTGGTGTACAGGCTCTCCCCAGGGAGCAGGGGTTGTCAGTAGCAAGTTTTGAAGCAGGGACTTTGCTTGCAGGCTTCTAATGCAATATTCTACGTTAGAAATGCACAGTAAAAGTCAGGAGCATATTGAGTTGTCCAGATAACTTGAGGCAGAATGACTGTGGAAGCCCAGAGGACCGAAGACTCATTTCAAACATGCCAACAAGAAAGCATACAGCAGCAGAAGCTGAAGGGCTGGACAGACTTTCCAGGAGGTGATCCATCACCTGGCCTCTCTTTCTGCTAATAAAGGTGTCATGCCTTCCACCACGTAACAAGCTTTTTAGGCGTTACCCTACCATTGTCACAGATGTATCAGCTGTAAGCTCTTCTTTGCCAAACTGAGTATTCGCTTAGCATCTAGCATCTATGTCTGTTAATTTAGCATGGCTATATGTTGATCTGTCTGGATAATTTTGTCTTCCAAACACTATTACAATGGCAAAGTTACTCTCCACATTGTAATTTGATATTAAATATCATGCCTATAGAGACTCATTTAGCAAAAAGTGCTGTGCTTGCCTGTGAATCCCCCCATCAGTTAATTTTCTTGTGTTATCTCACCTAACTTCACATGTCCACAGTGGAGACATTGCAGGTGATTTACTTAGTCTAGTATGCTTTCACGATTAGTTGGGAGAGGCAGGCACATCTGGCTGAGTCCTCTGTTGAAGACGCTTTGGGATGAGATCACTCAGACCCTGAAACTGTCTGCTTCTCTCCTTCATGCACAATGACAATGGAGCATATCTCGCAAATGATATAGAGTCCCCAAAGAATACACTGGACACCCACAATCACTCTGACAAGCCCCATCTGGCATGTCCTTCCAGACACCTTGGCGTGCTTTGGAATTAATCCTCAGAAATATCTGATGCTCTCTCCCAGCAATCTTCAATCCACTGCCGTGCCACCAGAACACCTGCTTTTATGAGCTGTCCATCTGTTTATTACAAGACTAAGCACTTTGAATAATCCAAACAAGATTACTGAGATATTGTTATTCAGGAATTCAATGTTTACAATCACCTAGCTTTTCATTTCTAAATTTAAAATGTAAAATGCGAGGGTGCAAAGTCTCACATCTTGATTTATGAAAATCTAAGTTAATTTAGAAGCTTTATGGTTATGATTGTATCAGCTGAAAACTCATTGTTACATGTAGTGTTAAAACAATCCAGAAATACCAACTGGTGAGTAACTGCAGATGAGATTTAGCAATATCAAACCACAGAAAAGGAAAGCTTCAGCCACTTTATAGGCCTTTTTCACAGTTAGAGGCATGAGCCAAACAATATTGCATTTAATGAGATTTTCCTCTGAGTCCAACAAGCTTTAGAGCGAGGTCATAACTGTTATGCGTTTATTGATAAATTTTCTTCCTGAAAAAAAGAAGTCTTGTAAGAATTACACCAACGCAAATGCACTTAAATTCTGCTGTGGTCTTTCACTGCATCAGCCTAAGAGGAATCATTATCAAGAGTGCTACTTATACTGCTATGTATTAAATATATAATGAAACAGCAACTATTTAAATATGCATTAAATGCATTAAATTGTATGACAAAAAACAATCAACAACCTCAGAGGAGTTAACAGAAATCTTATTGCTCCCATGGGGTTTTTTATCTGTCCAGGACTGCATGATTCATTTATTTTCAGAGTTACAAGAAGTTGGCTGCAATGTCTAGAGAGCATAAATTTCTGTGCGGGAAGTTACTGGACACGGGAAGGTCATGACTGACAGCATCACAGCCTGCTAATTAGTGTGTGGTGCCTTTCTGAGTATTAATAAGTCAGTGAAGGATTTGAACTCAGGAGGACTTTTTATGTCATGGAGACCAGACAAAATGAAAAAAATATCAAATGAAAGAGAAATTAAGTATGAAACTGAAGAGTCGGAATGAAGAACAGGCATTGCAGACTAATCTCATATGTGCATGAAGGGCATGCCTGCAATGTATGGAGGTCAAATCTCGGCTTCTTTATCTCCCTTGTGCAGTTTATGGTGGTGAAGACTTAACTTGTTTAGCTTCCCTATCACCTTGTTAAAGATTTCTCCTAAAGTTATGGCTTTGAAGATTCAGAATGTGGATGGTTTGGATTTTTTTCCGTGTTGATATCCAACATATCAGACAGCCCCATTCTCCAAATCGAGTCTCCTTTCTCTTCAAAACCTATTTTTTGTGCCTTTTTACCAACAATCATCCTTGTGGTATCTTTGTCTATTATCCCCTGCTGCTCCAGGTCTTCCTCTACATAGAGTGATTTGTTCTGTCACCCACTGTCTTGAGTACTCCTTACCTCACCTTGCTGTTTGATCCAAAGCAGATAGGCAACAGGGTGGAAGAGAGGAAGTCCTGCTGTCTTCATTTCTCTTGAAGAACATCATGAAGGTTGATCTTTCAGCACCAGAAGAATGTCTTCTAGGATTTTCCCAGCCATCTTCACATCAGTTTCTTACTCTCAAGCTGCAATGTACCTGTATGTCATGTCAATGAAAGCGAGCCCATCACTGGAAAAAGCAGCTGCATTGTAGATGAGGCTGAGACCCCTGCAAGAAATAAAGCAAGCAGATGAAGATGAGGAGAAGGTGCTGCTGAAGTAATTGGCAAAGAACAGAGGACAGAGAAGACACATAAGGTTGATCTTATCTCCTGGCAGATGGAGGATCATTGTACAGCTGACTTAGCAGCATGAAGGAAATTTATTAGTGTTCACGGCCATTGTGATCTATAAAAACACACCTGGGTACCAGCAGTTCCTAATGATAGAAGTCCTCAGTCAGCACCAGCACTGCTGGATTTCAGGGATGCCAAGAGGTCAAGCCGCCTGGAAAGAATCATAGTTCTCACTGAATACAATGAGATTTGACTGAACACCAGGTAAAGTCAAGTAGTGTTGTCCATATTTCACTGAGGCCTTTCAAGAGGCCAAGGCATCTAAATGACCCCATCATTTTTCTTTTAGTCTTTGTGCTTCACACATGCTTCATTGTTCAAAATTGATTCCAAGAAGAAAAACAAAAGCCCAAAACATTTAGTTTCAACAATGTATATACTGGTAACTAAGGACTCCCTCTGATTTACTGTCATTTGGTGCTTTAGAAAAAAGATAGCAGATAACATTTTTGAGAAATCAGAGTTGTGCTGGTAGACAGTTCCACAGTCAGTGATTGGAAAGCTCTGGTGTCCCTACAGGCAAAGTGCTAATCACATTAATTTCTTGTAACTAGTGACCCATTTGCAACATGAAACTGCTGCCTGTTCTTTTCCCAGAAGCTACAGAGCACAACCCCTACCCTCCAAGTTTAGGCAGTGCCACTGTAGAGGACAGCGTTCATGCTCTGGCACCTGGGGGACAAGTGCCAGAGGGCAGGAGGACTGGCAGGATGGCCCTGATTGACCAGCAACAGCTGGAGCAGAAAGATTTTGTAAGAAAAATGATTTGAAAGACATTTGTTTTGAAGCTTGGGGGTGAGGAAGCTACCTCCATGATATGCTGCTGTAATATTAGGTGTCCCCTTCCATACCTTGGCTGATACTAGAGAGCTCTTTGGCAGTTTTTCATCAGCAAACCTGAAACCCAGGATGGAAGGCCAGGAGGGACTATTTAACCAGAAAACTCCCATGCATCTTTGATACCAAACACGTATACAGCCAAGCAGCTCTCTTTCCCTTCTGATTTGGAAAGGACTTCACCTTAAAGCAGCATTAGCCCTGTTTACAGGTGGGAGGTGGAAGAACACCGTATGAAGTGACAGTCCGGAGCATTTCTATGGCTGCTTTGTGCTGCTGAAGTACATCTGGAACCAGTGATCTATTTTCTGTTGGGAATTACATCCCTGTTTTTCCCTTTAGTCTATCAATTTTGCCTGTAACTATTACACATACTGTCTTGCAGTTCTCAACTCTCCTAGAATAAATCCCAGCTGAAGGATCCCTCTGTCCAGAAAAAAAGTGCTATTAAAAACAGAGATAAGCACACCCTGAAGTTTATATTCACCACCATTCTGTTCTTACAAATCTTATTGGACTAAGACACTGCCCAGCATCTCAATCAGCAAAACAATCCTTGGAAATTAATACCTTTGCAGACCAGAGTGCCCAGTTTCACCCCTTAGCAATGCAGCTTCTGTGGCACACAGAGGAGCAAAGCAGTTTTTAATTAATTCTTAGCAGTCACACAAGGAGTATCAGTAAAGAAGCTTTGTATTTTTAAACAGAGATCTTAGATTTTTTTCATACACACTTAGGTTGAAATACAGAAGAATAAACTCTCAGTACTGGACTGTGCATTGGTTCCCAGATTGAAACTGCTCATTGACTTCAATGCAGCTGTAAAGATTTATGCCAACTAATGACCTAGCTGAGTTGGATTCTAAGTGACAGGATTTTAACAAAATCTGACATTATCCTGGCAAGCCAATAATCAGCTCCACTGACACTTCTTGCAATAGAGAAAGGAAAGCGAGCTTTCAGATGTATCCTGCATGCACCATCTCCTGGAGTCCCTGGGAACATCTCCACATCCCAAGACTGAACACACGGGACAGCTTTTGAACAAAGCTTTCACTTCCAGAAGTTCAGCTGTGAATTTTCATCTGCTAAAATTTGAAATTCATCTGCTTCACTATGAATAATTTTCTTTTCTTTCATCCTTCTCTGCACCCCATAAATATTCACAAGAGTTTAGCTTTCAAAAATTCTTGCAGATAAGTTGGGAAAAGCCCATGAACATAGTTCTACTTTGTTTTTAATTTTGTTTGTTTTGTTCTTTTTACCCTGAAACTTTGCTTGGTATTAGCAATTGAATTTCCTCTATCAGTGGGCCATGAGAAATCTATTAGCAGGTAGGCGACCACTTAAAAGTTTAGGTTAAGGAAGGCAAAATAAAAAGCTACTGATTCATAAAGGCTCGTTGCAAAACAGACTCTAAAAGCATGTCAGCCCTTCACAGCAGAGCAGACCACTTAATGCCACCACACTCCAGCAGTTAACAACCAAAACTGAACATTTCTTCCAGAGTCTGCAGCAGTTGCCTGGCAAAGATCGTGCTGGCTCCAGCAGCCTGCTTGCTGATATGTGGGGTGACCATTAAACACTACACTCAGTATTACACCAGGTAACCAATAATAGCACAGGGCAGAACTAATGAAACCTTTTCAGAATATTTTTTCCTCTAAGGTTTTTGTAAAACTTATGGAAGTGTTTTCAGTCTTGTTCACCCTTTCTATACCCTATTAAAATTAAAACACAGTATCGTGGGTTGTGGTAAAAGCTGAATCCGTGTTACCTCTGCATCCACCACTGCAGCATGCAGTCACTGCCACTGCAACTCACTGCATACTGGGTTGCCCCTTCTGTGGAGGTGAGGAAAGGAGAGGCTAGCTGAATGAATGGTGAAGTCATGATCATGATTTGAGATGCTGATTAGAAACAGTCCCAGGACCAGTCTTTCTTAAACCAGCTATCAGTGTGCACAAAATGGTCTTGAATCAAATTCATTGAGACAGTTACTGCACCCCATCAGTCAAGTACTGGGGAAAAATTGCCTAGAATTCAGTCATTTATGGGTATATTGATTTATCTGCTTATAGAAAATAGCCATAATTCCACTTCCTTACAGTTTCTCTGCTTAGAACTTCCTTATCTCTTCAGCATTCCCTGCAAGCTCAAACTCCACAGGATCAGAAGGAAGCAAAGCCAAACCTCACTTCAGCAAGTCCGCCAGGCCAGTTCATGCTTCAGCATAACTCCTGTCATTTTGAGACCCCACAATGCTTCATTCATTAAGTACTCTGGACACGCAGCCCGGTATCTCCTGCCTCAGTGATAGGCTTCTGTGAAAGTATCCATAAATACAGTGGATGCATTGCGATCAGCTAGTCACTCCCTGTTCAACTTCTCCTTATTCACATAGAAATGCAGAGAGCTATTTACTCAGGAGGACCATGAAGATGTGACAGAGAACTTCTACAAGAAAAAATTGTTCTTCTCACTGAGTAGTTTCACTGCCCCTATTCTACTGCCAGTCTTTTTGGAACTGAGATCATCTTTTCACTGTATTTATATTCTGAACACCTAGGTTTCCTACACACTGCAGGAATACATGACAACCAAATGCGATGCAAACCTCAGAATGGTAGTAGAGACAGCAACCAGAGCACCAAGGGGGAAAAGTCTTTGAGACAAACCTAGTTGCTCAGCAGTGAAAGTTCTGAAAGTTTATTCAGAAGCCAGAATCTGCCAGAAAGATCTCCAAACACAACAGCCAACTTTGGAGGTTAACTCCTAGTAGCATCTTATGCATTTTCAGCTTTAAATCCCAACTTGCACAGGACATTTCTATGCCTAAGTATTTTCAGGTCTGAGTCTAGGTGATCTCAGCCTAGCTGACGGTACTGAATGCAGTGGCACTGTATTACATAAACTGGAATGTGCCAAGTAATTCAAATCCCTGACATTTAGGATTTTATTTTTCTGTTTCTGCTCCTGTGGTTTTATCACATTGGTATTTTCATGCATAATTGGCACCCCAAGGCATAGATGTATGCACATACCCAATTCTTCTCAACATCTTCCTCCCAAATAAAACACTAGCTCTCCACTTCCCACTCAGCAGATGTTTTAACAACAAAAGACAGAAACCAAGAAGATCCAGAAGTAAGGTGGCATGCCAATGGAAATGGTGTCTGTAGCATTTGCTTTCAGCAAATTTGTTTCCCAAACATTGTTTGTCTAGTAGCACAATGCTATACAAAGTACAGAAGACTCAGAGAAGTCCCGAAGCTTTTCCTGGCACTTTCAGAGAGGATGGGTGTTCTGCAGAACTCTGGAGTTTCCTTAACCTCTGAGTGACCTGAGCCTCAGTGCTCAAGTGATTCAACTAACACTTCACCTTCTCAGTACCTTGAACCACTGCCCCTACCCTGGATACCATGTTTTCTTACACAGTGAGACTTGCCCTTAGGAACACCAGCATACTCATCCCACTTTAGATATGTCCTCAGAGACCACAGGGACAGCCTTGGTACCCTAATTACAGAAAGCATACTTACTTTCCAGAGGTCTTTAGCTTTTCTTCTGCACCTTTGCCCTGCTCTTCCCAGGAGCATGTTGTAGGCCTTCCACGATTTCTTTCTTCAGAGAAGATTGGTTATCTTCCTGAACCACTCGCAGACCTGTGCCACAAGATCCTTTAGTCTTAGCATTTCACAGCCCTGCATATGTGAAGTCAGAGTGCTGACTGAAGAAGATAAGTGATCAGTCCCGTCTGGCACTACATCCATTTCTTCTTTCTTGAGCTGGCCCCACATGCTAACCCAGATCCAAACGGGAGGCCTCCACGTGCATCATAACTTCATGTGCACCAGCTATCTCACAGTAGACAGGGGAGACGGTTTTAAAAAACAATCGGGATAACACCTGAAAGGCTACAAACTGGCCACCTCAGTTTTCAACCATGATGCATGCACCCAGGTCCTTTCAGGGGGTGAGCATGCCTGGGCTCTGCTCTGTCCTCCGGCAGCTCCCGGTGGTGCCCTCCTGCTTCTCCCAGTCCATAGCTCAGCACTGTACTTTGCTGAGTGGTGTGCTGTGGTGGCCTCGCTGGCTAATACTCAAATGTCTGGTTAAACAGCAACGAGCCCCATGCACTGCAGCAATGCTCAATTCCCGTGCACTGTGTTGGAGAGGCTACTTAGAAGTGCACAGAGTCAGCCTTCTGGCTGAGGACCTGTTGCAGTTAGGAGCAATGACCCTTTTAGAAAATGAGTGATTTCCTTTTCTCCCAGGCCTTCAGAAGGGAGGTCTGGCAGTTAAAGAGATGAATAAAGAGAGAGAGATCACCTGTACCTATATAACCTCTATAACTTTTTCAATGCTTTGTCACATTGGGACCAACTTGTCTCCCAAAAAGGCTGAAAGCTCCTCTCTAGGATAGAACAAACCCTGTTCTTTTGACTTTTTACAGCATTAGATACATGATTTTGGAGGCACCTTGAAAGGTTATTTAAAATGAGAGCAAGGATGGCTCTTGCCACCACCTGGAGATGGATTTGCAGCCTTTGTGTTTGTTTATTTTAATCATACTTGCATCACCAGCAAATCTCCTGCTACTCTACAGATGCAAAAATTGTTAGCAGTTCCTGGTGCCCATTACCTGCTTTGTAATGGTTATTCACCTTTCATACTGACTAAGTTTTTAACGAAAAACACAACAGCATATAGACAGAAGTGCAGTCTTCACATATTAAAAATACCTCTAATTTGAATTGCTGTCTTTTCTCCATGAGACAGCTTTTATACTTGCTATTACTGATACCAGAAATAAGTAACTGCCTCCACCAAATCACCAGTTTAAAAAGTAAATTCCTGAATCTTCAAATTGTGGTTCTTAAAATGCTGTTATTTTAGAGTTAATGTTTTCAAGGATTTCTCTGAAGTCCTAAGTATTAGGATTGTGTGACTTGTTTTTGGCAAAACTCTTTTCAATACAGAATTCTTAAGATCTAAGAAACACAAAAGAAGCAGCGCATGATGAACAGGAAAGACCAATTAATAAGGCAAAACTCACACAAAGACTGACATTTACCTGTACTGTCAACATACAGATATTTGTGGTTTCCATCTTTTCACAGAATCTCTCCCAGAGAGGACTACAGAAAGTAAGAAAGCAACAGTGACACAACAGTGAAAACTGAAGTCTTGTTTCCATCCTGAAGTTTTTATCTTCTCTTGAAGCAAGTAACCCTTAGGAATCTTAGTGGATTAGGCAGGGAAGGCAGTGCAGGTAGTCCAATATCTGCTTTTGGCAGCATTTTGTGTCGTTAATCCGCTGTTCAGTATAGCTGCAAGTAAGCCTTTTCCTCATGTGAATAAGCAGCAGTAAGAAGAAAGCAGAAGTCACAACAGATATACAGGATTAGAACGTTATTAAGATTTATCCTTCAAGAAAAGAGTCAAGAGTCATCAAATATAGAATTGCAGACACATAATTATGCTTAAGAAAAACACAAATTACCGGAAGCAGGAAGAGCATAGGATGCAAAGGATCACTACATAACTTCCCTACACAGTCTTTCCAAGACATCCCACAAGGCATATGGTGCTGCTAGAGACAGGATATTAAGCCAGATGGACCTTTGATCTAACACATATTCCACTGTTGTCATCATTTGTGGTGAAATTTGACAATGTGCCCAACACAAAGCAAAGCATGAATAGTCCTCAATAAGGCTTTTGGGACAGAAAATTGAATGGAGATGGACTTAACTCTTTCCTTTGTACTTGCCTTTTTCGTGGAGGCTTAAAAATCTATCTAGATCTGTTGCTTTGGTGACAGTCTCAGTTAGACTTCATCTTCCATCAGCAGTCTTTATCTGCAGAGCAGGTGTGGCACTGCAATTGGCATCACTAGGGGGACCACAGATGCCACAACAAGCACCTAAGCTGACTTGAAAGGTAGCAGTATGGTTCAGTGTTGAGACCCAGAGAAGTTTCTGGTCTCTTCACTGAAATGGCCAAGAAATAAAACCTGGAGAATGAACACTTATTGTGGTGACTAGCTTCTTTGGTTGTAGAGACAAATGTACACGATGGTTGTAGAGCTCCATGTACACGGAGCCTCTTCTTCTTTAAGCAGGTCATCATCCATGTCTGGAGACTAGACCTAGTTTGGATTGACATTGTTCTGGAAGGCTCCATGATGTATTGTCACAGCACCGCTCTCTGTTATTTATGTCTTCTGGCACTTCAATGCTGTTTCCACACTTCCAGGCAAGAACATTTCCCTCTGCGCCCACGGTCCTTCTGGCATAGCACACACTATGGCCAGCTGCTGATGGATATACACCCTGCATTGTGCATCCTGTAGTCATCCAGACCAGGATACCTGAGAAAAACATGCTAAGGCTCCCTCCATGCCCACACAAAAGCATTTACCTCCAGGTCTTATTTCTGGATTGCAGCACAAGAACCAGGTCAGCAGAGCACAATGTGAAAAGCAGCTGCCCACTTTCCAGATAAATTTACCAGGAATAAAGTATACTCATTGGTTCCAGGATACCAAAATACCATTCAAAAGACCTTTCTCTATTCCTTCTCAGACTGAACTATAAGATCATGAATTTACATCCTACATTTGTTATCCTTATGTTCTATGAATATTCTTTTATCTGTGGGGTCATTGAAAAGAAGTGTGGGGAAGGTCTTTTTTGTACAGCTTTGTGTTGCTGTGCGCTCTGCTTTGCAGAAATGATAATGCAGGGAACCAGATGGACTGGCAGAACACCTCTCTGCTTGCTCTTTGCAAAGCAGAACATGGCCATGCTGGGATCGTCTTTGCAAACTGTTGTGGAGACCTTCAGCTTCCCGGGAAACAGAGTGTGTCTGCCTTAACTTTATTTGGCTTCCTGTGCTCTGAGGCTGGTACACTGCTGAAGGCTTTCCAATTAACATGATCTTGGCAACACTCAGTCCTCTCAAGGAAGTGCTCAGCAAAACTAGAGGGCACTGCTTGAGCTGCTGCACTTTGAGAATTTCCCCATGAAGTGTTAAGTATTCCCAAGACAAGCATGATACCGTGGAAACACCAGTCTGTGAAATTTCTGATCAGACAAACTACTCAGGACTGTAATACAGATACAGGAGGTGGACCCAGGAAGCAGGTTTTGAAAAGGAAAGGACACACAATTGCATGTTTGTCTGGTACAAAAATGGTATGTGTATAGGTGGGTAATCAAATGTAGACCCTGGGCTTTGCTGAGGGTATTCATCCTCCTGTCAGCAACAGGAGGCATTTTTGTGTCCACAACAATTCAGTGTTTAGTTTCACTGCGGTGAATGACAGCAAAGGCAGCAGCAGTCTGTAACATGATTTCTGGGCTTCTAGAAATGAAGTGGTGGTGCTGCCCTTCTGCAGAAGAGTAAATGTCATCCTCAATGAATCTGTAAAGATATTCTGACAGAATACATCCAGACCCTATTGCCTATCCAGAACCTCAGGCACTGGATCCTAGCAAGCCTAAAAGCTTGTCATGATACTTGCTGAAAATTTGATTGTTTTTATAGAATCAAAGAATCTGAATGGTTTGTGTTGGAAGGGACCTTAAAGCTCATCTAGTCCACCCCAACCTTCCATGGGCAGGGACCCCTCCCAACAGACCAGGTTGCTCCAAGCCCCATCCAGCCTGGCCTTAAACACCTCCAGGGATGGGGCAGCCACAGCTTCTCTGGGCAGCCTGTGCCAGGGCCTCACCACGCTCTGAGTGAAGAATTTTTTTCATGTTATCTAAATTTACCCTTTTCTAGTTTAAAACCATGACTCCGTGTCCCATCACTACACACCATTTTAGGACAAATGGTACAACTAAACACCTAGATCTGGGGGTTCTTGGTGTCTCAAAGGAAATGTTTTCCATGTAATGAAGAAAATCCTGAGAATACACAGACAGGCTAATCAGTCACCTGGTAAGTCCTTACATACCTCTTCTGTGATGTAGAAAGCTGACCATAGGAAAACATAAGATAAAGGTCTATGCTGAGAATTTCTGACAAACATTCACAAATAAGACCAAGATCCTGTATGTGAAGGAGGCAAGTGACTCTGCTAATCTGTAATTTCATCTCCTTAGCTCCACCACCCATCCCAAGGGTTTCGCTTTGGAACCGTGCGAGAAAGCAGTGCAGAAGACTACGTGAGGCAAAGCTTCCCAGAGATGCACGAGTACATGCGGCGGTACAATGTCCCTGCAACCCCGGATGGAGTAGCATATCTTAAGTGAGCCTCTACATGCAACAGCAGATCTGGCATGGCAGTGAGATTGTGATGAGCTTCCCACTTTCAGTGTCTCTCATCCCATAAAACAGTCATTGAAGGCAGTGTGGCAAGCTTGTAATCACCTGGATGGAGTCATATCGGAGGGCAGGCTAACACAGAATCAGCTGAAGCATTTCCAGGGGAAGCTGTGCTTTGCATTAACTGCTAGAGTGCCATCAAGCATGGGCAATGTGTTACTCCTGGCAGGTTTCTGTTCGTGGAGACTTTAATGAGGCAGTGAGAAACATTCAGGAAAAAAAATCCTCACCCTCCAGGCAGAAGTCGAGGATGAAGATCCTCAGCATCTTCACCATGCTAGTGGGAGACAAGGCCTGTCAGAGAGAGCCCTTAAAGCAATTGTCATTAAAATTAATAAAAGCATCATTAGACTGGTACAAAGTAATAAACACCAAATTTTACTTTAGGGAATTGTGATATCCCCACGTTTCAAATACATTTGTGTCTAACAATCTGGGGTCATACAATCGATTCACTCTGCTAGGAAACTGAAGAGGAGATAACAAGCCTGAAATACTTCATTCATTTTACACACAAAAGTTGCATAGCAGATGGCCTGAGGAATTTTCACCAGAAGTTGTTTCCTGTTTACACATTTTTTCCAAGCCCATTCTAATAAAAATTCATATACATGGCAGTTCTTTGTTTGGGTTAAATTGGAATCATTCAGTTGAAATCAATGACATGGTATAACTTCACGTCAGGAGAATATCCAGGCCTTTCAAGTGACAAGGGTGAGGGTGCAGCCCCTGCGGCAGATGAAAACAGGCAGTGCAACTGTTCCTTTCTATCATCAACTTGTGCAAGTGTGAGATTCGTTAATCTCACACTCATTATTCGTAATTTGTTAATACGTTAGTAAAATCTAATTGCCTGTGTTCATGAAATCTGAACGCAGAGAAAAGCTAATCTGGTGAAGGGAATTAATTTACCACATACTCAGAAAGGGAAACAACACTTTTGTATGGAGTTATCTTTCTGCGTTTTGGTCTAATGACCTAAATTTCAAAATCACAAAGAAACCAGGACAGCACAAGCGTATTAGCAATTTTTGCTCTTTTCTTCCAATAAGGCTGTGTGTTGCCTTTCAGCTGAGTCAAAGTCTAGCCTGTTGTAGTGTTTTCCATTTTTCAGATCAGGTGTTTCATGGGAGCAATGTAAGTCATAGCCCTGCTGCCCTGTTCTAGATGCACGAAGTTTGTATCTTTCAAGCTTGTTTCCCTCCTTCAAATATAAATCAGTCTTGCATTGACAATAGCAGTCCCTGGTTCCTGTTTCCATTCTCTGGTAAGCTTCCAGAGAACTAGATAGATAAATGTTCAGTGAGTACCACCGAGTCTTAGATTGTGAAATGATTCTGTTTCTGACTTTGATGTTGAATACAGGAATGATCCAGAGAAACTTGATGCCTTCATTATGGATAAAGCACTCTTAGATTATGAAGTATCAATAGATGCCGACTGCAAGCTTCTAACTGTGGGAAAGCCCTTTGCCATTGAAGGTAATAATCCATTTTACAGCATGCTGCTCTATTTCTTGTACTTCCTTTTTCTGTGGTTCAGTGAAACTATATAGGTAGACCCCGTGAAGCTTATGGTAAAATTCTCGATGATGAAGCAGGACCAAGGTTTCACCTTTTTTTTTTTTTCTGTGTGTTTTTTTTTTTTTAAAAAAGCTTTTAGATCATTTGCACCATCTGTTCCTATACTCTATATAGGAATTATTCAAAGAGCTCAAATGGTCTGCCTCCAAAGAAGCAGGAGGCACAGCCCTTTTCACTACTCACAATGAAATAAAGTTGCTCCTGAGATAAGGCTTGCTTTCTCTAGGCTCACTTTCATTACACATGTTCAAAATTCAGAGAAGTGCATTCAGAATGCCATTCCACAGTTCCACCGTTCCCTTTCTAAAGGTCATTGCAGGATCCCTGCTGAATCTGTAGCTAATTGCAGCAAAAGAGCAGAGCCTATCCGGGTCCATGGACTCCTGCAGTCCTGATGTACTCACAAAGACACAGCAGAAGGCAGCAGAAGGCAGCCTGGAAACAAGGCTTGTCTGAAGCCACCACCAGCATGGGCAGACATTAGTCCTCAGGAATCACTTCTGTGATAGATAAGCAGCAAAAATGATTGAAGCTCCTCCTTCCCTCCCCTCCAAGGGCAATCATACTGGCCTCTCCCATCTCCCATTAAAACAGTCTCCTCCAGAAATCTGGTTCAAATCTTACTAGTAAGGCAAAATGAAGCAAAATGAAGGCCAGGAGAAGCCGAGCGTTTTAACTAGTTCAGCTAAAAGTCACCAGCACTAGAGATTTTATAGAATTCTTCTTTTCACTCTGTCAGTGTTTCCCATTTGAGTTTGCACCAGAGACTTGCAAGAAGTACATTTTCTTTTTTTTTCTCTCTCTTTTTTTTTTTTTTTTTGGTGTTACTGGGAATGATAGATGTGCAGACAGCTGTTTAGACAGAAGTAGGACGTGTGTGTGTGCAGCTGCTTTTTTCACCATGCATGTGTAACTCAATATATCTTCACTTTGAGAGAGGACAGCTCTAACAAAGTAAGCCATCAGCTTCCACAACTTTGAGTCAATTACTGAACATTTCAACATAGAAAAACTAAATTAACCCGCAAATATACATTTTTAAAGAACTGGACTTCATAGCACCAAATTTTGGAACACTTAAATAGGCTGGAAATGTGGTAACAATGAATTGCAGCTATGCCTTCTCTGAAACCATTCCTTCAATGTTAGCAGATACATTCAGGTAGAAATACAGACACAAGGTAAAAAAATCAGCAGCAAGTACACATACCACTACATTACTGAAAGGCAAGGCACTGTGCTGGCAAATTTACCAGTCATGTACATCCTCCCCCTTCCCCTTCCCTTTCCCTTTTCCCTTCCCCTTCTCTTTCTCTTTTCCTTCCCCCTTCCCTTTCTTCTCCCCCTTTCCCTTCCCGTTCCCTCTTCTTTGGGACAATATGAAATTTGGCATTCTGAACTGAAAACAAATAAAAACAACAAACAAACCAAAAAATCCACAGTGAATTAGAAAGGAATCTCTACAGGTTATTGTCAGGACACCTCTGCAGGCAACTGCATGTTTTGCAGGCATAAACTATATTTCTCTAAATCCAAACCAGGATTCTGTAAAGACCATATTAAAGTTCCTGAATCCACCTGCATTTAGACTGAGACCTTTGCGAGCATGCTGAAGAACACATGAATATCAAATTCTAGCCGGAGCAGAACTGCATGAATGGGAAGTCCAACCCCTGGGTTTTAAATTGCTGTGTTATAACAATATGCAGTGCTCCATGTGCATTTATATGCACACAGCTTCTCATCAGAAAATACACAGGAAGAAAAGAAAATGTCACATCTGACACCACAGTCACATCCATGGCTATAACAGTATGAAGGGATCATAGTGGTTTACTTGACATTAAGGCTGTCTTGCATTGGTAAATCAATGTAAAACAGAAGAGCCCATGATGAAGGCAGACAAAGGCTGTATTTCTAGATACACAACAGGCCTATTCATCTATGTGTACTGCCATATTAAATTTTTGAATCTCCATTTTTACATACTGTTTTGTGGCTTTAATCATTCTGAATCCTGTTTACATCAGGCTACTTTACTTTGTACAACAGTGCCTCATCTCAGCTTTTTCCATCCACAGGAAACCAGCATCCAGGTTCGGACCTCAAATAAAATGCCAACCTAATCTGCTGCAGTGCCACTCAATACCAGAAAGCAATGTAATTCAGTTAGAAGCAAATGAGAAAGAGACATGACTGTGCTGTTTTTCCTTCTAGGATATGGTATTGGTCTTCCCCCTAACTCTCCGCTCACCTCCAACATCTCCGAACTGATAAGTCAGTACAAGTCCCACGGATTCATGGATGTTCTGCATGACAAATGGTACAAGGTGGTTCCGTGTGGGAAAAGAAGCTTTGCTGTCACAGAGGTAAGTGATGAACAATTGGTCACATAACTGAAGGTACTGAGGATTTGCCCAAGTTGCCAGTCATTGCTCCTCCTACACAATGTGCAGTAGACTTAGACACATGACAGTGATGGGCTGCAGCTGAAGGGAAGCATTAAGCTCCAGAAGCAGGAGTCATTATACCCAGCAGTGTTCAGCTCAGAGTGCAAGAGAAACATCAGCAAGACAGTGCTGCTAAGTTAGGCTTGCAGTGCATGCAACCAGAGAGCACTTCTGGAGACAAACAGGGTATGTAATGGTGCATTAAAAAAAGTGATCTGCCCACTGCACAACAAAGCTGTCTGATTCCACTCCATTACGTGTATCACCAACTACAGAAGCAGCCAAGGACTCTGAACTCACAGGAGTGATTGCTGAAGTAGCCCACACAAAGAGTGACAAAAGCAAAAGAAACAGAGACAGCAGGAATTTAATACATCCCAAATTAGTAATGTAACCCTGACCACTTCCTAACATGGGTCACAGGTGTCTGCACCAAAGACAGGACTGCAGCCTAGGAACAGCCCTCTAAGATACCCTGCTAAGAACTGATGAGCAGCAGGTCTCAAGTATAAGTACAGTTACAGGAAATGGAGGCAAATCCTCATGGATTTATGGCCTGGTATTAAATCAGAGGAGTTATGCCAGCTCGTGGCAGCTGAAGATATAGGCGTTATTCATGAGAAAAAAAAAGACTGCTCTTATCGGAATAGCAGTTTTTCTCAAGTTCTCAAGACTGTCAAGTGAAAAAAGATAAAGTACTGAGGAATCAAAAGATCTAGCATGCCTGCAGATTTTTAACTCAAGGTGTTCCAAAACACATCAGTTAGGTGTTCTCACTGGTACAAAACACACAGCTGAAAGTGTATTGTCTTCTCTTCAGAGCAGGTTCAGCCAAACATCAACCCAATCCTCCCTGTTCCCCAAGGAAGTGGTAGCGTGGCTGTTCTCCACTGAAAGAGAAGCCCAGTTTCCCAGAGCTCTGATTCCTGATCTTTAGTAGGCACCTGAACCTCTTGTCTGCAACCTCTCATTGCTGACCATATTGCTAGAACATTAGCATTTTCTATTTTCTAGACCTCAGATGAAGAAAAACTTTGACTGCTTTAATACATTGATTTTTGGGGTATTTCTGCTTCTTCCATTACGTTTTTAACTTTTTCATTAAGATTATGTCAACATGAAATAAAATAAATTATAACAGTGAGCATTTGTATAAGAAAATCCAATTTATTTTTATTCAACTTATTTAAATTTTTGTGATTGCTTCAACATAAGAAAGCACAGCTAAATAAAAATGTACTCACTGCTATTTTTGATCTGGATGATCTGAAGATTAAACTATCATCTAACAAGAAAGGTACAGGGGGAACATTCTTCTAAATGTAGCTTGCAGATCCATTCCTGACAAGCACTTCACTCAATGACCCTTTGTCACTCTACACTTTAACATAATCTTTTGAATTAAATCTCATGAAAATTACCAGATCATAACAGTATTAACTACCCCAACTGTTTTAAAACTGAAAACTTCCTTATAGCAGAGACAAACTTACCCTATTAGTAATTCCCCAGTGAAACAATTAAATCCTTTTATTAAGTATTTGCATTTTAAAACTGGGAAAAAAGGTTAAAAAATTGTCTAAAAAGTATCTTCTGAAACAATCCACAGTCATAGCAAGGGACAGCACCGTTTCTTTTGAATTAAAAGTGACCTTGCATTAAATGTGAAGCTGTAATCAGAAGCCTCATGAAAACCAGTTTCCTCTGTGGCTCACAGGATTTAATCACATGAAAAGGTAGCTTTATCATTGTCAGTGCCACTTATGTTAATATGTCATACTGATACCCAGAAGCCTAACCATAGCATCCCCTAAAAGGTGCTGTCTGAAGTTTCAATTAAACATGTCAAGGGCATAACAATGCTTAATATCACATCGGCGACGTCTGAGCAGTCGCACAGCAGCAATTAAGAGAATGCTCACAAGCCCATGTCTTTTCCCGTTCTCTTGCCTTCTAGATACCTACAAAATCTCACATGCCGATTCAAACTCCAGCCTCCTCTATCGCAAACGTACTGCTGCCACTGGATATTTAACTTTCTTTCCTTGCTCTTCCCCTCCCTCGTTATACATAGATCCAGACAAATACTTGCACCTGGGAAATGCTGATCTACAGCTCCCCTGTTGCCAGGCACTAGAATTAAAACTGAGTCTGTCACCTCATCAATAAGGACAAGCTTGTTATCGCCCAGTAGGCTGTAAGCATAAAATCCCCCTTTCATTTATACTGAAAGACTCCAGTGTTTCCTGCAATCCCTAAACATATTGGGAATCTCTGAAGCAACTCATCCAGCTCACCATTATGTTGCTTTTGACTTCTTAAACAAACATATAGTGAAGAAGCCCACCTGTGTATATTCTTTTCTCACAGTGAGAAAAGGAAAAATTCTTAAGTTTTCAGGCATCCAGACAGCTAGAATTGATACAGCTCAGATTCATTCAGACATGAGAACTAACCTGGAAGACCTGCAATGCCTTACTAGCACCATATAGGTTAAGGCAGTGTGAGGAAAATGGGACATAGAGACCTGCCTCTAATCATGAAAGCCTTATTCCAATTTCTATATTCGGGTCTGTATTCTTTCACAGGCGATGCTGCTAACACAACTTGAATGAATTTCTACAGTGAATTGCCCTCTCCACTACAAGTAATTGTTGGTAGTGGTGACTATTCTCACTGATTGCCAGCTTGAATGCTCTTGATTTAAAATTGTCATACCCTAGTCTCAATCGGATTCTTTGTGTCTCTCTGCTTAGGGCAAAGCATAGTTCAGAAGGGAAGTGGAGCTGGCAGAGCTATACCTGCATGTTACATCTGGATGAATCACCTAATCATTCTGCTGCATTTACAGTTTGCGAACAGTAATACACTTAGATCTGCCTCACTCCACTGTTATTCCCAGTATCACCATGTCAGCGGGAACCAAACTTCGAGGACTTTCCCATCCAGCACATGAGCTCCACCCAAGCTTAGGAGAGACTGCAAATTCCTTCTTCCTGTAGCATTTTTGCAAACCAAAATAGAGCGAATTGGTAGCTTTGCAACTTCCCATTCATGGTAGCAGAACAGCTAGGGACACTATGACTGCAGGCAGGATGGATAACACGAATGGACAAGTTGCCTATCACTGAGCAGCGGTCTTTACTGTTAGACCAAGCAGTAATGATCAGGGTAGAGTGTTCAGGTGATGAGCCAGCACAGAGAGGTTTGTAATCCAGGGGTTGTAAGCCCATTGTAATCCAGGGGTTAGACACCCCTTGTAAAGGGCTAGCTGCACCTACAGAACTGGCAGTTCAGTTAAATAGCAACCAATACAAGGAGCAAAAAGTTACATTTTTCTATATTGATACATAGCAGTAAAATTAAACAACTTATTGATACTTCATAGTAATACACAAACAGTATCTAACCTGACATTTACAACAGCAATATATGAAAACACACAGGTGATGCTGGCACAGACTCACCTGGTACAACAGACCCACTGCTTCCCACTGGGGAAGCCACATTGTTGTGCATGCCACGTGCTGGTGGTGGGGATCTGCCATTCACCATGAGTTCCTGTCTGATCCAGACCAGGAGTGCAGTGAAGGCAAGGTCCTTTCATCCTGTCTTCTCTCATTGGTGGTGGAATCCACCCACGGCTCTTCTCTGGAGTGTGTGAGGAAACTTGGCCAAACTTTACCTGCTGTGGCGTGTGCTTACATTGGGGATCTTTGGCCTTAGTATCACACGGAGATGCACAATCAGATAGTACCTTGCTCAGTACCATGCCGTTCATCCTGAAATAATTTTACCCAGTTATCATCTGGCAAACTGCCTTTGTGCTCTTAGTTTTGACTAGTTTCCTTAAGGGTCAACAGTTAATTTCAATTTTTGTTATACCAGTAATGTGACAACTCAACAGTTGGGTTTCTACCCATCATCGTGAAGCTGTGGTTTGGCTGTTTGTCTCTGGAGCACTGCAGGTGTCAAGGGAAGGCCACACAGACACCTCCACAAGGAAAGCACTACCCTGTGACAACCCTTGCATTGCAAGGGGGTTGTCACAATGCAGGAAGATGCAGTGGCACCTTCCACTTGAGGGGCATCACCTCATTTGCTCTATGAGGAAAAATACTTTCCACCATAGTCGTTAAGAAAGGGATATATGAGTCTGGATTCCGACAGCATAGTCTGGAGAAGCACTTTTTGAGTATCCTGGAAAATGAATACCAGGTTTAGATTCACCTGTCCAAACTGAGAAACAAAAAATAGTTCTCTATCTGAGGGGACAAAACTATTATTTCCAATTCACCAGCCTGTAATATCACAGAAAAAAACAACTCACCACCTAATTCCAATGGTACGTGTGTTGTTCTTCCTGCTGCAGACAGGGCTTAGATAATGGATGAGCCTTACGAAAAAGATTTATTACAAAAGAGAGTGTTTTTTCCAGTCCTGTGCAAAACTCTTCACAAGAAGGGAAAGGAACTTGTCTTATTAATGTGAGACAAAATGATTTACAGAAGCTCAAAATTTTGCACTTGAAATCCTAAAGCCATAGTCACCGTTCTTTGCCAAGGATAATCTCCCTAAAGAAATTAAATACATATTACTTCAGTGCTGCCATTTCTTTGAGAGCACACAAAGCCATAAGAAAGAATAAATAAATAAATAAAAGCCAGTCTGTCAGCAGCTACAAGAAATGCTTCAATCTGGGGACAGGGACTGCTTTTAATACTGTTTAGTTACCTAAATACATGCATCAGTGTCAGCAGGATTTTGAAAATCTACTGAGATACCCAAATGGCTTTAAAAATCTGCCTTTCATATCCATTTATCCCTAGTAAAGCTGGAAATAATTCCTTCTTCACAGAGGTGCTGCGAAATTTAACTTCCTGATCTCGGTAATGCTTTTTAAAATCCTTGTGGGGAAAATGCTATCAAAAAGGGTTGCTTATTTTATTATTATAGCTAATACACACATGACAACCCTCCTTAGAGCTTGAGTTCAGCAGTGTACAGCATTAATAGCTGTGTGGTGCTGCCAACCTGCAAGGAATCCACAGAAATCTTTAGAGGCTTCTGATTAGTCAAAGCTGGACCACAAATGTATTCCATGGCCTATTCACAGCTCTCAGTACAAGGAGGGAGAGTAAGTTATTTGCAGTGTCTCAAAGCACAGAGTAAAGCAGGATTTTTGCACTTGAAATCCAGTAATTAAATACTGAGTGCTGTTTTTGTCTCTGCTCTCCCCTTCAAACAGAACACAAAGTCTTCTCTGCATCCTCCACCTTCACCTGCATCTCTTAAGTGCCCAAAGAAAAAGCACGTAACTCTGGATGGAACAGACAGCAGGAAATGTTTAGGCAGCAATTGGAGATAAGGGTTGTTAAATCAGAAATGTCTCTCCAAGGGTATATAAAAAGGCAGATACCTCCATGTCTGCTCTTGTATTTGTTAGTTTTCACAAATTGCCAATTTGCCCATTTGTAAGCGGCAAATGACTCAGAGGCTGTTGCCACTGTGTCCTTGCCACCCTATCAGCTGTAATCATCCAAGGATTGACTCTGGTTGCTTATTGCTTCAGAACCACCACATGGATAAAACTGAGTTGCTTCTAAAATGCAGGGAGCTACCTCCTGAATTTATGATTACAAATTTGGAGCAAGAACTCTATCTTGGGTTAATAGAAGCTCACCAGACTGTGAGCTCTTATTCCTTAATAAGGACAAGATATTGCACTAAAGAAGTCATCTGTTGCTTTTATATTGTCAGCAAAGGACTAGCATACAAACCTGGCCCACATCACTTCAGCAGCCAGGAAAGCACTGGGTGTACAGAGAATATAGTCTATTGCTGCTCTTTCACAATATAGCCTATATGCACACCTACAAATGCATAGACAAATGACAAAATAAGGATTGGAGTTTGCTGCTGTGATACTGATCATCATGATACTATGAAAATGAGAGGTGCCTCTATCAGATGCTTGCTTTTATTATTTAATGTGTATGTGTCTCGAGTAATTATGAACAGCTGATAATCTGCCTTCTTACAAGGGTATGTAAATCTGCTGACTTTACTACAGATAATAACTCCATACACTGTAACACACACTGAGGTAATTACTTCTCCTCTACCTCTTTGCCATGCAATTTATTCTCAAGATTTCCCTTTAATCTGTAGCCTTTATCAAGTAGTTCTTGCAATGCATTATCTTCTTTATTGCTAGAAGAAATACTATGGAAGCTTTGTTTTGGCACAGCCTTTCCCAGTGAAAGATGTCTTGTTCGGGACAATTTCAAAAGCTATCCATTACAAGTGAAAAACATATCTGGGATGCCACTGCTGGAATTCCTTTCACCTGTTTCCAGGGAAAACTATTCTGCAGAGCTGACAGGACAGTGAGCCAGATTCTCATCAGCATAAATCAGCACAACTTTACTGAAGACAAGGGAGTTATTTTTCATGCGAGGAGCTGGCCAAGTGTTCTTTCTGCAGCCAGCACTAGAATGGCATCAATCACCAGCCTCAGGCTGGAGGAGACATCTCAGGTGTGCAGGAATCCCCAGTGCAACTGCCACCGTGTCTCCTTTATCTTTTTGTCTTTCTTTCCCTTTTTTTTCTCTTTGAATTGCTAGAGTTTTATAATATTCCATTAAACCTAGTCTCTATTCTCAGAGCAATACAAATGCTCCCTGGCATACAGCAACCTAACACTGGCAGATCAGCCTCTTTACTGATCTCCCACGCTTTTGGGCACTTCTTTGTTACTTCCCATGTAGTTAAGGAAAAGGACCTTTGCCCAGCTGATTCACAGTTTCCTGTCCCCAGGGAAATCTATGGCAAGCTCAGTGTCCTTCTGTAGACACTTCTGTGTGACACCAAACAGCAGCAGCCTGGGAGCATATATATAGGTGTTTTCTTCAGATGACTGAGCAAGTCCATTCCTTATCAATTATTTTTCTATTTCTCATTCAATTTATTCTTGTAGTTACTGTTAAGTCTGCAACTCTAAGTATGTTGTTTCATATTGGTCCTTGAACTTCCCATTTTGGGAAGCAAGTGATGCTTGAACTTGTTAATGCTCTGTGAAGGATTAACAAGAGTGAGTGTCCTATTCAGCTAGCACAGATAGCACTGCTTTGGCTTCTCATAAGTAGTTTGTTATGCTGAATTCAGAGATGGGCCATACTCAGGTCTACAGGCTGAGAAAAAGATTGGATGCAGGGCCTCAATCTGCTTTTAGGCTATGTAGGCTAAAATTGTGTTTTACTGCTAATTAAAAGCAAACAAACAAACAAAAGCAGGTCAGTAACACAGAGCTCAAACAAAGAATTTGTTTTTTCAGTGGTTTAGGGTATTACGACCTGTGATTTTTGTAACCCCTCCTGTTCCCCTCACAAGAAGGACAACCTATGGGACAACAGATTCTTCAAATTGCTAAGAAATTCCAGTGCTGAGAGGGAGTTTTGTTTAGGTTGAACTGATGAACTGTCAACGTGAGCAAAACCTTGTTTCAAGATTCTGACACTCTTCTACCCCGAAGTCATTATCTTGTATTTTTGTTCTTTCCTTTCCTTTCCTGGCTGCAGTAGTTTTCTTTAGAAACTGTTTTTACACCCCCATTACAGCTCTTGAAGTGTTGATTCATTACTAAAAGAATTCTCTTTTCAAGAATTCTGCCTGGGGCAAGAAGGTTGCAGAGGATCCTCAGAATGACATTTCATTGCCATTTCTATGTTTAAAAAAAAAAAAAAAAAAAAAAAAGTAGAAACTCTGCTTGACTGCTGAAGCTTTGTTCTTAGAAACCTGTGATATGCTGCTTCGTACCATTGTGTTCTAAAGAGAAGAAACCAAATAAAGAAACCAAGAGGGAAATATTATCAGTAACCCAGTAAAAGTATATAAAGAGACTTCAGAGTCTTCAACTTCAGTAGACTCATCACAAATGAATTCTGGCTTAAAATGACCTCATAATAAGATCTATCCAAAAATGTGATTTATCTAACTGTCAGCTAGATCTGGTTTCTTTTGTGGGTTGCACAGCTATAGTCATAACAGAGCACTCTCATGACAAAAACAACAAGCTCAAGGCACACAAAGGTCAATTATTCATGGTGTTAGCATCCCAGATGGTGTCTCCTGACATGTAACCCTACCCAAGCAATTTTCTAATGTCATGGTGAGTAACATTCTTTAATAGAAAGGCAGGGGTAAAATCTGTATTCTTGGAAATATTTCCCAAGAAGTCTGTGGGCAGCAATTACTAGGAAGAGTTTTTAGTTGTTGATGAATTCATAACTGAGTTACAGGGGCATGACAATAAGGGTACTAAGACTTTACATAACAGGCATGCCTGACCTATGAATTGAAGAGCAAGTTTTTGTGGTATAGACTGCTGCTGTACGTGGTTCCTCAGTCTTCAGACATGATTAATGCCAATAAGAGATTCAAAATAATAAATGGCTCGTAAACTACATGAAAGGAGTGGGTCAGGGGAAGCCAAGGTGAGTGTTCATTTTTCATAATGGTGGTGATGATTCCTAAAAATCACTGTTTTAGTCGTGTTAACGTAGGGAGCAGAGAGATGCCGTGTTTGTGCTACTACTTCAAAACGTTTTCTCCACGACCTTCCATCAAGGGTAAAGCACAAAAAGAGAAAGTTAATGATCAGTTCTCAGAAAATATGAACAGTCTTAGCTCACTGCTGATGAAAGATTCGCTCTACAGTTCATTGAGTATATTCTGTCAAGCAGTATGTGCTTTTACAAATGCAAATGCAAAGATACCCCAAGTACTGGATTCTCAAGTGCTCAGCACTTCATCTCATTAGGGAAATAGCACAGAAAAAAAAAAAAAAATCCTGGTCTATGCCTGAATCTCACTCCCATTACAGGTCTTTTGCTCTGCCTGAACACCACGCTCTCCAGTGGCCACACAGCACAGAAAGCTTTTGCTGTGACCAAGATCCAGACTATTCTGCAATACTTCACTGCCGTGTCAGACCACATTTCCAAATGATGCAACAGAAACATCTATTGAAATAAACTAACAGTCTCCTTCATTAACTTTCCCTTTTGATTTTATTCACAGACACTGCAAATGGGCATCAAGCATTTTTCCGGGCTCTTTGTGATGTTGTGCATTGGGTTTGTCTTGTCCATTCTCACTACCATTGGGGAACACATTGTGTACAGATTGGTTCTACCACGGATCAAGAAGAAATCCAAGATGAAGTACTGGCTCCATACAAGTCAGGTATGTATTCAGTAGTAATCCTATGAAAGTAATGTCAGGGTGACTAGGAAAGCCTGGACAAGAGTAACGAATAAAAGGCTGCAAGAAGAGCACCACCAAGTGGCATTTGGAGTGTGACAGCAGCTACTGGAATTTGAAAAGTCTTAAGGATAAAATCAAAAGCACAAAGAAAATACTTTCAAATATTTACTTTATATTTATTTATGTTCAGATTTAGAAGTGTTCAATCCTTCTTTCTTGACTCTAGCAATAATATGTGAATTTCCTAGTTCTGTAAGTCACACAGAAAATGTTTCTTTATTCTCCTTCTAGGAAAGAGGAAATTTTCTTTAAGCACATTTCCATGTAATTCTAATTCAAAATAATAATAATAATAAGAAGAAGAAAGAAAGAAAGAAAGAAAGAAAGAAAAGAAAGGGAAAAAAAAAAAAATCGAGACCTCAAAACCCTGAATGATATATCATGAGTTTCACTCCTTTAGCTTCTAACTCCTCTAAATTACTAAACCTGTTCTGGAGGTTTTCAAGACCAGGTTGGACGGGGCCCTGAGCAATCTGGTCCAGTGGGTGGCATCCCTTCCCCTGGCAGGGGGGTTGGAGCTGGATGATCTCTGAGGTCTGTTCCAAAAGTCATTCTATGAATCTACGAAATGTTCACAACTGAAAGTCTACAGAAGGAGCCTTTCCATTTGTACTTTTAACCATACCACTCTTTTGGATACCAGCAGTGTTATTAATTTGGCCTGGACAGCCTAAAGATTTTACCTTATTATAATGGGCTCCTAACCTTTTTGATGCATGCACGAAGTGCTGGGTAATTTCCTCCATTACTCTAAGGAAAAAATGGAAGAAAATTGCTCTGCAAGTTTGCACTAAAGGAAGAGGTTACTTCACAGCAAAAAGAAAAAAAGAAAAAGAAAAAAAGAAAAGCAATAATAATAAAAGCTTCTACTGCTTTCAAGCAGTATAGTGAAAGAGATTTTTTTAGAAAATAATATAGTTTGCTAAGATCCACCTTTCTTCTGTGCAATTTGAAAAAACAAGGATTGCTAGCAAACTACCTCTCCACCTTTCAGATTGCCCTTCTTCAAGAAACTATGGGAACATACATTTGTTGTAATGACAAAGCACAGACGTTGCTTGTATCCTTGAACAAGCAAAATAATTTATACTCAAGTCCATCACACAAAGCCCAAATTGTTTATGTATTTATGGAGCTATTTTTAATCTTGCTTTTAGTAATTTATTTTCTTCTTTTCCCTCTAGAGATTACATCGTGCTCTGAACAGTTCATTTATTGAAGACAAATGCCAGCCTAAGAAAAAACGAGTAGAAAAGAGGTAGGAATTTTTGCATGCCTTAAAAAACAAAGTACAGAAAGTCCTTTTAAATGAAGTGCAGTGTATCTGGGAATCTACCTATGGGTCTAATACACCCCAAAGATAACAGAACAGGAAGGAAAAAAAAAAAGAAACAATAGAAATGACAAGAGAGGGAAGCAGAAATTAGCTGTTTACAATAGAAAGCATTAAACCCAGAAATCTTGTTCTTTCATGATTTCCCTTACAGCTAAATAAAGCACTCCATTCTAAACACAGGCATTGCAGATTTTAAAGTTCGCTGCCTTGTTTTTACTCATATATTAATGAACTGGCAGATGTGTAGGGCCCTGTGAGACAGCTTTGCAGTGAATAACTGATCAGGTGGTACATGTTTGTTGTTGTTTTTTTTTTTTTTTCAGCTTTCTTATTTTTCAGAATAAGAACTAAGCTGAAAAAAGGAAAATGCAGTCCTTTCAAAAATCTTTGTCTCTTGTTGGAGAAAAAAAGTAGGCAACAAACTTGACTTGTGCTCTGAAGAGCAAACAGCTTGAGTTATCTATGACCCTTGGGAACACAAAGCATTCTCTTAAAACTAAACACTTGCTCAGTAACTTAAAACTATTGATGCAGGCAGCAGCTTTTATACCCGAGTAGAAAATGAGTAGAGACATAGAATGTAGAAAAGAAACATCTTCCTGGCTGCTGCTGTATATTTGGCATGACTGTAACTGCGTGTAACTTCAGTGTAGCCAGAACATGTAAATGAATGTCTTGCTCTGTTTGCTAGCCCTGCACCACTGTCAGCAAATATAAGAAATAAACACTTATAGGCTTCTAGACTGCCTAAATATAAATGAGTTCATAAAAATGCATGCAACTAATTTCCTCTGTTCATTCCTTCATCTTATTGCCCCAATAAATCCTCACTGTAGCACCTCCTTGCCGCAGCAACTCCTTGCTTTTGATCTCTAAATGGCAGTAACAAGTGCCTCCTGCTGCAAAACGTTTCCTCCTCCAACATTGCCCTTGCAGTGACAGTAGCATTCACACTCACACTGGCCTCAGATCCTAATACAGTCCAAGGGCAAAGGAGTCCTCCAAGTGGGGGCATGCTGCATCTCTGACAATAATTAAAAATAAATAAATAAAAAAAAGCACTGGCTGAATTATTTGACAGATACTGAGCAGTGCAAAAACTTCATAACACAAGGAATGGTCACAAGCCTTATACTTAGAAAAAGATTTGTTAATGATTCAGAGTGAAGATGTGCTGCTGCCAAAAAATCCTGCTTGTGCAACGCCCAGCTCGTGTGTGTGTTTCTGCATGCCCACCTACAGCCTTTGCTCTTCACGTGGTCTAAGCTGCCATTTGCACAGAATTGTGGTGAATTTAACTCAAGACACCTAGTAACATGGTGCCCAGCTTGTAATGAATAATAATGCAGCAACATAGGACCCAGGGATCTCAAAACAATTATATTACTGCACTTTATTTTATTCCTGCTCAGGAATGTGGAATTACTAAAAGCACCAAGATATAGAAAAGAGGTGGAAAGAATTTGTATTATGGTATAGCAGTTTTCCTCAGGGAGGATTCTCCACTGTTTTTTTCAGGTCTTAACTTTCCAAAACTCTTTATACTCCATACTAGGAAAACTTCTCAACATCAGTAGCTGAACTCTTATCGGATTTCACGTACTTGATGAGACACAAGTGTTAACTGCGGACTTGGGCCTCTGTTACATTCAACCCCCCCCAAATCACCTGAGCCACAAGCAGTAGAAGCTGTGGCAGTCACGAAAGCTTTATCAAAAAGCTGTGCTATAAACTGTGAAATAAAAAACATCTGAAATGGCAGGTTAGCGATAATGACACTGATGTCTGTTGGGAAGCTCACGCTCTACAATGAAAGGTTTGGATAAACCATGTCATTGTGTCCATTCCCCCAGCGGACTAATGCTGTAAAGAACTGTAGATGTTGCAGCCACAAAGGCTTTCAGAAAGCTTTAGAAGCGGACTTAAATCTTCCTGAGCTGGAGTAGAGAGGACTGTAATTCAATAACTAAAAAAAAAAAATAATGTAGGGAACTTGAATTTTAGGATTCTGTTTGATTTTTTGCTATGGTTTAACAAAGACATTTGGCCATATGTGTTTATAATTTATACTTCAGAGGAAAAATAATTCCAAAGATAAAGGAATAATATTTAAATGTAATTGATAACAGCAGCGGTGTATTTTTCCAGTAGGATGGCTCCCAGAGAGGGGTTGCATCCTCACAAGAGAAGGCTGTGACTTTGTGTTAACTCTCACACCTCTGTTCAGGTCCCACGTAGGGAACAGCCAGCACGCCGTGTGGAATACAGCCAACACGGGCAACAGTCACCGGAAAAAATACGTCTGCACCAACGAGGGGCAAAATGAGGTGGCGATCCGACAGCACCAAGACATCCCCCTGCCACAGGTGAGGAGAGAGACTCCGGCTTCTTTGACGACCAACGGGAAAGCAGACACCCTCAGCATGGCCAGGACCTCGGTGACACAAGAGCTCACAGAGCTGGAGAAGCAGATCCAAATCATCAAGCAGGAGCTGCAGCTCGCCATGGACAGGAAATCAGAGCTGGAAGAGTATCAGAGAAAAAACAGGACTGCAGAGCCCTAGGCCAGCATACTCAGGCCCTTTCCCTTTTTCTCCCTTTCTCCCCTCCTCTGTAAAATTTTTAACGTGCTTTTGTAATGCCGGGAAGAGGCATGAAAATAAAACAGGCAATATGCTCTTTATGAGAGCAGCGTTGCAGCAGCCCACAGCCACTGCCACCCTCCTGGGTCCTCCTCCTTTCCTAACAAGTTTTGCATTCTCCCAGCCAACGTCAGCTATTCCCAAGGGACTAGAGAAACAAGAACTGTCTCAACAGCAGGAGTTCCTGTTTCCTTCACTTGGCACTACAGTTAAGTTCCTTCTTTTTTAGCCCTCTCTGTGCATTAATTCAAAAAGAAAAGGGAAAAAAAAGAAAAAAAAAAAGAAGAAAAAAAAAAAGAACAAGGAAATCTAAACTGCTTATTGGAAGCATGTCCCTTGTTGGTATGTTTTTGTTGTGGTACCTATGGATTTAGTCTCTGTTTATGCTAAGGCTCCTTATGGTTGCCTCATTACACCAGGTGCTAGTTTCTATGTTGGCAACCCCTTCCCTCCTGGCACGGGCTGCAGCTCACGAGACAAATTCTTGGTGGCAGTCCCAGTACACACTGTTCCCTTAGCTCTGTCAGCACAAATGCAGATGTGGCTGCTCTGTGACTGTGATAAAGGAACTCAACCAGCTTAGAAATAACTTGGCAAAAACCAAACCACCACCTCTGTCTGCTTCTGAGCCTGGGTTCACTTTGCACTCCCACCCAGAGAGGAGCCATGCAAAAACAGCTGCACTGGCAGATGTGAGGGGATGGGTTCACAGTGGCACAAGGCAAGGATGAGGGGAGGGGAGAGGGCAGCAGTGCTGCAGACCATTATCTACGACCAAAGGTGCGGTTCTCCTCTGTGAAACCACTCCCTTAACATTCTCTGTCTACAATCGATGTTTAGCTTCTTTCTCACAGCCAAAGTAACATAATGGGGATCTGGTCCACTGATTTATTCAGACACCAAACTCCCACCGAAGTCAAAGGGAATTTGGCACCAAAACCTTCTAGTGGACCAAAAATCACTGTAAAGGGGATAGAGATTTGCTGTTTCTAAGGCAATGTACTGAGTGGAGCTCCCTCCAACCTGGATGAGTGGAAGGAAGGGTAAGCTGTTCAGCATCTGAATAAATAATACATCAATCCACGTGACTGTGTTATTAATACAGGATTTCCATGAGTTTTTAAACAACACTTCACAACACATCCTGTATTACAAAGAATGTTTGGCAGAATTAACTCTGGTCTCCCTGATACATCAGCAAAATCACCTGTACCCTCCCTGTATCTCCAGCCAACTGTGTGAATGTTGCCAAGGGTGACAGTCCTAGCAGGTGTGGTTAAAGGCTTCTGCCAGACATGGAAATGTATTATTCAAACCCCATAAGGCATACTACTTTTTTTTTTTTTTTAACTCCCACTTTTAAGCTTTCAAAAACACCTGCAAATGAAAAGCTCTACACAGACTACTTAATGCTGATAGCATCAATACCCAGACCAATTAGCCCCATTAAGAGGAGCTCATACTCTACTCCCTGATCAGTCTTTGGCCTCTGCTTTTGGGCAGCAAGCGCAGCTGCTTCTTTCAATAGCCAGTTACCCGGAAAAGAGTGGATTAAGACATAAAACAGGAATGTGGGGCCAGGTGATGTGACACCTACACATCAAAGAGGTCTGAAACATCCAGAAGGTCCCTTCTTTCCCTGCACCTAAAAAACTGCACGACCTAGATCAAGTCATTCAATTTGCATTTGTTGCCTTCCCTTACCCTCCCTCACTCACTCATTTAGATAACCAGCTTCTGAAGAGCTTTTTATCTGTACCTTCCAACCTCTGACTTCACTTGGTTAGAACAAATGAACGCTATTTTTTTCATTATTATGAGGCAAACACTAGGAAAGAAATATTCCAAGCCAATTTTATTGGTAGGTTTATCAAGTTTGTTACTTCCATATCTCTACATGTGTTATGAGTCCAGGGAAAGCTGATCAATATTAGCTTTAAAAGATGTGAAATTAAAAATCCTAACAAAATCTTAACTGTGCATGTTCTGGTTCAAAGTCCAATCCAAACATCCAATCTTTCAACAAACCACTCTTTAAAGACAGAAGCGCAAATGAAATGTCAGCCACCTAATAATTGATGGTAAACAAAAATCTGTGTTTCTACTGGGTGCTTTACAGGCTACTCACATGTCAAATGCAAAACGGGGACTGCTCCGAATTACCACAGTATTAACCAGAGGCCTTTTGGTTGAGGGTTGAAGTTCTTGCCCAGCAGAGACAGGTTTTGCCAAAAGGCAGCACTGAGTAAGGATGTTCCTTTAAACAAAAGCATTCTGTAACACTATCGCAATGGTTTCAAATAGTCACGCAACCATGAAACAAATCTGAAGGCTACCTCAGTTTAAGGTAATCTGAACTTAATTGCTAAAGGTGCACAGTTTCCCTATCAAAACATCAACCTCGCAAAGAAAAAAGGGAAAAATGAAAGGTTCTTGGAGTTTGCCTTTTTCACCAGACCTCAAACGCACTACAGGGAAGAGTGGGTTAACCCCACGTGCAAAAAGTACAAGACTTGGGGATGTAGAGGAGGTCAGCTCTCACACATCTGCCCAGCTGCTTGGTCCTTAGATTTCTCAATTCTGTACCAAGACTAGTACCCAGAAAACAAAGAAAAACAAGGATTTTTCAATCAGTCCTGCTTTTCCATAGCAATGTTATTTTATCGTCTCTCATCTGAGAGAGAAGAACCCAGCCTGATCCCACAGGGAACAATGTTTGCAATGGCTTTCAGGATGTTTGCCCACCATAGGATGAGGAATATTGCACACAAACCAATGCCTGCAGGCTACATGGAGAGGTGGGGAATGGCTACGTCAAGAGGCTGTCATGGTTCTGTCTTGTGCCTCAAGTTTAACTCCTCCCTCCTCAGACTGAGGGAGGAACTTGACCGCCTCAAGGATTTCATCCTGTCTGGATTCCACAAAGCCCTATACATATTTACAAAGGCCACAGAGGAGAAAGCAGAAGTAGATTACAGCCAATGGACTGGAAACACAGAGCTATCCTTATGACTAACTTGATGTTATAGAAGAGCCACGCAGATTTATAGGACAGCAGTTGGTTCAAACACTTTCTGAGCTTCAATTATCACAAGCAGAGTAACGTCAAAAGATTTAAAGAATGGATGGCATCTGGATTGAGCAAGAACACAGATGATGGTTTTCCTGCTTGACACAGGGTCAAGCTAATGATATAAGTGACTTGTGATGTGTCCTGACATTTTTACATTCTGTGTAAGGTTGGTGAAAGGAAGGAAAATCAAAGAAAATTTCCAGACTTTGCAGCTGTACTTCTTTCTGACCTCTTCTATTTTGGATGGGATTTTTTGTTTTTAAATTGTAATCCTTCCATTTCATCATTCCACGCTGATTTATTTTGCCCATGACACACAACTGTCACCTTCATAGCCACCTTCTTGACGGCAATGCTCCTCAGAAACCATATCAAGAGCTCTTGCAAACTCTTTACACTCTCCCAAATCCACTCCACCCACTCACACATCACCCTTTCCCACCTTGTTAATGCTACAGAGGCTTTTTCTTTATTTACATTTGGTTACTCTGGTTCAGTTACTGAATGTGGAGAGACCTTATCTAAAGAATATTTGTACTCCTTTTTCAACAGAATTATTTTTAGCCTTGATGTACTTTTAAACCATTTTCACTCACTCAGGCAAGCCAAAACAGACTATCTAAAACGTTCACTGTTTCTCAGTGTTTAAATTATAAGCACAGAAAGAGGTTTAATAGCATCCACAATGATCTTCAAGGACTTACTCAGCTTAAACTAAAATATTATTTTATACTAAGATATTTTTATCTTGGGGAAGAAAGGGAAAACGAGTGTCTCCGAACTCCATCTGTGAAACAAATCCAGAGTGCTTCAAATGTTTGTTTGCTACTGTGACCAGAGTAAACCCAACACTGACAGTATATGCACAGAAGTTTCCAGCTTGACTTGAAGTAGAAATGCAGAGTGACTTCGTGACTTTAGGACTTTGTACACCTATAAAGGCTGTATAATTCATGTTTTTCACAGCTGCAAAAAAGTGTGCTGTTACAGTAAAGCTGTTCAAAGATCCAGGCAATGTTTGCTGGTGACCCAAGTCCTGCATTCTGATGATGCATTTGTACCACAAAATCTCCTGTAAGTATCATCATTCCTAACACATCCTCTCCTTTCTCTGACATGAAGTCGCGAACTGTAATCCAAACAGCAACTTCTAATGTAAGTGAAGGTTCTGCTTTCATTCCTTCTGAACGCACTAAGACAACATATAAGCCATAACACAATCTCTCAGCACTCCAGCTTCCCCTTGCAAAGTCAGGGACGTGTTCCTTCTTATTTTTGAGGATTCACAGTAATTTACATGGTTCAGAGGGTTTAATTCATATTTTTGAGTCTTTTGGACAGCTAAAGATAGCAATGCATACTACAAGATAGTCTGTGATTATTTACTTTCACTTCGCTATTGTTTTTGTTTGTTTTGGTATAAGCAAATACAGGAAGATAACTCAGATTTTATGATTCAATGAAGGTGCATGGATGAGACAAACCTCTGGCAGTTCCAAGAGGAACTTCCAAGAAGTTTACAGGAAAAACACCGTATCTTATGAAAGAATGTCATAAATAAGTGACTTACCTTTCATTTTCAGCAGCAGATTTCAAACGTAACCTTACAATACAGGGAGTATAGAGCTTACAATGTATGTTGTGTCTTTTCACAAGATTTCTAGCAACAATGACGGAACGGATGCATCGGTACTTCTGTTGTGTTAGGAATAAAGTTGTGAATGTATAGCCAAAAGGACAAAGGTTGTTCCAGATAACTATTTTTGAAGAGAGAAGAAATTCACCACTCTGCTTTACAAGCTGAAGGCTTTGGAAAATATGTTTCCAATAACCATGCAAAAGATAGAAGCATATCTAGATACTACCAAAGTCAAGAAAAACAGAGAAATAATCCAGACCACAACTTTTATTATAGCGTGTGCATTACAAGATTGATCTTTGTGGCAAAACTGCACCAAAAGTATACCTCTACAAAGTATTTTCTGGAACCTAAGGACAATGACAGCAATGTCTCAGCCTAGGAGAAGATGTCCACATCAACCAGGGTCATCAGTGGAATGCTATTTTCAAAGATTTACCAACAGCTTCTTTCTCCCCTTGTGAATATAAAGATCTGCATATGCTTTTGGGGACAGAGGACGTTTACTAATGCACCAGTCTTCACAGATTCTTGGCCTGACTCAGGAAGATGCCTAAAGAGTCACTCCACTGAGCTCTACAAACGTACCAGTTCATTCCTTGTTTGGCCTTTCATCGGGAATAGCTTCCTATTCACACCCAGTAATGCCCCCATACTTCCATGGGATTTAATACTTTGACAACCAGAGCAAATTCCTGAAATAAAGGAGGGCAGACTGAGCTGTACAGGGCACTGGTTGGCAGAGACCATTGGGAGGCAGTTCTGAAGGGCAGAGGAGTCCAGGAAGGCTGGGCACTCCTCAAGAAGGAAATCTTCATGGCGCAGGAGTGGTCTGTCCCCACGTGCCCAAAGACGAGCTGGCGGGGAAGACTGGCCTGGCTGAACAGAGTTGTGGCTAGAGCTTAGGGGGTTTATGATCTTTGGAAAAGAGGGCAGGCCACTTGGGAGAATTATAAGGATGATGTAAGGATGTGTAGGGACAAAACTAGAAAGGCCAAAGCTCATCTGGAACTCAATCTGGCTACTGCTGTTAAAGACAACAGAAGATTTTTTTTAAATACATTAACACAAAAAGGAACACTAAACAGAATCTCCACACTTTACTGGATGCATGGGGAAACTTTGTGAGGAAAGATGAGGAAAAGACTGAGGTGCTTAATGCCTTCTTTGCCTCAGTCTTAAGTGGCAAAACCAGTTGCTCTCTGGATACCCAGCACCCTGAGCTGGTGGAAGGGGATGGGGTGCAGGATGTAGCCCTCACTATCCATGAGGACATGGTTGGAGACCTGCTGCAGCACTTGGATGTACGCAAATCTATGGAGCGGAACGGGATCCACCCAAGGGTACTGAGAACTGGCAGAGGAGCTGGCCAAGCCACTATCCATCATTTATCAGCAGTCCTGGCTATCGGGGGAGGTCCCAGTCAACTGGCGGCTAGCAAATTAGGTGCGTGTGTCGATCTGCTTGAGGGTAGGAAAGCTCTGCAGGAGGATCTGGATAGGCTGCACCGATGGGCTGGGGTCAACTGCATGAAGTTCAACAAGGCCAAGTGCCGGGTCCTGCACCTGGGGCGCAATAACCCCAAGCAGAGCTACAGGCTGGGAGATGAGTGGTTGGACAGCTGCCAGGCAGAGAAGGACCTGGGAGTGATGGTGGATAGTCGGCTGAATATGAGCCAGCAGTGTGCTCAGGTGGCCAAGAAGGCCAACGGCATCCTGGCTTGTATCAGGAACAGTGTGACCAGCAGGGCTGGGGAGGTGATCGTCCCCCTGTACTCGGCTCTGGTGAGGCTGCACCTCGAGTACTGTGTTCAGTTTTGGGCCCCTTGCTACAAGAAGGACACCGAGGTGCTTGAGCGGGTGCAGAGAAGGGCGACGAAGCTGGTGAGGGGCCTGGAGAACAAGTCCTATTAGGAGCAGCTGAGGGAGCTGGGCTTGTTCAGCCTGGAGAAGAGGAGGCTCAGGGGCGACCTTATCGCTCTCTATAGGTACCTTAAAGGAGGCTGTAGCGAGGTGGGGGTTGGTCTGTTCTCCCATGTGCCTGGTGACAGGACGAGGGGGAATGGGCTTAAGTTGCACCAGGGGAGTTTTAGGTTGGATATTAGGAAGAACTTCTTTACTGAAAGGGTTGTTAGGCATTGAAACGGGCTGCCCAGGGAAGTGGTGGAGTCACCATCCCTGGAAGTCTTTAAAAGACGTTTAGATGTAGAGCTTAGGGATATGGTTTAGTGGAGGACTTGTCAGCATTCGGTCTGGACTGGGTGATCTTGGAGGTCTCTTCCAACTTAGTTGATTCTGTGATTCTGTAAAGGCCCCATTTCTTTCTGTAGGAACACAGACAGCTCTCATCCCACCAAGCCAGGACTTCACTTAGAAATTTTCCAACTTGACAGTGTGCAACTGACAGGTGGAAAACATCCTCTGAGGCAACAAAAAAATCCACAAGTAACGAAGGCGAGAATAAAAGAATATCGACAAGAAAGGAACCAAAATCCGCAATCTATTTCTTTCCATTCCCTATTCATGCTGCCCAGAAGAGACTGTAGATGAACAGACAGAAGCACCGACTGCCCCACAGGTAACAGTAAGAGAAAGTGAGGGAGGCTGGGTGGTCACCACAAGCAGCAATGTCCTGCAACCTCCAGTGGGAAGAATCAACCGATGTAGATCCTGTGGAAGTCATTGGCTCCGAAGGCGGCGTTGCACTTGGGGCACTTACGCTGCCGGGTGTCATAGCGTGTTTTCACACACTCAAAGCAGAAGACGTGAAAACACTTCGTGAGGACAGCATCCTTTTTGCGCATGTTACAGCACGGGCAGGTCAAGCGGGCCTGCAAGACAGGATCATTATAGAGAGGGCTCATTGCGTTGCACTAGATACATTAAAATGTGACTAAAGATGAGGGTCTTTCCACTCCTCATATGAAAAGGGTGCTTTACTCTATGCAAAGTAGGTCTACAGTGCCAGAGTCTAAACAAATAATGTCATATACTGAAAGCATGACTACACAGCCTTTTGGTTAAAGCAGAGTTAAGAGGGAAGTGGGAGACAGCTACGCACCTTGTAATCCTTGATTTCTTCCATCAATATCTCATCACAGTTGGGAACCATGTCAGGCTTCTTAGTGGTCTCCAGCTTCCTGCGTAACCTAGAAATGTCTTCCTGTATGAAAACAAGACGGTAAATAAGTGAGCAGTGTCTTCTGTCACTCCAAGGAAGAAACAGAGGTAGCACCTGCCCAACAGCACACCTAGGTAAGTCACTCTACCTGTACTTTTATTGCTGATAGACCAGAAGACTTACAAAAGATGACATCATCAGCTGGTGCCACTTGTATTGTCAATAATATCAAAACCTAAACAGCCAAGAGGCTATTTCAATAGATGGAGCTGAAATCCAAGTGAATGGACAACAACAAAAAAGTTTTAGCTAGGAAATAGTAAGGAAACTCATGTAGTTGGAATCTGCTCTGAGTTCAATGCAAAAGGAGACAGACACCAAAGGAGACAGATACGGAAGGATTGTGCACAAACTGTATACCTCAGCCCTTTTGAAGTTGAACATCTCTTTCTCTCTAGTTACTCTGTTTTCCACTATCTCATCCTGGAAGTCATGTAGCTTCTTCTGAGCCACCTCTAGCTGGGTTTTCAGGTCATCTGCAAGCTGGGCTGCATCCATGGCCTGAAAAAGTAAACCATTATAGAAATAACAGACATGGAAAAAGTTCTAGTGACTTCTAGTCCCTCCACTTGACAATTCAAGACTGCCCATAGAATACTTCCAGGGCCATGGGAAATTTACTTTTTTCAATCTGATTATGGTATTTTCAAATGGAAGAACTAAATTTATTCCCTAAACTTTACAAGAACAACAATTTATCTTCTTGTCAACAAGCTCTAGTCATTTAATTTGAACACTCCTCTTTGTTAAAGATAAGCCCCATTACACTATAATGCAACTCTATTAGAAAAGCATTAATGCTCCCACAATCCTTTTCTCATTCAAGTGTTTTCAGCCCTCAACTCCTACACTTTCTCAACTAAATTTATAGGCAGGCCTAAAGCTAAACTAGAGAGAACTGCAAGATGAACTCTGTTGCATTTTTGTTTGTTTTTAAACTGTTTTCTCTCTTCACCAGTTTCTTAGCGTTCTCTAACTGTCCCTGCACTAGTAAATCTATTAGCCAAGTTCTCTTAGTACTTCAGAACATGGTATTATTCACAAGCGACTGCATGGAATTCCCCCATCTCCTCTTCAAAGTGCTGTTCCTGTCTTCCTTTCTGTCTGTCATTCCTGTATTTCTACTAAAGACTCGATAACAATGGCAGGATCAGCCATGACATTCAGTTTTATTCCACTCTACAGGCCTACTTTGTTTTATGATCTTACACATTTAACAGATGTCTTAACATTCCCCAACCATAGTTTTCTTTCATTTTTCTCGTATTTCCTATGAAAGCTTTACACAATGACAGTTAATCTGGCTGCTCTCTCTTTCATGATAGCCTGAGCTATGGTGCTTTTTACAGGAAACCTATCACAGAAACAACTACACCTTGCTCATCTTTATCAAAGGAAACATCAGCCTACCACACCTTAATTAGAACTCTTTTTAGAGCTCCTCAGCATTCTGGTATACTAGCCCAACAGGAGGGAATATCAGGTACCATATTAACAACGAAAGACAGGAGCTTTCTATGCTTCCCTCAAGACCACTCCATCTTATAATCCGAGAGGAAATCAAGCAACTGCTCACCTTGCGTTTGTTCATTTCCAGGGCCTGTGTTCGGAGACCTAGCTCCTTCTCCCCTGTTCCAATACTGCTTTGCAGTAAGTGTTCCTTCTCCTCCAGTTTACGTACAACTTGCAGCTGGGCATCCACCTTGGGAAGAGAGAGAGAGGAGATACAGAAGGGCTGAAATGCATGCTCTGCAGGTCTTCAGAGATGGAAGAATTTATATGTAGAACTGTTAACATAGGAAAATAACTACTGCGTTCAGCTCTGGGGCCCCCAGCACATGAAGGACATGGACATATTAGAGTGAGTCCAGGGGGGCCCTGAGGATTATCAGAGGGCTGGTGCACCTCTCCTATGAAGACCAGCTGAGGGAGCTGGTGTTGTTCAGCCTGGAGGAGAGAAGGCTACAGGGAAGATGGGAAGGGACTCCTTGTCAGGCAGTATAGTGATAGGACAAGGGGTAACAGCTTTAAATCAAAAGATGGTAGATTTAGATTAGATAGTGATTTCCAACCCAAACTGTTCTATGATTCTGTGATTCCGTTTTCTCCTTCATCTTGCTGTTCATAGCAATGAACCTGTATGAGTTTATACTCATACAGCAGTTCCTAACTAGGACAGACCCCTTCAAAGTCTGATATGGTTTATCTAGGATGATTAGGGGAAACATTCCTTCCTGTACTTGTTTTGGCTGAGATAGAGTTAATTGTTTCTATAGCAAGTTGCATGACACTATGTCTCAAATTTCTGACCAAAGCAGCATTGACAACACACTCCTGTTTTAGTTGCTGCTGAATAGTGCTGAAACAGCATCAAGACTTCTGTTGCTCACCAGCGTGTAGGCTGGGGTTGCACAAGAATTTGGGAAGGGACACAACTAGGACAACTGACCTGAGCTGGGTAAAGAGGTATTCCATACTACATGACATCTTGCTCAGCAATAAAAGCTGGGGAAAGAAGGAGGAACAGGGGAATATGTTCAGAGTTATGGTGTTTGTCTTCCCAGGCAACCATTATGCGTGACCAATGGGAAGTAGTGAATGAATTCCTTATTTTGCTTCACTTTTACATGCAGGTTTTGTTTTACTTGGTAAACCATCTTCATCCCAACGCATGGGACTTCTCACTTTTACCCTTCTTTCTCCCATACCACAGGGTGTTGGTAGGTAAGCAGTTGTGTGTGGCTTGGCTGTCTACCATGGCTAACAAACAACACCTCCATCTTCCTGTGAGTTTGTGTGTCCTCTCTACTTCTCCCAGGTTACCTGTGTCTTCAGTGTTAGAACTTGGTCTGCCAGCTCCTCTTTCTCCTCTTTCAGCAGCTTGTGAATCTGGTTGGACTTGATGCGCTCTGACATCAGCTTGAAGTTGGCATCATCCTTCTCCCGCAGCTGCTGCATCAGGCGGATGTTCTGCTCCTGCATGTCTTCAAAGGCTTGGCCTGTGACATCCATTTCTGACAGCAGAGCCTCCTCCTCCTGCAAGAGGATTACAGGCTCTGGCAGAACTGTTTCCTGTACCCCAATAGTTACCCTGAAAATTGTACTCAGAGACACCAAAACTAGCACAGACCAAAGAAGACTGATGGTATCTTCCCTGCAACCAGACAGAAGTACTCCCTAGAAGCCTGCATCACAGCAGAAATGCCCTGAACTAGAAGGTGTACAAAAAAAAACAAAACAAAACAAAAAAACAAACACCTCATCTTGACAGGAATTCACAGACTCCAGCTTGTATCTGCTGGGGAAAAAAATAACCAGATGTGGCACAGGCCACCTCTTAGCTTCTGGCAGCTAGCTAAATAGCTGCCATATAAAATAGGCCAATAACACTATATATGGGCAACTCAACAGTTTCCAGATAAAATGGTGACAAGGGCTTTATACTCACTTAGGCTGCTTCAACATAAATGGAGTGAACGACAAGACAGTGCAATTCTGTACAATAAGAAAAAAATAAATTCTAAAAGAATACACATCAAATGATTGGCTTGCCTCTCCCCTGCTCAATGGGTCCCACCCTGTTAACATTAGATTAAGCCTTTTTTTGTTGAAGACGACTTAAAGGGAAGGTATGTCACAGCACTGTGCACGTGCATGAATTGTATGAACTGTGCCAATAAAAATACTTCTAAAAAGAAATTACAACTTCCTCCTGTAGAGGCTGACCCAGACACTTCTCCTCTGTGCTCTTCACCTAAGCCACATGGACAACTAAGTTTCCCTACCATGCCTGACATGAGCTTTGTGACAGCTGTTGTTGGGACTTTTTGTTTCTTTTTCGCTTCAATAAACAGGGACAGAACTTGCACATCACTGGAATGAATACACAGAAACAGAAATTCGTTCCCTCAGGTAATCTTCCTGGCTGTAAACTGAAGGCACCTACTTCCAATACACTCAAACTGTGACAGAACTTATCAGAAATTTCTCACCTGTTTAGCCATGGCGAGTTTCTTCTGTAAATACTCAATCTGTTCCTCTACTGCCCGGATCTTCCGGAGGGCATCCTCATCAGCCATCTTTTTACTCTCCTTTTTCTCCTTGTCTTCCAATTCTTTTACCCTTTGCCTTAGTTCTTCCAGCTAGAAGACAGACAAGACAGAAATGACACTCAACGCAAGAATGTGGCCTGAACATTGTTAAGAGCTGGTTTTCCCCACAATTATTCAAAGCTTCTGAAAAACTGAAATCTTGATTACAAAACTTTTGAAAATTCCATAGCACCTCTTATCAGAGTACATCAGTTATCTCTTGCAGTTGCATAAACAAGGCTAAGCAGAAGAATACCTGCTCCTTCAAGGCATCTGGTCAAGCATTGGTTTCAGTGCAAAAAGGGATAATTAAAAAGGAAGAAGCCATACACAAAACATACAAAGACATAACCTGACTGACAAAACACAGGAGGCAGCAACAGTGTGACTGACCAGGTTTGGTTCCTTACTGATGTGAGAACGTAAGTGTGTTTATTCCAGGAAGGTTATCTGGCTGGGGATCTTGTCAACTAGGGCACCAAGGAGGGGGAAAAAAAAAAAAAAAAAAAAAAAAAAAAGTAGGGGAGAAACCAGAAACAAAACATGCAGAGGTGCAGACCTGACAAAACAGACATAGAGACAATGACAAGAAACAAGCTGTCAGTCACACTAACTGTTGGGCTGTAAACAAACTACAGGTGCCACTTCCAGGAAGATCAACCTGGGCTTTGCAAATGAACAGACTAAACCAGAGGGGACTCCAAAATAGGAGGGGTTAAAGAAATCAGTAGAGTTCTGCAAACCCATGAAAGGATGTGCACTGGGAAGGGGGAGGAAGGATCAACTAAGAGGTTTACAGACAGAAAGGGGGTACAAAAGGATGTGGTTGCAGGTGAAATACAGCTGGTCAGTATGGTCATCTGCCTTATCATGGCAGTCTGGCTTCTCTACTTATACCTTCCTTGCAAATATTTTCTTAACCACCTCCGTGTAACCTGACGCATATATACATGTGCTGTGGGGACCAAGTGCCAGCTACTGATAAACTGGTTTGTGAGTTGGGTATGGGCCCCAGGACACAGTCAGAGGAACTGGGTGGTTTTGAGGGATCTGCAAATCTGTACACACTTGTGAACCTGGATGGTGCTGTGTGTGCATGCACGCCTTCAATAGTGAACTTTCATCTCTACCAGTGGAAGAAGAGGAGACAGACTCAGCTATTCGTGTCTGTTTTTTTTATTTGAGTCCTATGTGTAGGTGCTGTTGAAGGCAGTGGCTTCTCAGTGACAATCTGTCCGATAGGCTGCGTCAGTGTCCTGTGTCCTCTGCATGTATTTGGGATATGTGCTCAGTGTCACTACTGTTGAACCCACAAAAAAAAAAAAGTAGCAGCCACACCCCCCAGCCTGGGCAGAGATCCTGAGTCCCAGGATGAGCTCCAGTGACTGGACAGGAGGAAGTCCTGAACCAGAGGGGCTGGAGAAGGCAGCCATGCTCATAACATCACTTAATATCACAGCGTAACTCTTCAGTGAATCTTCTGCACATTCACTCAGATGCAACATTTTAAAATTTTAATTCTCAAATCATTATTCAAGCCTCGTTTTAAATACACCAGGTGATGGTTCTTTACCACATCCACTGAGAAATCTGAGACCACACTGTCAAGATATTCCTAACAGCATAGTTCAGTTTTTGTCTAATTGGCTGCCTATCCCTCCTTGTCTTCAGGTCTTTCTAAATCTTGTTAATGATGTAAAGCTAACAACCTACATGTTACAGCAATAGAGAGCTAAACACAGCTTTGAAAGAACCACTACCTTTAATACTGACGATGAAAATATTATCCCACAAAAGGGCATCCTGTAATCTCTCTTTTCATCTCCAGACTATTCCAATCTCTCTTGTAAGTAACAAACGCAGGAATAGAAACCACCTCCAGCCTGAAGACAAAAGCACCATAGTGCAGGTGCAGAGTACTTGGAGTTTTAAGTAGCATGCAAACATAAAAGAGGGAAGAGAAGTGAAGTTTACCTCAGCTTTTGCTTTCTTCTCAGCTGCCATCAGCTGCACTTTGTCTCTCTGTTCTTTGGGGGCAGAGCGGTACATATCTAACAACAGCTTCATCTCCTTCTGACTCTCCTGGGCCTTCCTGGAAGCACAGAGAGACAACTGCGAGTACCTGGCAGAAAAGCTACGTTGCTGTATAACTAACATGAAAGTCAGACAAGTATTTGCTCCACCTCCCACACTGCACATATACGGAGTTCTCTCTGGCTCTTCTCACTCTGGTAAAAGCAAAATAGTCAAGGAGTACAAGATGGAGACTGAAAAGAAACAGGTTCAGGCACATATGGGTTGAAAAACTTAGGGAAGGCAGAGGGTGACAGAAGTACATACCCAATGGAACATGGATAGCAACAGCTACCCATCTCTGCTTTGGTATTACCTAAGACAGGGAAGACCACTGTGCCCTTCACTAATATTCTGCTGCTGTAAAGCTTTACGCAGTTGTAATGACAGCAGCAAAGATTACCTGACCCACATTAAGAAGTACCCGATTTGGTATTCATGGTTTAGGCTATTGTAGAAGTGTTACTATGTTGTCCAAGCCATTATCAGACAGAGAGGGTGCTAGAAACCTCTCACATCTGTAGTCAATCTCTTAAGAGATGCAAGTTATCTCACGCAATCACCCAAGCTAGCTCCATTCACACATGAAAGAGAGGATCAGCAACTCTTACTTGAGCTCAGCCTTCAGCTGCTTGATCACTTCAGCCTCCTTCTTTCTTCCATCTTCATGTTTCCCTTTCTCCTTCTCTTTGGACTCTCTTTCCTTCTCAGATTCCTTCTGCTTCTGTTTTTCCCGCTCCCGCTCCTTTTCCTTTTCTTTCTCTTTCTCTCGCTCCCTCTCTTTCTCCTTTTCCTTCTCTCGTTCCCTCTCCCTCTCACGTCTTTCCCGCTCCCGTTCCTCTTCATCTCGCCTGGCCTTAACTTCACTAGCATCTTCAGAAGCAGCCTTGGGCACAGGTACTTGGGCAGAAGGATCATCTGGCTCCTGTTTGATCTCTGGAGGCTCCTCCTTTGTGTCTTCAGTGCTGGACTGGGACTGTAAGATAGTACTGCCACTGCGAGAGCGGATCTGTCATGCAACAGAACAAGATAAGACACAGAAGGAAATTAACCATTAAGTATTTAGCCAGAAACCTGTATCACAGAATATCCAAGTTAGAAGAGACCCACAAGAATCATCGAGTCCATCTCCTGCATCCCCCAAAGGACAGCCCAGAAATCAGACCTGTGACTGAGAGTGATGTCAAAACGCTTCTTGAATTCCAGCATGCCTGGTGCCGTGACCACTGCCCTGAGGATCCTGCTCCAGTGCCCGACCACCCTCTCAGTGAAGAACCTGTTCCTGAAGGAACCTTATCCCTCTCCCCTCATTGTCCCAGATATCAGCTTGTGTGCTTTTTCTGAAATTGCTAATACTTTTCACAGAGCACTGTATAACTACAAAAGGAAGACAATTAATTTGGTAAGTGGAAAGCAGGAGACTGTGGATCTCCATCAGAAATTACACTACACACATACTGCATGCTGTAATAGAAAGGCTGATATTAAAAGCAAGGATGTGATATTACAAGTAAGGAAGTGATTAGTGACAGCCAACACGGCTTCACTAAGGACAGATTGTGCTAAACAAATCTGGTGGGTTTACAGGACTGGTAGATAGGGGAAGAGCAACGCACATCATCTACCTGGACTTGTGCAAAGCATTTGACACTGTCCCCCACGATATCCTTGTCTCTAAATTGGAGAGACATGGATTTGGTGGATAGACCAGCTGGTGGGTAAGGAGCTGGCTGGCTGGTTGCACTCAGAACATTGCAGTCAGCATTGTCCAAGCGTCCACTGCTCAACACTGAAGCGGAGATCAGTGACCAGTGGTGCCCCTCTGAGGTCAGTACTGGGATTGGTGCTGTTTAATATCTTTCTGGGTGACATGGACCGTGGAATTGAGTGCACTGCAATCAGTGCACTCAGCAAGTCTGCCAGTGACACCAAGCCATGTGGTGTGGTCAACATGCTGGAGGGAAGGGATGCCATCCAGAGGGATCTGACACGCCTGAGAGGCAGGCCTGTGTGAATCTCATGAGGTTCAACATGGCCACGTGAAAGGTCCTGCGTCTGGGCTGGGGCAATCCCAAGCACAGACACAGGCTGGGTAGAGAATGGATTCAGAGCAGCCCTGAGGAGAAGGACCTGGGGTTGCTGGTGGATGAGAAGCTCAACATGAGCCAACAACGTGTGCTTGCAGCCCAGAAGGCCAACTGTGTCCTGGGCTGCACCAAAAGTAGCGTGGACAGCAGGTCGAGGAAGGAGATTCTCTCCCTCTGCTCTGCTCTCGTGAGACCCCACCTGAAGCGTTGCATCCAGCTCTGGGGCTCCCAGCACCAGAACAACATGGAAGTATCAGAACAAGTCCAGAGGAAGGACACAAATGTGATCAAGAAGCTGGATCGCCTCTCCTATGGAGACAGGCTGAAGGAATTGGGGGCGTCCAGACTGGAAAAGAGAAGGCTTCAGGGAGACCTTACAGCACCCTTACAGTATGTAAAGGGGGCCTACAAAAAAGCTGGGGAGGGACACCGTATCAGGGAATGTAGTGATAGGACAAGGAGTCATGGCTTTAAACCAAAAGATGATAGGTTTGGATTAGATACAAGTAGGAAGTTCTTAATTCAGAGTGTGGTGAGGCACTGGCACAGACTGCCCAGAGAAACTGTGGATGCCCCATCCCTGGAAGTGTTCAACACCAGGTTGGATGGGGCTCTGGGCAACCTGGTCTGGTGGGTGGCATCCCTGCCCACAGCAGGGGGATTGGAACTAGATGATCTTTAAGGTCCCTTCCAACCCAAACCACTCTGTTATTCTACAAAGGACTGACAGTATTCCCCATTCCACTAAGCATTCCCTGCTCCCCTCTGCCACTTCCCACTCCGGTACCTTGCTCAAGTCAGACTGGGCCTCTCTCAGTTTGCGCTTGTATCTCAACACCTCTCCCTTCAGCTGGTGGTTGTGATTTTGGAGGCTGCTGATGAGATGACGCATCTCTCGATTAATTGGACCTACGAAATCAGAAACACACACCCGTAACAACACGCTTTTGCTGATCTTCTGTTAAGACTTTCATAGAGATGGAGAACAAGCTGAATGATAGTGACAAGCGGTCAAAATAAGGTAATAATAATTCTACCACACAACAGAGCATTTAGAGGGAAAAAAAATAAATCAGACTAGCTTTACAAGCTACCATAAGTCCTTGCAAATTCCCAGCCCTGGTTTTCCTTTAATATTATTCTTCCCTTAAGGAATGTGGGGGAAAAATATAATCATACTGGGTCTGGCTGGGATGGAGCTAGTTTTCTTCATAGCAGCTCACTCGCTTCTGTTTTTAGATTTAGGACCAAAACAATGCTGGTAACACACTGATGTTTTGGTTATTGCCGAATAGTGCTTGCTGCGTCAAGGTCTTCTCTGTTTCTCACTCTGCCTCCACAGTGAGCAGAAAAGAGGTGCACAAGAGGGTGAGAGGGGGCACAACCAAGCAGACCAAACAAACCAAAGAGATACTCTAAGCTATGTAACACCAGGCTTAGCAATAAACAGGTGAAAAAGAAGGAGGTTAGCTATCTTCTGCTTGGGAACTGGCTGACTATTAACTCATAGCAGTCATGCTATAAGAAATCTCTATAATTTAAAGGCTACTTTAAGAACAGCTTATTTCTTTCTTTTGGATAGAATTTGAGCATTACCAGTGTCCTGTCTAGGCTGTTATCCCAGATTTGCAAATTAATCCTCCCCAAAATAATTTTTTAACAATGCAAAATGCTCTGTCATAACCTAAATTATTAGCAAAATGCAGTATTTTGCAATACCTATAAAGAAGTCAGCATGGAACTGGCCTGCCCTGAAACACAAAAAGAGCTTTTTTTTTGAAACCTGACAGAACAAGTATTTAATAGTGGAAAAGGAATGACACTGAAGCGTTGTGCTGCAATGCAGCCTTCTAATTTATTTATTTTTTTAACACTGCAGAAAAGTTCCATACCTGCTTGTTCATTGGCAGCAAGTGTCTGTTCAAACTCAATCCTCAACATCTCATACTCTTTGCGGACTTGTGCTAGAGTGTCCTCTAGCTGAATCACTTCTGTGCGTAGTTTCTTGTGAAGGCTGACCTCATCCCTCTGTGGAATAAGAAATGGACAGAACTTGGTGCAGTGACCGAGAGTATCGCTCACCTCATCAGTAGAAGGTACAAGAACAGATAAATTATCACCAGGAAGAAATTTCCCAAACATCACCAGAGCCACCCAAATCAACAGTGATAGCTGATGGGCTCATAATGTTCCCCAGTCAGACAGAGTACAGGTGTTACCTCGATTAGTTCCACCTGGCGCTGGTGTGTGGTGCGGGTGCCATGAAGCAGAGTGCGGGCCTCATCAAGATGTGCCTTCAGCTGGAGACTCTCATTATACAAAACAGAAAATTGGGACTGCATGCAGCGATATTCTGGAGTCTCCTTCACAGCCTCCTCCACTGCTCGTCGCAGCTCAACCTGGTCAGGACACAAGAAGATGCCACAGAAAATGACATCACCTCCCTGTCTCCAGCATCCATTTTGCAAGGTAGAATAACAGTGAATTAAGCTGCCACAAGCAACTTGACAGTGGCAATAGCACAAGTATCCTAAGAAGTAGAACTTTAACAGCATTGCTGTGAAGTAGATGCATATAATATGCTTAAGTATCAGCTAAAAAAAAAAAGTCTGTTCTTTCTCTCTACTCATATATGCTAGGCTGTTTCTCTTACATAGTCACATTATTTTATATATTATATTATATGAAGTGAAAGGGGTCAATCCAGAGATGTGGAATTAAATAACCAGACATCATTAAAATATACCAAAGAAATGCATCAGAATGAAGAATAGAAATAAGAAACTAGTATAATTTCCACTGATGACCACATGGTGTCACCAATGCACTGAAATGTAAGCTTAAGTTGGACAAATGTGCAGAAGTCCAGCACACAACCCACCTAAATCACACAATAGTTTGGGTTGGAAAGAACCCTTAAAGATCATTTAGTCAATGTCACTGCCATCGACAAAACTTTCTTTCACTAGATCAGGCTCCTGAAAGCCCTGCCCTATGTCACTTTAAACACTTCCAGCGATGGGGCATTTACAATTTATCTGGGCAACCTGTTCCAGTCATAAAAAATTCTTCCTTACATACAATCTAAATCTGCCCTCTTTCAGTTTAAATCCACTTCCCCTTGTCCTGTTACTACTAGTAAGAAGTATTGCTCCACCTTTCTTGTAAGCTCCTTTTGGGTACTGAAATGCTGCAATATCAACTCCCCTTGTCCTTACGGGGGATCTCAACTTGCCAGACATCAACTGGGATCACCACTGCTGACATGATTCTTGAAGTTATTGAGGTGCACCTGGGGGTCAATGCAGTCATTGGTACCAGCCAACTTGGGTTCATGAGGGGTAGGTCCTGCCTAACTAGTATGATTTCCTTGTATGATAAGATCACCCATCTAGTTGACCAAGGGAAACCACCTGATGTAATCTTTTTGGACTTCAGCAAGGCTTTTGACACGGTTTCCCATAGGATCCTACCGGATGTCCAGCGTACAGCTGAACAAAAACACCATACGATGGGTGAACAATTGGCTAATGGGCAGGGCTCAAAGGGTTGTGGTAAATGGGGCCACATCTGGCTGTTTTTATAAATGATTTGGATGTAGGACTAGAAGGTGTTCTGAGCAAATTTGCTGACAACACCAAACTTGGAGAGTTGTGGACTCAGATAAGGGTGGTAAGGCCTTGCAGAGAGATCTGGACGGATTGGAGAGCTGGGCGATCACCAACCACATGAAGTTTAACAAGAGCAAGTGCCGGGTCCTGCACCTGAGACGGGGCAACCCTGGCTATACGTACAGACTGGGTGACGAGATGCTGGAGAGCAGCCCCGCAGAGAGGGATCTGGGGGTTGTGGTAGACAGCAAGCTGAATATGAGCCAGCAGTGTGCCCTGGCAGCCAGGAGGGCCAACTGTACCCTGGGATGCATCAAGCACGGCATTGCTGTCGAGGGAGGTGATTGTCCTGCTCTACTCTGCACTGGTCTGGCCTCACCTCGAGTACTGCGCGCAGTTCTGGGCACCACAGTACAAGAAGGACATTAAACTGTGGGAGAGTGTCCAGAGGAGGGCGATGAAGATGGTGAAGGGCCTAGAGGGGAAGACACATGAGGAGCGGCTGAGGGCACTGGGCCTGTTCAGCCTGGAGAAGAGGAGTCTGAGGGGGGACCTCATCGCAGTCTACAACTTCCTCGCGAGGGGGAGTGGAGAGGCAGGTGACCTATTCTCTGTAATCACCAGTGATAGAAAGCATGGGAATGGTGTTAAGCTGAGGCAGGGACAGTTTAGGCTGGACATCAGGAAGAGGTTCTTTACCGAGAAGGTGGTCACACACTGGAACAGGCTCCCCAGGGAAGTGGTCACTGCACCGAGCCTGTCTGAATTTAAAAAGCGTTTGGACTGTGCACTTAGTCACACGGTCTAAACTTTTGGGTAAACCTGTGTGGTGCCAGGAGTTGAAATTAACGATCCTTATGGGTCCCTTCCTACCTGGGATATTCTATGATTCTATGATGCTAATATGGTCTACTCAAAAACTTCTCTTCTCCAGCCCTAAACAACCCCAGCCACCTCAGCATTTTTTCATAGGAGAGGTATTCTAGCACTCTGGTCATTTTCACGGCCCTCCTCTGGACCCACTCTAACAGGTTCCTTCCTGCCTTTCAGATACTAGGGACCCCAGAGCTGGATGTAGTTCTCCAAGTGGTGATCACAATATTGGAGTAGAGGCACAGAATCCCTCAACCTGTTTTTCATGCATCCCAGGATGTGAAGAGGAAGCACAGAATAGAAGACTACAAATAAGGATTCCCAGAGACACAGTACAGCACAACAGACAGGACCCAACCACAGAGAACACCTCCAACATCACACAGGTACAGATATCACACCTTAAGTTTTTCATTCTGTGTTGTTACTTCTGCAAGATCCTGGCGCAGTTCCTCCAACTCATTGAGGCGGTTCCCAGCAAGCTCTTTATTCTCTTCCAGTTCTGCATTCATCTCCTCAAACTGTTGGGGATAAAATGCTTTTAAGTTCTAACATTAATATATTTACTGATGGTACTAATTAAGTGACTACTTCAAAAGTAATGGGCTGGTAACACCAACTGAGACAGAGTCTATTTCCCTCAGGTCTGTTTCACAGCAGGAAACTTAGATACAAACAAAATGGTTTCTCAAGGTCACCCAGGAGATTTGTATTAAAGAAGGTGTTTAAATTCTGTTCCAACCTAAGATCCTATATACAATCTGTTCATGACTTTATCCTTCCCTCTGCACGTGACCAAGTCCTTGAGATTACCTTGCGGGCATTAATGGTGATTGTGCCCCCGTAGAGACTGCTCCCAGCTCCATACACCTTGTAGCCTTTGGAATTTACCTGCAAAAAAGGCAACAGGTTTCATATACACTCCATTAAACCCCAAGAGTACGCTGCTACAGCATATTCAGAATCAAAGATGGTATAGTACAGATTCTAATTTCTCATAGCAAGGTACCCTTGGAAGATGATGTGCAGCTCAAAACCACACCCATTTATCTGGATTCCGGGTAAAGACAATGGTGCTTACCCGTTCAAGAACATCTGCTAAGTGCCGGTTAAGACGTTGCTCTCTCTTTCGGATCTTGTCAATATTCCATTGAAGGTCATCAATCATAGTCTCCAGAACAGACACACGAGACTCTGCTGTCTCCACTCTCTCTTGCAGCTTGGAGAACTGCAATCAAAAGAGTATTTTGGATAGTAATATTAAATAGAATCAACAGTTTCTCAGAGTGCTAAATATTTATTTATATTCATACATCAAAACAGAAGAAATCATAGCCTGCATTCATGTCCTTTGCACCTTTTGCTATTGCCTTTTCCTACTGTGACAGATTAGTCTCTGTATCCAAATTTTACACTGGCTAAAAACAGTAATAAAAAAAAAAAAATCAAAAAACGGTACCTAAAACAGTAATGAAAATAAAACAAAACTGATAATGGAAAAAGGGCAAGAAGTTGGGTATATCTGGCAGAGTGTATAAGCAGCCACTCACCTTATTCAAAGGCACTGTTTTTTTTTTAATCTTTTAAATCCTTACAGTCAGCTACTCTACAAACCACTAAAGTGCCTTTGGATAAACACTGAACAAGGCCATGGTTAACAAAAAATGGGTATTAAAGGAACTGATGCCTCTGAAGCAAATACTGCCAATAATCTGAATCCCTTAACTAATCCCTTAATTAATGACTGTGTTGATCTTGTAATTAAGGCTTTTACACTTTCATTCATGACCCAAAGAAACCAAGAAGATGAAAATGACAGGGATATCAAGTCAAGTGTCTCATCTCAGATATTTACGCAGTCATCTTAACATCATCTTACCATTTCCTCTGCTTTGCTTTCTAAAGTCACAACCACTCAACTCACTGATCCAGTTATTCTCGTTCCTTCAGCAATGTAAAAAGCAAATGAATCTGAATCACAGAAAAACCTACATACGACCACCTATTCCGTAACCTTTGTTCAGAACTTGTCTTTCAAATTCCATTGCTCCTGCCCCTCTCCAGAGCAATAACCTGTCTTCCAAATAATTTTTACCACAACTTATTCTAAGTGGGAAATAATCAAGCACAGAACCTAGAACAAATTTTCTCTCTCCTTTTTATACCTCCTGAGACATGATTCGATGTTTTTCCTGAAGAAGATCAGCCAGCTCTTGCAGCCGTCCATTTTCATGTGACAGGTAGGAATTAAGCTCCAGGACTGCTTCTTCCATCAGTGTAATATCTGAGGGAGGCACAAGAAAAGGAAATGAACAGAAATCAATGAAGGCTGTTTTTAAGAATTAAACAGTAGAGAAAGGGGAAAAGAAAAGTTTCTACTGTTAACTTGAGCTTACTACATCCTTCCAGCAGGTGGTTCCTGAAGTCTGATCTCCATCCACACAGAGCACTCACTAAGCAAAAGGTTTTGCAGTTTAACATACCACACATTCCCAACTGTCAGTTACTATCTCCTAATGCCAGAAATCATTCCAGTCGTGTCAGCATCAGCAATACAGAACATGTCCTTGTATCCCGCTGACACCTTACTGCAGGTCAAATTCATGTGCAAACCTCCTTCAACAGGTGGTTTAAGCTAATATACCAAATGACAAATTATAACAACTGAGTCCAGGCTCACATGATAGCACTGGCACTACTGCAACAGAGTCTGAGACTGCCAACTATGGATAGTAATACTCTAGCACACCAATGCTAGATTTGCAGAGCTCTTTAATCAGACCATTTAAACACTCCAGAAACTAGGGAAAACAAAGATGACTTGGTACTTGCACGTAAATTTGCATTCACATCTCTAAAAAGACTAGAATTCTAACCTTAAGCCAAGTTTTTCAAATATTCATCTGAGTGTAAAGTGAATCTTCTACATTAGTTTTCAGATGCTAGTCATTTAGGTTTCCTCTGCAAATCTCTGCTTTGTGTCCAAAAGACATTGGATGGGTACCATTTGGCTCAAAACCCAGAGGAAACTGAGAGTCAGTTATTCCTAAGCCTTTTACTCAGCTGCAAGCTCAGCATGAGTTTGAAATACTTGTTTGAATTCCTTACTTGAAACCTTTAACTTGGTGGCCAGGAATAGCTGGGTGATAAGGTTCAACGGCAATCCGTAACCTCTTGTGGTACAGAAGCACACTGCAGCCAGTAACAAACCTCTCCTTAGCCCAACACTGGGCAGAGCTCTCAGCATTCAAAGTTAGAGGCAATTATCATATGCTTCTAACATGCAGAACTTGGAGGTTTTGATTATTAGGATTTTGGAAAGCTAGGCAAGCTTATTTTGGAAACTAAATGAGATTACAACCTAGTCATTCTTAACGCTTACAATGCAGCATCATGCCCATGCTGGAGGCAAATGGGGGTCCTTGAGTATCAGCCCCCTTGGTCATACCTCCACTATTCAGCTTGTGGGACAGCACATCCACTTTTTCCTGCAGCTTGTCGTACATTGTGACAATCTGGGCAACAGCACGCCGGGAGGACTCTACACGCTCCTGCAGCTGAGAGTCTATCTCCTCACTAGTGCTGCTGGCTAGGGTGGCTAGGAAGGAGAATGCTGGCTCCAGTCCTTCACCTAGGAACAGAAAGAGATGCAAAAAGTAAGTGCTCTGGCAGAAAAATAATGCTAGTCTTCATAATCAGAAAGCCAGTGACAGCCTTTAGAAAGGGAAACCAACATTGTCCACAGCTGAAAAACATTCTTTCCACTGTTTCCAGCCAGGTGCCTCACCTCGCTCTCTCTCATCTTTGCGCTCCTGATTACTGTCTGAGTCTGGTTCAGGTTCTGGTACCACCAGTGCTTTTCTTTCAGAGAGGAGATCTCCAAGACCTTGGTCTAGGTCAAAGCGTTTTAGGATGATGCGGATGTTTTCATCAAACTGAAAAACACAACAGGCAAGACAAGACAAAGTACGGACGTGAATTAATGGAGAACAGGGGAATAGAAGAAAGTGCAAGAAAGCAGTATTAACCAAGCATGTTGCTAACCTGATTCCAGTAGCGATTGATGATCAGCAGAGAGGCATCATCAGTGGCCTGCCGACGCTCCAGCTTCTCTATGTGCTCCCGCAGCTCATCCTCAATGGCCTGCCGCTGGTCAAGCATCTCTGCTAGTTTCCGGTTCTTGGTCTGCAGGGTCCGAATGTCCATCTCCTCCTGTGCAGAAGTGCAAGTCAGTGGCACATTCCACAAAAGCCGGTTCACTAGACCAGGCTCATCAGCAAGGAAGATAGATGTTTTTGTTCCCAGATCAAAACAAACAAACAAACAAAAAATAAACAACAAGAGGTTGAGTGGCAACATACAAGAAAGACATACCGTTGAAGAAACACCTCCGAGTTTGATGGTCTCCACTGTGGTTCCCGAGTCTTCAACCCCAGCCTTCTTTTCTGGAGGTGCAGAAGGGCCAGGGTCTCCAGCTGCCCTTTTATTGCCAATTCCAGACATGGTGACTCAGATATCCAAGGTCCCCTCTTCTCCAAATTCTGCCTGTTATAGAACACCATTAAAAAACAGTAAACACACCAACATAACCAGCTCCATATAGGGGTTTCTATGTACCGACCCATCATGGTTAACAAGATGCCCAACACAGTACATATCGTGTAACTCAGAAGGTTTGGGCAAATACTGATCAAAAATCTTAAAAGACACCACTGGGGTTAGCGCAGTGAACAGCAATAGGATGGAAAAAAATATCCATCATTATTACCACTGATCTATGATGTTCCAGCAGAGGCACTTTATTTTATCATGCTCTTCAGAAAGAAAACAATGCAGATTCAGACTCTTTTTCTCTTGCTCTTTTATTAAAAGTGATCTGGGTTAGGATTCAGCAGGCTGCCATGTATGTCTGAGACTTTCTAAGACTGTGCGTACCTGGCATCTGTTCACTTCACACCACCCAAACTGTGGTTACATCAACATTCATTCCATTAGAGTCCACGGCAGCAACACCTCAAAGATGAGCCCTAAGTTTGCAAAATGATCCTACGAATCCTACTGAACTGAGCAGCAATTCCAAGTAAAGACTTGCAAAGACCTATTTGGAGAGTTTTCCTACATTTTAGCAGAGAGACAGGCACATTTGGAGTGGAGTTATGACCAAATTAATGGAATTTTAAAAGTTCAGAACTGCTGGTTAGAAAATCAGAGTAGCTGAGGCTGTAAGGCACTTCTGGAGATCATCTGTTCAGTGCTCTTGAATAAATCAGGGTCAGCTACAGCAGGCTGCCAAGGGCCTTGTCCAGTTCAGTTTCTGGTATCTCCAGATTCTACAGTCACCCTGTGCAACCTGATCCAGTACTTGACAACCCAACACTGTTAAAACATTTTCTTCCCTCATATTTAAACATTATTTCTTGCATTTTCCTAACATGTTATTTAGCAATACAACAATTGTTTCCTTGAAGGGTTTCCAAACATATATAGTGGTTAATGCTGGAAAACAAAACTAGAGTCTTCATTAGAGATAAGCAGCATTCTTTCCAACATTCACAGGTCTTGTGCCCATTCAATCTGCAGATCTCCCTACCTCTAAACTAAATGAAACCCAGAAGTAAATGAAATGCACAACGTGCAGATCTGCATTGTTCCATGTTATTCTATAGTAGCATTTACAGAACAGCTATGTTTTCCTTTTTGTAGAACAAACTAAACCAGCCAGTTCTCATATACCTGCTTTACTTGAGAGGTTCTACTGGAAGTAACAAGGCTATTGTATTTTTAAGATAAAGCTGGTATGCTGACTGCTTTGCCAGATCTTATTGTTCAACAAATATTTTAATATGACAACAGCTTCCTCCAGAATGGAGGCTGTTTTCTAAACGAGCTGCTGAAATGTCACATATCTCATCCAGCATTCCTCTAACTTGTCTCAAAACGTAAATATGAAATGCATCTCTAAGTTAAAAAATAAACAAGAATAACTTCCATTTAACTGTTTTTAACAGCCACCTGCTGAAACCAAACCTCCCCACCCCGCCTAACGCTCAGCTCGGCCTGCCCCCACCACGCCCATCCCCTCACACCTTCTCCTCGACCACCGCAGTTAATTCGAGCACCCTCCATAACCTTTTTGTTTATGTCGCCACCCCCGGGGCCGCCCTCAGCGAGCCGAGGCCCCGCTGCCCCCCCGCCCCCCACCGACCCGCCGCCGCCGCCCTCCCGCTCCCCCTCACCGCTCCTGTCCCGGATCTCCCTCACACAGCCCGGCCCCGAGGCCCGGCCCCGGCCCCCAGCGGCCTCCGCCACCTCCCTCCGGCCCGCAGGAAGCCGCCACCGCGACCCGAGGCGGGGCCGAGCAGCCACCACCGCCCCCTCTCCTTCCCCTTCCCCTTCCCCTTCCCCTTCCCTTCCGGCGGCCATTTCGCCCTCACCCGTCATGGACGCCGCGCGGGAAGCCGCTTGCCCGCGCCTAAGATGGCCGCCGTTGCCATGGTGCTGCCGCCGCGCCTGAAGCCGGCGCCCGTGCCCTGAAGCAAAATGGCGCCCGCCTGGCCCGCCCGCTGGTGGCGAGGGGGGGCGCTGGTCACCATTTTTTTTTTCCACCCAAATGCTTCAAAGCTTGAAGTACTACCTTAAGCATGCTAAAATTAAGATTTGGGGGTTAAAACGACGTCTTCATGCCCGCTTGTTTTTGTAGGATGTGAAAAGCATGAGATGGAAGCCCCCTATAAATACCATCAGGCTGACAGCGTTCCTCTTTCAGGCAGTTTAAGGGTGTTATAAATGAAGATACAACTCAATCTGAATTTAGTAGTATTTATAAAAGGCAACTGAACAGTGCTGGGTGTGCTAGGAGTCTACGCTCTACCAACATGCACACACGAACATCAAACTTTCTAAATATACAGAACATTGCTTTTACATATTAAACCCAAGTACACCTATACATATGTGCAAACAGAAAAGGTATCAATTGAAACATAAACATGGCAAAGTTTTCCGAATTCTGGCAAGTGTTTAACAAACAATGCTTTAAGTCTATTACTATTAACGTCCATGACTGGGGGAGCATCGTTGGAGTTGGTAATCCTGGTTGAAGTGCTCCCATATCTTCCATGACTTCATTATTTTTCTTGAGAGCATATAACAATATCTGTTTTCCATTCCTTTTCTTGATTACACACAGCGGGGAATTCCAGGGCTAGTCATGGGAACAATGTCTCACTTTAAGTTGTTAAGCAACTCGGTCTTTGGGCCTTATGTATCCTATTCTTCCCAGATCAAAGGAAAACATTTCCATCTCCTCTTCAAGGCCAATAGGGCCTGGGTCAAAAAGCACGTCCAGGTTACCAGGGGGCGTAACAGCATAGGCGTGCGAAGGCTGTAGCAGCAGAGGGGCCGATGGTGTGGCAGTCTGATCAGTAAACGAGCCCACACCTTCCTCGCTGTCTGGCAAACCACACGTTTCTGACTGTGGTCCCACAGGGCTCTTTAGGGCCTCAGAGATTGCTCACCAGGTGCAGAGCAATCCCACTGCAACTTTGTCATTTTTAGTAGCAGAGTCTCACACCTTGACCTCAATCTGGTCCCATGTTTCAGGCTCATAAACTGTCCAATTGTTAATAAAGAGAATAAGCTGTAAGGTTACCAGGACAGTCTTTGTTCCTAAGGACATATGATTCCCCATAATGCGCAGCTGCTGACCAGCGAGGGGCAGTTGTGTGCACGGCTCTGCTTCTCTCAGCTGGAGCTTCTTCCCAGCTCTGGCGCACCCATTTCCAGCGACTTTCTGTATGAGCTTCTCAGAGCTGTTTGCTGAGTTTGGCCGAACCCATCTTCAGGAGGTGACCAATGTGCCTGTTCCCATCCTGGTCTGCATCCCGCTAGCCTGTTCCTTTTCATTCCTTCTTCCTACTTCTTTATTGGTGACATAACTTTGTTGTATCGTGTTGCCTTTCCATCTTGAGGACAGGTTCCCCTCTTATATACCCTTCGCCCCACAGTAGTCCTTTTCAAACAACTTGTCATTGGTCAAACAATTTTGACCAGCAACAGCAACCCCCCAGCAACTTCCATGCCTTAATGGCTGGAGAACAAGCAACCGGAGGTGGGCATGGCATCTCCTGAATCACCCTTCTTGGTTCCCTCTAAACTCTTTACACTCCCGATGGCCTCATTGTTAAGAGTCTGATGTTATCACCAGCCATGGGGCTTGTCGACCCCCATGGCCACACTCCCACATCTCCCCTTCTTTATTAATATCAACCATCTTCTTGACACGAATTATTACTCCATATATCATAAGGGTGATTTATATCTTCCAGAAATTTGGTTCTATCATGTTTTTACTGTTTCTACAGTGGGATTCCTTGCTTGAAATACTGAAGATGAGATGATCACCACATTACAAAATATAATTGGTTGCTGTGCCGCCCTGACCCACAGGGGAGAAGACTTCAGCCATCACGGAATTCTGAGTTCCCGAATGAATTAAAGAAAAAAAAAAAGTTTGTTTGTTTGTTTGTTTGTGTTTTGTTGTTGTTGTTTGTTTGTTTGTGTTTTTTTGTTTGTTTGTTTTAAAACTTGCTTGCCAGCAACCGGCTTGGTGAGTACATTAGCTGTAGTGTTTTCCTGAGCAAATGTGAGACCAGCTGGGATAGGATGGACAGTATGCTACTTCAGTTGGAATCTGTATTTAGATAGTATGGTGGCAGAAAATAAATGCCATGTAACAGAAATAGGAAGGTGAGTACCTACCTCAGGGAGTATTTTTAAAAATTGCATTCAAACCTCTTCTAATGTTAATAAATAAAAATTAAATAAATAAATAAATAAATAAATAAATTTGCTGATGCATTTTCCTCTCACAGCATTTCCTTCCAACTGGAGGCCCTGTTGCAAATAAGAAAAGGTAGGGAAGTCATTGATTCTCAGTGTAGCCAGTCCTTGACCAAGATGTTTGAAACAAAAAGGACCTTTTTTTTTTTTTTTTTTTGAATTATATGTACTTCAAATGTGGTCTTCAAGTCAGCATAGCTTTCAGTCTTTGTATTTTCCCAGTCTTTGCTTTATGCTTTTTTTTTTTTTTCTCTGTTTTTCCTCAACTGTGGACCAGAAAAAAACAGTAGTTTATATCATTTCAGCAAAACTGAAAAAAAAAAAAAAAGCAATCACAAACTTTTTTTTTTTTTTTTCATTTTGTCTCTCTCTTTTATCCATATGTACTTTTGCATTTACTCCATAGGAAAAGAAAAACCAATTTCCTGCAAAGCAGCTTTTCACTCAGTACACTCCCTTCTGTGTTTCTGTTAATTATCATGTTTTAGATAGGCACTCAAACTGGTCTTTTAGCTGTTCTTTCATACAGCTCATTACCAGATACAATTTGGGGCGTGCCCTAAAATGGGATTTAAATGGGAAAATTATTTTAGCCAGCCATATTATAGTGCTAATAAGGGGATGCTGTCCTTCAAGATAGATGTATAATTTTGCACACAGCCTGCAAATGAGACAAAGATAGCCCTCCTCCCTTGTCCTCTTCCCCTCCATTTTCACTCTGATCTTAAACAACTCTTGAAAGCCACATAACTTTCATCTGGGCACTCAGACACTTACCTCCTTTAGAAGAAATGTGCTATTTTCCTTAGTGGTATTTATAGATTAACTGTCACATCCTTGTGAATTGTTATGCGCAGACAGTACAGCAGATGTGGGTGAGAATGCAAGCTTAAGTACTGGTGCTAAGGAAAGAGGAAGAGAGGGTGACTTAATAAGTGAGAAACTTTTGTGAAGAAACTGGGAGAACTGAGCAATCCATTGTCAGTGAAGAGGAACAGCAGAGAGTGTTCTGCAGCAATTTGTAATTTTCAGTCTGTTAGAAAAGTTAGAGGTAGAGTTGCTCCTTCCTGGAACTGGCAAGTTCAGCCACTGTCCTTCATTTGCAATTTCTGTAAGAGGGTTAAGCACATAGTTCACTCAAAACTACAGCTGCGTAACAACTGGAGTGGCAGAGAGTTTCTTGGAAAGGGTGTGCTCTTGTGTTCATATGAGCAGAGGGGGAGACTGATACGAAGAAACATGCCAGAAACCAAGAGATTAACTGAATAAATAACACTCTGTAAGGAGCAGCCTCCAGAGGGCAATTCTGAGCTCCTAGCGCCAGTGTGCTAAGGCTGTGACCACAAAAGGACTCCCAGAGTGACTGATTATCCCTGCATAAGCAAGAGCTGCAGTCCTGTGCCCAGGGTTATGCTGAGGATACTCAAGCCAGTTAATCTCTGTTCCAAGTCAAAAGGACCCACAAAAGTCCCAATGTTGTCTCCCCCTCAAATTGCAATAGTAGTGTATACCAAAACTTGGTATGAAAGTCTTAGAAATTGACTTAAAATACTTCTACTTCAACCAGCCAAGATGCTGAGACAAAGTGTTGCGAATTATTCAAACATTACCCAGATGTGTCTAGACAGGCAGTAGATAGATAGGTAAAATAATAAGCCAGAAAGATGTCATTTTAAGCAACTACTGTGAAGGAGATTAACTGCCCTAAAAGAGCTAACCAGAGGCCAAAATTAAATCGAGCAATGCCCATGGCATAAACCATTATGTGGAAAAAGTTTCTTTTTGTGCCAGTACACATCAGCTTTTCATCTCCTAGGTTGTAAACTGGAAGCACAGCAGTTACTTCATAACAACCCAGAGACAGTTACTGCTGAATAGAGGGTACGAAGCACAACACTTAGTGTGTCTTGTGGTGGTTTATATGTGTGCTCAGAGCCTACTAGTTTGGGTCACACCACGTGCTCCGGAAAAGTAAGGGAAATCTCAAAAAGGAAAAGAAAAAAAGAAGAAAAAAAAAAAAAAAGAAAATGAAAAAAAAAAAAAAAAAAAGAGGAAGATGAACAGCAGTGGGACATACTTTCAAACAGAAGAGCCAGATCCTGTCTTATGTATGTGCAGATCTTAGGTTTCAAATGAAATGTAGTTCTTTCCTTGGGAAAAAAACTGCAATCAATAAATAAATGGGATGCGGGGCTGATCTCATGGGATGTGGGGCAGATCTCACCAACAGCTGCTCATTTCCTCATACACTGATTATGCTCCAAGATTATTGCATTTTATTCAGCTATTTTGATCATTAGATTTTGAAGCAGAAATAGAAACATCAGCACATTAAAAGACATCAATTTCTGATTGGTTGATTTGTGTATCAGCTACTTTCATGCTACCAAAGTGTGATAAACAATAAGAAAATCACCATCTTATGTTTTAAATATGACATATAAAGCACAAAGCTTCAGTCAGTCCTTGCTCAAAATTGTTCCAGCATCCTATCTTGTTGCATCTCTTTAAGGATGTGCTTTAAAAATAGGACATTTTTTTGTTTTTCTCTCACAAATGTTGCCAAGCAACTAACATTGTTGCTGTGGGCATGAAATGAAATGAAAAGGTAATGATGCAGTGTACATACATGGGTATACAATTTTAGGGACAGCAGAAGTGTATTTAATAACATCATGGGTACCGTACCTGATATCCATCCAATGCAGAATGTGCATCAGATCACACAAAAATGTACCACTGTACAGCATCCTTGATATATGCAACAATTACTGTTTATATAATTTAAGATGCTACAATTTTTTTAGAAAAGCTGAACAGAGAAAGTTAACACAACTGCAACTTGGTAGCCAATGCACTTGGACCTACTAAGTGGGTTCTTGCTTTACTGTAATAAGAATTTTTACTTAAAAATAAAAATAGTTACAATTTATCTAAGTTAATTCTACAGCATACAGCTCTGACACTAGAATACTTATGATGCATCTGGGAAGGGATATACAAATGATATTTTACCTTGATTAAGGAATAAAATTCCATTTTCAGCTAACTAGAACTGATTTGGAGAGAAATGTAATTATACTCCACACAGAATTTCTTACTTTTGTCTTGCAGACATTTTACTTCTCTAATTGTCTCCCTCCTGTAGAGAAGCACTTGGTGCTACAAGCTAAGTGGAGAATACAGGTATGAATACAGGAGGTGATTAGGTGGTTGTATTTGTGAAATACTGAGGTCTGTGAAACACGCCTTACTTACTTCCTGCTCCTGTTTAGTTACTCACAAGGATGGCCCTCTGTGTATTTTCCAGGCATGAGTTCTCCATACAATCTAACTATATAGTTACAGCAGTAGCTTCTACACCTCTCAGTAAGTCATAAATACGATCACCAATAGTAACACACACACAGTTTGCTCACACCACTCACTGGCAGTACCTGAAGTCCCGGACAACCCTGGAGCTACAAGGAGATAAATGCTGGAATCAGATCAATTAAAAGTCGGAAGAGAAGTGCACGTTGCTCTCCCTCTCCACCCAAAGCATTCTGGCAGGCGATCTGAAGAAATAAGTAATGACAAACTCCAGTCAGTAGTGTAGACTGAGCGGACTTGACAGAGATTACTAGCTATTGCCTTGCTGTCTCACTGCCTGGTTGCAGTAATGATAGTGAGAGAGAAATAAAAGGCCCAGCAAATGGACCAGGAGTGTGTTTTCTTTCTATTCTTGTTGCAGGCCAGCATACCCCACTTAATTTGCTGTCTGTGTGTGAAAGGATCCTATGTGAATATGATTTGGGAAACAGTGCTGTGAACAGTTTCCTCAAAATAAACTTAGGTGTACTATTCATACTAACAGATGTGCTTAAATTTTAAAGAGCTGCTATTCAGAAATTGATTTGTAGCTTGGTGAGTTCTATACCGTTGCCTTATGAAATTGGGAAAAGAAAATAAGATTTATCTGAAAATACTCATCAGCAGAGAAATTTGCAGAATAAGCTCTAGAAAAATCAGTCATAGCTTTATACAAGCAGATGGAGCTCTAGTTAATGTGTTATCCTTCTTGGTCTATATGAGATGTTCATATGTCATTCATGGACTTTTATGTCCCTCTTCAAGCACGGCCAGTGCCCTAGTTGGGTTCCCAGGACTTGTCTAAACTTAAACATTCAAGAAAATCAATCCGGATTAATTAAAAATATGATATAAATTTGAACCTTTTTCCTCTCTGTGCTTCATCCTGTACAGACACTATCATTTAGAATGGAAAAAGCATAAATTTTACTTTGCTGCTTTCACTTCTAAAAACCTTTCAGCTAAACGGAAATAAAACTGCTTACATTTCAAATAATGCTGTCTCTTAGAGATTTGACTCAGCTTAAAAGTAGCCATATTTCAATACAATTTGCCTCAGAGTCCTTACGTAGTTAAATCTGTGTGTCAGTGTTACCCAAATTTTCCAGCTACCCATGCAGTTTATCTCACCCCTGTAGCAGACCTTTTGGTTCTAGAAATGCAAACCTAAATATTTGCCATGAATATATATATATATAATTGTGCTCAGTGCTTTCTCACACAGGCATAGAATTTGTTAGTGAAATATGCCCAGCAATCATTCAAAAAACAAACAAACAAACAAAACAAAACAAAACAAAACAAAAACTTGACTCCAGTTTGCAAGGGAAAATTAAAATCTTTCCAGAAGTCTGTGTGAGATAATTCCCATCTGAGCCTCAGTTTGGAAATCTTGTGTCTTGCCACTTCACCCCATTCTTTCTTTTTGTATTGCAAACAGTAACACTGTTCCAGACTGTTCTCCTGTGTTACAATGCAGAGCAAGTCAATGAAAGGCAGTGTGTTCTGACAGACAGCTTGGAGAGCTGCGTGGTTCCAATTCCAAGTTAAAACCTCTGTCCCTGTCTTTTGAAATACTCAGTTTGTGGACTGCAAGAGGCAGAATGTCGGAGCAAGACAGCTAGGAAGTTGGATCACTAGAGCATTACACTTAAGCTGATAAGATCCATATCTCTAAGTGTAATCACACCTGTAGTCCTTCTGAAATTCTGCCATCATTTAACATGTTAGCTTATGTCAGTACTTTTTTTTTTTTTTTTTTTTTTTTTGCTATAAGCAGCCCCGCCTAATGATTTGATCAGAGAAGCAAAGGAAACATAGAAAAACTCTGCGTGTGTGTGTGTGATATGCAATAACCTCTAAAAAGAAATGGGTTACGTTTAGCAATAAGTGTGTTTCTGTCATCTTCAGATGTGTACAGTGCAGGTACAAGAGCTTACAGTAATGGTATATTATATCTTCAAGATGAGTTAGTTATAGAAATAAGTCTGAAAAGTCTGAAATGCGCTTATGTATAAAAGGCTGAACAGAGTGAAGTCTTGGGAAGTACCTGAGGTGTGCTTAGTCCTAAATAGATAACTGCATGTACAGTCCATGGTGAAAAGAAGATCAGAAGATTCCAGCCCTTTCAGAGAACATTAATGTTCCCTGACATTCCCTGACAGCTAAGCCAGCATGAATTCATCCGCATTGGAGCTGTATTTCATCTCACTACTGTTGTCTAAAGGCAAACACAATAGCCCAGACAATGTGAGCTCGCTGCCTCCAGTATACAACAAAGGACTTTGAATTCTTTTTGTCCCCAGTCATCAATACTGGGTCTAAAAGGAAAACAGAGAAAGCCACTGTATATAATTTGGTTTTCATCAATACTGCATTTCTATTGAAAACAGCGATCAAAAATGTTTGCTGCTTCCTGCAAAGCAGAATGTAAGTAGGAAATATTTATTGATTTACTTTGTGATTTTTTTTTTCTTTAAGTAAGAGGCAAAAGAAGAAAAAGATTGAAAAAGTTAGCTTTGGAAGTGAGCAGCAGATATGTACAAGAAGATACCTATTGTGAAGGTACAGGAATAGCTGGATAATTATTATCATCTACGAACTAAATGTAAATGAATAACACAGTCACCACACTGCAGAAGATCACAACGTTTACAGCTGACCAAGTTACACACATACTGGTACAACATGTAGTGCTAAACATACCATTCATTCCTTCTTTGGATTTTTTCCTGAGGACGTTAGGCTTACAAAATCTCTCTCTCTCTCTCTCTCTCCTTCCTTTCCTTCCCCCTTCCTTTCCTCCCTCCTTCCTTCCCTCCTTTTCTCCCTGCTTCTCTTCCTTCCTCTCTCTGTCCATCTGGTCCATCTCTCTTTTTCTTGTATTTTCACAGCTATCTCCCTGACCATAATAAATTTTGAATACATTACTTGAATTTCATTGCAGCTGGCTGAAGGAGGTAAGTTTCATGTGTAAGTTTGCTACTTTATACCTCACACAGTCCTGTGCAGAGCAGAGACTCACATCTCTGTCTTGCTGAACAAAAGCCTTCATCATACCCAGAAGAGGCGCCTGCAAGGATAATCAGCACATGAAGCTCAAAATCAACGGGACCTAAGTGTGCACATACACACACACACGCCATTGCCTATAGCAGAAACATGAACAAGCAGGGCTTGCTGTGTGGGAGGAAAGCTAATGAATGCACGCTCAGGGGGGGACAAGGAACATGAGACAGGAGCTAAGGGCATTGCAGAAAGTGACGCACAGAGCACAAATGACACATCCATCATAAACCAGGGCTCTCAATTCAACTGCCCCCCAAGGCCATGAATTTCTGCCCTTTTTCTGCACAATTATCAGTGAGACAATTCTCACCTCACGCCTTTTTGCCAATTAAAACTTGAAGGCCTGTCCTGTTGTTGCAGCAGATGAGTGGTTTCAGAAGTAACTACTTGTGCGCATTTCAGGTTGCATTCAGGTTACTACTGTGGGAGTGTTCACGTCCCCAGAGGTTCATTTCTGCTCTCCAGGCCGCTCGCTGTTGTGCTGACATAGTCATTTGGCAGGGTGGGCTGACGAGAAAAAGATACAGGTAAGAAATAATCCATCAGAACAAAAGGTTTATTTTTCAGCCAGACCAGTCTCCCTTATGCTAGCAGGCAGCAGGGGACAGACAGCACTATGAGAAGGATGAGCAGTCAGAGATGACAGACTTCATTAGAACATGCTACTACCCCAGAATTAGTGGTGACTTTTATCCTTCAGTCTTTCAGATCTAACAGGAGCTGTTTTACAGGAATAAACCTTTGAGGGTGGATTTTTTTTATTTTTATTTTTCCAAAAAGCAGGCAACTGAGCAAGCTAGCAGCAGAAAAGACTGTAAAGAAAGGCTCCATACACAAATACAATTACCTAAACATTTATCCATGAAGAAAAGGCCTTGTGGCCCATTCCTGTTATTTTGCTACTGCCAAATCATTCTGCTAGCTGAAACCCCATCTGAAATGTAATGCTGGGTGCAATGTGACATGTGTTTCTGCTGATGTCACTCAATAGCTCTCCCACACACATGCTGTCACAGGAGGGAATAAATATTTTTTTGTTTCTCACAAATTCTGCAATTCTCATCCTGCTAAGAGCACATTAATGGCCTTCCCAGGGATGTATAACTCTCTTTCTCACCCCCCTACTCTCGCGTGCCCTTTTGCCTCTGTTCTGTGCCAGGATCTGTCATGTTTGCAGTGCACCAACTGCAAACTGGCCTGATGACATTGAAGTGGAAGATGAAGTATGAATCACTGTCATTGAAGAGTGGCAGGCAGAGAAAGAGATGGGGATAAAAGAAGGATTTGGGAAAACAAATAATCTGAAAAATGTCTTCTATTGACCCTCCTTGCTATTTCATGTATTAACATGCATCTGGGCAAGTGCCTCAAATTTTGCTGGCAGAGCAAGTCACTACAGCAACCAAAGCCTGATGCTATAATGCTCGTAGTACGAGTGTTACTGCACCTTTGGCTTTTTGCCCCTTCACCCACACGGTCTCCACAATAAAAAGCCTTTCAGCTTTTGCCAGCCATATGAAGTGAGGCCCATAGGCACCCCTAACCAAACTGCTCATTAGGGGGAACGATAATAAGCTGATTAATTAAATAAAACTAACAAAAAAGTACATCACGCTAGAAGCATCCAACCAGAGGACTGAGCTCCAGCAAAATGCAAGCTGTGCTTAACTGGGGAGCCAATATTACAGTGAAGGACAGAAAACTTCCTCGGTGGCACGTTTGAGGCATCTGCAGCTATTTCCAGCATCACGGGCACAGTGTGAAGGCTGTGCACAACAGGACTGCGAGGAGAAGCGGGGCGCGATGCCATGCTGCCTCCTCTCCCATCCATTTTTTTATTTTATTTTATTTTTTCTCCTTTTTTCTCCTCTCTCCCTCGAAGCCCGGCAGCCTGACTCGGCCAAAAGCCTGGGCGAGGGGCCGGGGGACTCGAAGAACGAGGAGGAACCGAGATGGGGACCGGGGCTGCGCCGCACGGGCGGCGGCCGTGCCGCAGAGGCGGGGTCCGAGCTCCGCACCCAGCTCCCCGGGGCAGGGCTCCGGGCAGGGTTTGGGCAGCCGCAGAGGACGACGCAGCTCCGGCAGCGGCCAGGGTAACATTTATTTCCCCTCTCCTTGCGAGAGCAGCAGGAGGAGGGGACCCCCGCCGCGGGGCAGCTCCCCCTTCCCCCTCCCCGGGCACTTCGGCTTTCCGTTCACACGCCTTGCCTCGCCGCTTCGCTTCGCCCCCACTGCCGTCCTTCCCCTCTTTCCGAGCATCTCTGTGCCGGCGCAGTCACATGTTTGGGCTCAGATGCCTTTAATCCCACCCTCACTTGCCCGAGAGGGAGGAGAAGAGGCAGGAAGGAATAAAAAAAAAAAAAAAAAAAAAAAGAAAGAAAGAAAGAAAGAAAGAAAAATTGCGGGAGCGAAGTGAGCAACAAGCGGAGCGGCGGGGAGCGGGGCCGGACGGCTGCCCCGGGCGGGGGCAGGGTAATTAATGAATTAATTAATTGGTCGGTCCTCGTCACGATGCCTTTTGCTGCTGGAGAGCGGGTGTGGGGGGGGGGGTGTCGCGGAGGTGTCGCCCCGCGCAAGTGCCGCGCATCCCGGGGGCAGCGCGCAGGGGGATGCGCGGCCGGAGGGGAGGGCTCGGGGTGGCCGGAGACCCCCTGAAAAGTGTCCTTCCCCCCCCAGGGAAAGAGTGGGGGGTGGGAGGCACCAAAAACCGGCACCGTGTTACGGAAACAACAAGAAAAAAAAAAAAACAGCCAGCTTCCTTCCTGTGGTGGGTGTCAGCTAAAGGAGCCCTCGGCATTAAGTTTATTTTGGGGCAACAATCAGGGCGAGGGGGGGGCGGGACGGGGCGCGCTGGGGTGCCGTCGGTGCGTTTTGGCAGGGAGCTGGGGGGGGGGGGGCTCAGCTCCGCTTATCCAACGCCCCCTCCGCTGTGACCATCCCAGTAAGGTAACTGCGGTAATCCCAGTGCTTTGCGGGTCACCTTGTGCTGCTACCTGGCAGCTCTCCCTGCAGGGAAGGGGGGCAGCTAGGAAAACTTAAGGGCTGAAGCCATGGGCACCTAAAAGCATAGGTTTTGGAAGAAATGTGCAGTCGAGCTGGCGGTGCAGCAAAACGTGAAGTCACACCGGTGTGAACTGCAGGTTCACAGGCTTGCTTGATCTCATGCAGCTGCTGAGAAAACTGCTTCACGTACACCCAATGGCTGCCGTAAAGACACACCAGGTTCAGCAAGCACGAAAACCAGAACTACCCTGCTGCCCGTGTGAAATGTGCTGCTTTCTGGCCAGCCCAACAAGGGCAGTGCTAATTATATAACAGAATATTTTCCAGCTTCTGTATTTAGCCCATTTTCTTCCTGTGGCGATCAGAAACAGCGCTTTTCCAGAACCGGGACATCACCCTTAGCGTGCCTTTCAGGAAAAGCAGCCTGGTTTATACATGGGGAGAGGAGGGGAAAAATGCCAAATCCCTCGGTGTCAAGTGAATACAGAGGAAAAGGCTGTAGTATTTTTAACATTAGTAGATGATGTCTTCCTGAAAAGAGAAGTGATGTTTATCAGAATGACTAAACAGTTTTGCTTTCAAACACCAGTCAGAATCAAAATGTCGTGGTAGTCACCTGGTACAGTTTTGCATTTTCATTGTTACACAGATGTGTCCCAACAGGAAACCTGCAGCCTTATCAGCAAAGGCCTTTGCACGCAGAAGTAGTCTCACATTTCCTTATTACCGGGTTTTTATTCTTTGCAGTCATAAATGAAGAACAGCAAAGCTGAAGCGTTCTCTGAGTGGTGCAGCCACCGCCACATCCATTTGATTTTCTTTCCCCCCCCCGTCTGTGTCCATACACCCACATCCACAGCCCTGCCCAAATCCCAGGTATCGGGGATCTGTCTATCCATCTAACCGGCTCTTCCAGGCACTGTGAAATGTGGCTGGTTTCCTAGCAAGCCCCAGGGGTGCAACTGTGCATAGAAATTGCACAGAAAAGCTGTGGGGGATGAGCTATTCCCCAGTGGCTGTGGTGGGATATCTCATTCCTGCTCCTTCTGGACAGACTTCTCCAGGACTGAGAATTCTCCTTGCTGATCTGTTCAGGTTGTTTTCATTTGCAAGGAGCTGCTGTTACTTCAGAATGCCATATTTAGTGGCTGCTTTTTTAATAGTTATCTTAGATAGTTTACCTGTGTGGGTTACCAACATGATTAAAATATAAAATACCATTTGTGTGCAACAACAAAACCAGACTGATCTCTTACATTTCTGGGAAAAACAGATTCCCTCTTGCCTTTTATATGTGTAGGCTGAGGATCCACTATGGTAGAAATTGACTCTTGTTGTATTTGTGTTCAGTATCTTGCGTGCAGAGGCCCTGGTCTCATTTTAATAAAAGACTGTGACATACAACGAGTTAAAATTAAAAATACTTGTAGCACCTTTGGTACTCAAATAATATTTAGCTTTGAGATTCCAAGAACTGATAGCAAAAGGTAGTAGCTGGTGTTGTTATTAGCAGCAGCTTTGTTCGATACCATTTCTTTTTTAACAAGTAGGAGTGTAAATTTTCTGATAAAGCACAAGTGGGCTGAAACCAAAAGCCATTTCTCGGATTTTGGAGGGCGCCAGGCAGGTCCCTGTGACAAAACGCAACAGTTTTTATGCAGATTATCAAATCCTTTAACAATGTGGGGGGTTTGTTTGTTTGTTTTGTTTCATTTTGTTTTACCTCTGTCACAGAAGAAAACGTAAATTTAGATGGACATAGATTGCATAATTAATTTTAAAGCCACAGGAAAGTTTGGTGCCATCTTCTAAAATACAGTTCCTCACAAAACCTCTTGCCTTAAGCCTCTGTGTGAAGCTATTATTTTGCAGAACTCACTTCTCCAGGCTGCTTTTCACTCCCACTTGCTCTTAGTATTGACTGATGTTGCTGCTCAATAGCAACCGGGGAATACATTTCTTTCCCGTGACTTTGCACAGCACCAAGGTGGCCAGCTGAAAGTCAGCAGGTGTTGAAAATGGGCACTCTTCAGCTTTGTATGGCAAAGGAAAATTAATGTAACTAAGAAGGAAGAGAAGAGCTGGGGAAATAGTTAATTAAAATACATTCAGTTCATAGCCTGGTTCACTGATGTTCCACAGTTTTACTATCTTAATTCAAGGAGTATGGAGAAAGTGTTTTCCAGCTGCCACACACATATACCTCATCCTGTAGTTCAGTTGCTTCTCAACTGAAGTCCCTGGACTTCCAGGGATTTCTGAACATGTGAAGATAACTACAATTAGTAGAGAAGAGCTAGCCAGCTGATCAGTAAACATACCTTCAAGACAGAATTCCAGAGTTTTTGAGGTTTATCAACAGCATAGAGTTACAAACCACTGCCTGTAGATCAGAATATATATATAATTAATAATTTATAATAATAATACAATATAATAATAGATTATTTAATAATAATTTATATACTTAATAATTCCAGCTTTTTGGACCAAACAAGTTTTACTGTTCTTTGGCAGGCTCTGGGGAATGGCAGGTCAGAAAAGACTGCTGTGCCCTTGATTTCTACCTCTCATGCCATATAACTCCTGCATGGATTAAAACAAACAAAAAAAAGTTTTCAGAGAGAACAGAGAAGTCACATGTATCACCAGTAAGCATGCTCTTTGCCATAGCAAGGATGAAAGCTTAATGAAACAGCCTGGCTTATTTGACAACCATTGTGTTAAAGAAGAAATGCAAGCAGAACCTTTAATGACTTCCACAGCAAACGGCCGCTTCATTATAAATTTGTGGTTTTTTTACTGGCTATTAGCCATTCTGGCCAACTGTTGGCACTAGCACGCTCTACGTTTGTCTACAAACAACATTATGGCAACTGCCTTAAGCAGTGCTTGATAGAAGACATAAGAGATATATTTGGTACCTGCCAATAAATACTAAGAACAACTGCTGAGTTCCTTCCATTAGCATTCTGCTAATGTTTTCAGTAGCACAGCTCTGGCCAAGTTGGTTTGTAATTTCTAGGGAGCCCAGCTCCCAGTTTTGTATTTAAATACAATGGTCAGATCTGCAAACACTTGGCTTCTACTTGACACTGCTGTTTTCAATGCAAGCCTGAACACATTGAAGAAACATTATCTGGCAACTGACTTACTGAAAACTGTCAGAAAACAGGGAAAGAACTGTTGCATGATGAATTGCAGATGAGAAAAGCTGGCCATCTGGTCCAGCGATACGGATCAGCTGGTGGTAGGGACCTTTCTTTTCAGAAGATGCGAGTATCCATACAGCATTGTGAGCTGACAGCATGAATGTATGAAGCAGAAGGAGATTTCTGTGGCTCTTTATGACTTTGCAGAGCTTGAATCAGCTTCCCTCAGATTCAAGTGGGACTGTTTGCTGGTGCACTAACAATGCCATCCTCAAGACAAAGCTCTTGTCTCTGCCATAGGAAGTCAATCGATAGAGTCTTGGTTAGAGAGGGTGCAGGGAGGCTGGGGAATAGAGGCGTTTTTTTGCTCAAAGGTTTCATCTGGGGATGCCTCCATGGGAAGAACACAAAAACCAAAGCTACAGCTTTGTATGGGCACTGCTCCTACTACCACAGTGGCCAAGGTGGGGACTTGAACCACAAACAACGTTACTGTCCCTGTTTCACATGGCAAGGACGCCGTGGCATCAGAGAGCGTGATTTCATTACAGCTGCTCCGTATGTTAGAAAAGCCCTGTTTTTTTCCATTGACAATAATCGTTTAGGCAAAGGATCATTTAAGATGTAATCATGCAGGAGTAATTATGGCCTTATCTCACAGAGGAGGCAGCAGAGGACGGAGATGCCCTCTCTTGCCTCAGCAATCCAGGAGCCTCCTAGAATTTCTCAGCTCTGAGACACGTGGGAGGCTTTGTTCCAGGAATACCTGCCCTCAGGACACCTTGAAGAGGAGTTTGGAGTAGGCAGAAAATCAGCTTTCTCTTTTAAATCACCAGAACACGTGACAGTATTCTGTGTCCCAAAGAGGAAATTGAGCATTTTTCTACTTTTCCTCAGTGTATGCAAAGGTAGCATTTCCCTGAGCAGTACAATTCAGCCAAGTAATTAGAAGGCTAATGAAGATGGGCTGTAGATTTTTGACATGAATCAGGTGTTGCTGGAGGGAATCTGCATCATCAGGATCTAAATAAAGAAACAAACAAACAAACAAACAAACAAACAAAAAAAAAACACAATAAAAAAACCCAAAGCTTTGTATCACCGCAGCTGTAAATGATGGCTCAGTTCTACACAGAGCAGGTATAAAAATGTCTTCCCCTGCAAGCATTCACATGGCTGTGAAGTAACTATTCGTGAGTCATGCAGTTTGTTTTTAAAACACTGTGAAACCCCATTCCAATTTTTTTCTTTTCATCTCACACCTCATTTTGATGTCTGAAATGCCACTTGAAAAAGAACAAGCCCTGTAAAATGGTGAAAAGAAAGGAAGTGACAGAACTGACAGCTTCTGAAAACAGAATAGCTTTGGTAAACCCGGAACCATCCTAGTGGTTAGAAAACAGCCTGATGAGAAACTCTGGTCTCAAGTCCTGCATGTAAGATCAAATGTTATCTCTGTGAAAGCAAGAGTTTGTTTTCTCAACCTGGAGCTCCTGGTTCCCAGTGTTACAGCCAAGAAGTGGAGAGGAGGCCAATGCAGTGTCCCCCTTCTTTTCTAAATCTTTCATCACATTTTTTTGCATGAACTAGAGTATTCAGCCTGTCTTAATATGGTCTTGGCCATCGTTAGCCTACTTGGCCATTCTGCTACCCAGTGAAAGCACCCTGTTCCTCTGGAGGTCAGCTGCCATTTGGCATGGCAGCTGGTGTGCATGCTAGCAGCCTAGGCGGCAGAGGAAGTTTGGAGGAGAGGCACAAGTGCTTGTTAGATGGTTGCTTTCCTCAGGTTGCAAAACCAGTGCAAGTCCCTTAGGAAGATTGTGAATTTTGTTACTGTGGAGGCGAAGCAAAGCCAGATTCAGCTGGGAAGGCTGATGAATAGGGACAACCCAGCAAAGTGCCTGGCTGCTTCACCTTGTGTCAGGAGCCCGGAGCCAGGCAGGGGGAGTCTCAGGGCTGGGGGAGGACCAGCTGGGGCAGCAGATTTGGGGAGCCCCCCGGCCCCTGGCCAGCACCATTCTGTGCTGCCACTGATCCCGCCCCTGGGGCAGCTGTGGAGGAGCAGGACCCCAGGCGAGTTGCTCAGTGGTTCATAGGAGAGGCTGAAGCCTGTGGAGCTCAGGCAGCTGCTCCCAGTGCTGCAGTGAGGATGCAAGATCCTCTTTTTTGTGTGAGGAAAAAAAAAAAAAAAAAAAAAAAAAAGAGGGCTCCTGCTTGGGTGAGGGTTATTAATGAACGAATGTATATCCCAGAACTCACAGAGCTCACCACAGGCTCACAGCTCCCATAGCGCAGATCGCTGGCAGAGCTGGCAGATGAAAAGTCAGTTTCTTTACCACCTGGGAACTAAACTATCTTTTAGCTCTTCTTCATCTCCTTTGTATTTTCCCACCGTGGTCCTCACTTTCACATTTGGAGCCTGACTTAGTCACAGTGCCAACATTACTGCTTACATCACGAGGAGGCTTAAAAGTGTGCCAGTGTGAGTTGGGACTTGTAGTTGTGTGTTCCCTTAGCATTTGCTATTGGTTAGCAGAAAAAGAGAACAGGAACAGCCCTGGGTTTTGGATGAATTAGTGAATTTAAATGTGAGATTTTACATCTGATGGATTTCAGGTTTGCATACTGTGGATCATGATGGCTTGGATCCAGTGGCTGAAATGCAACCATCACCTTTAAGGCCTTTACAAGGTCCACTGGTGCGATACAATACACTGTGTATGAAACAGGATTGTGTAATCAGGAAGAAAAAAAAAAATCACCCTATGGGAATACAACTGTAGTTTCCCATGCATCGATGTGCAGATTTCTTATTTGGTATCTTTACTCACACGAATCTTTGAAATCTTGTGTTTTCATGACTCATGAGATAGCACAACACTGATGTCACAATCTATCCATCAACTATTTAAAGTGTCACAGTATGAAGGAGCTGGTCTCTGACAAAGATTTAGAGTAAATCTCATATATTATCCATTAATCTTAGTAAAAGGCCTTTGATATAAGATCACCAGGTTGCCATAGAGCAATAGGAAGTAGTTCTCTTAATAGTGAATGTGCCAAATCTGTGATTCCAGTAATGAAAGCAGTTCTGAAGTAGTCCCAGATTCAGACACCATGTACTGTTCTGAGTCATTCCTTCCTTAAGAAGCGTTTGGACTATGCACCTAGTCATATGGCTTGAATTTTTGGGCAGACCTGTGTGATGCCAGGAGTTGGACTCGATGATCCTTATGGGTCCCTTCCAAGTTGGGATATTCTATGATTCTGTGATTCTATGTGGTGGCCCTTTTTTCTGAGATAGAGTAGAAATGTCATGGCACTGATTTCTTTCCATCCACACATCATTCCTCAGGATGCTTCAGAAAACAGGATAGAAGGAAAAAGGGTAACATTTTGGTCTGGGAGCACCATTTAATGGTTAGAACTTCGTGAAGGCAGAAGGTTAAAAATGGGAGAAACTCTCCACTGAATGGGGGACGGAGTCAGTCTTCTGGGGAGCATGAATAACTCATTTCATAAGGGGAGGGAGTGGAAAATAAAAAGGAAAGGCAAACGGCAGATTAAAAAGGGAAATTACTGGATCAAGATAATTTATATGAACAGCCTAAATGCCACAGTTTTTTTTTGTAAGCCTGGCAGTTAGTTGTCCATAGCAGCCCAAGGAAGCAGAACAGAAAAGCAGAAATGGCAAAATCTCATTTCTGTGAAGGTGGGTGCTTGCTTGAAGTGTGTGCGCATATGTGCATATAAACATATACAAATGCTGCAGATTCAAATGAAAGGCATAAGCTTTTAAGTTATAAATATGAGTAAATGGCTCAATTGCAAGTTGTTAATCCTGCTACCATGTATTTCACAGGGTCTAGGCAGGAGGAGACATCTGAGACACATTACACCTAGTGTACACATGCCTGTAGTGAAGTAAATTGGTATGTTTGTTATCTAACTTCACACTCTGTGGAGTAAAGTATAAACACATGCACGCTTTTGGAAGGGTGTGAGCGACAGAAGGGAAGCATGTGTCACTCCACAGAGGTAAAAGTTTGTCTTTCAAATGTGTGCTAGGCAGAGATACCAGAGATCTGGCTTTGGTTATTGGCTGTGACCCAAATTTTACTGTGTCACTGTGACCAAAGAAGGGTATCTCTGTTTTTAACATGAAGTTCTTTGTCTTTAACAGAAAAGGATTTCCTTGTCCAAACCTCCTGCACCCCTGTTGCCTGTTTGTTATACATTTCAAGCACAGTAACAAACACAGCAAAGTCCTATCTCAGCTAACTCAGGCTGGAGCTCCAATGTGCTGAAAAGGCTGTGGGGCACATTGCAGGTAACCAAGTTTGGCTCATATTTCCTCGGCCTTCTGCAACATTTTTGTGATGCCCCCAGCGCAAAGGACTCCTCAGCAGTCTTTTCTTTTGGCCTACTCGCTGACTAGCCTCAGCTTTCCATTTTCTTGACTCATGGTCTTCCCACTCTGACTGTTCCTATTTCACTAACCACCTTTTTTCTTCCTCTCTAGGAAGAAAAACTTTGTCAGCCACTGCTGCAGTGATGTTTTGCAATCCAGAGAAGAGGCAGTGGACGTGAAGGGGAGAGGGCATGAATAGAGCAGGAGTGCCCCCCTTCTGCAGCAGCAATGTTACACCATGCCTGGCAGCTCTATGGGAGGTGGTGCCGCTGGTCCAGCCCTTTCGTCCACCTCCTCACGCTGACTGTAGTGACATTCGGTGTGCTGGCTCCTTTGATTTGCCACCGGCTCCTCCACTCCTATTTTTATTTGCGGCGCTGGCACCTGAATCCCATGAGCCAGGAGTTCCTGAAGCAGAACCAGCAGGAGGGCCAGGCTGCCCTCCATTACTTTGAGAAGCTGCAGATATCAAACATCTCCAAGACCTCTGCCAGCGAGACCTTCCGGCCCTTGTTGCTGGTCACCATTATCACTGTGCAGAGGAGGAATGATTTCCACTATGTCTTGCAGGTGGCCTCCCGCTTCCACCACCTCCTCCAGCAATGTGGTGCACGCTGCCAGCACCACCGTGTCCTCCTCTGTAACGTGGAGTCAGACCCCAGCCGCCACCAGGACGTCAGGCTGCTGAGCAGCTTCTTTCCAATGGTCAGTCGTGACAGAACTGGGGAGGACCCTGACCCTGCACTGAACCAGTTTGAGAAGGAGAAGCAGGACTATGTCTTCTGCCTTGAGCAGTCGCTCTTGGCGTATAACCCAGAATACGTCCTGGTAGTGGAAGATGACGCTGTGCCAGAGGACGAGATATTCCCAGTCTTGCAGCACCTCTTGTTGACCCGATTCTCCAAACCGTACCTCAGAGATGCACTCTACTTCAAGCTCTACCATCCTGAGAGGCTTCAGCACTATGTCAACCCTGAGCCCATGCGAATCCTGGAGTGGCTGGGCCTGGGCATGTTTCTGGGGCCTGTGCTGAACTGCGGGTACTCCTGGGCAACTGGTCGCCCAGGCCTGAGCTGGCCCATCGTCTTGTTCTTTGCTTTGTACAGCATGGCTTTGTCAGAGCTGGTGGGACGGCACTACTTGCTGGAGCTGCGTCGGCTGGCCCCCACGCTGTATAATGTCGTGCCTGTCACCGAGTGCTGCACGCCTGCCATGCTCTTCTCTGCTCCTTCTGCCCAACGTGCCTTAGGTTACCTGAAGGGGCTGCACTGCCGACAGGGTTTTGCGAAGGACATCGCCCTCTACTCGCTGCTGAGCATGAAGGGGGAGAATGCCTATGTGGTGGAACCCAATCTGGTCCGGCACGTGGGAATGTATTCCAGCCTTCGGCTAAACGACAACCCCAAACTGCTGTGATGGGTTCATGCCTGTTGTGACACAAAGCCCCAAGAGCCTTGCCTCTGGGCTGAGAGGTGCCGTGCAAGCTCAGATGCTGTGCCACTCACGACAAACATCAAGTGTCTCCAAGTGGCCAAAGAACACCTCTATTGCACAAAAAAAAAAAAAAAAAAAAAAAAATCATGTACACGGGGACCTTATTTAATACATACTTTGAACTAATCACCGTACACCTTGGGGAGGGAAGTAGAGGCTTTCAGCTGAGAGTGTGGATTATCTGCTCTCCATCATTCTTAGTAAAAAGCTCTCACAACAGTATAAACAACTATACTGCATACTCTCCACTGGTGACAGAAATCTTCAATTTAGGGCAGCAGCAATGTTGGACAAAGTGAATGTTTCAAATTCAACCTAGTGAGGAGGAAGAGCCTTTATTTGTCCATCCTCACTAAGGTCCAATGTGTGACCTTTCTGCTTCAAAGCTGGGTTTTTGAGCAGACCTTTCAGAGGTAGCATGGTTATAATGAGAACTTTCCCTGAAATTTCACGTAGATTCCAGAAGTTTTACTAAGCCTCTATTTCTTACTGTCTCACCCTACAGATCCTGTCCGTACCTCCACCATTCCCACTCCTTTTTCTTGGAACAGAGGCTCCTGAAAGCTTAAGTCTCTGCTTCTTCGTTAAAGGTCAACTCTGACAGTAGGAATAGGAAAATGTAATGATAGCCATTAGTCACAAATGCACACTCTCATGGATACATTTCCAGATGTTATAAATAATACAGGGTGACTGACATGTTGCTTGGTATCACCGCTAGCTGTAGTGGATCCAGGTCATTAAAAGAGGCCTTATCAGTTGCTGATTGGACTTAGACATTCAACATGAATTTACCTTGACTTCCTATCAGCACAAAGTCAAAGGGGAGATTACATCAGCTGCCACGGTGCAGGATCCTTTATTTCATTTTGGAGCTATAATTCCCAGCTCTGCTCAAATGGTTCGTTCACTGTTCCTGGCAACAAACAAAATGTCCATAAGCAGCAAAGCTGGCTGCTCCTAAAACCAAGCAACAGTACCACAATGGATCAGGGTGCCACTCTTACACCAACCCACTAACTTACTGTGGTTGTTGGGCATTCAGGATGGGTATTTTGTACCCCAGCTGTGACCACAGTTAAATATAAAACTGTGGGGGTGGCAGAAATCTCATAAAAGACCAAAACTCTCACTTAAATGTTTCTGTCTGAAAATAACACACCTGGACTTCAGTGAGCTTTGAATCAAATTCACTTCCTGGTGGAGTTCAGTTGAACTATATTTGAAACCATCTTCCTAGATTCAGAAGGAACCAAGTACAATATTTTCACGGAGTTTTGATGGGATTATTTGTGTTAAGTATTGTTTGTTTCTTTATTTTTGGTGAACGAAGAGCTCTACTTTGAATTTTACTTCCCCCAGTCTCTTCTGGGTGAGTTAAGCCTTTAGCTTTTAACAAGTCTCGTTGCAGGTTGGAAAGGCATACAGCTCCTGAAAGATGAAACTAAAGAAAATATTTGCAGACCTCCAGCCGTCAGTCCACGATGGGTGCTGAGCACACAAAACACGTGCATAATGCAAGCTAGCCAGTGAGGAACAGCCTCACCGCCCTGAGCAGTGCATGCTCAGGCACGTGAACTTTGCTGTCTCACTAGATCAGCTGGGACACTTTGATGACATCTTTGGAAATCAGATGGGAGTAAGGGTTGCTTGTGGATTTCATGTCATTCCAACGACAAAACATTTCTTCTGTCAGAAGGCGAAGGAAAAATTGCACAGGCAGAACTAAGCCATTAATCTTTATGCACTGAAAACCCCAAAGATATCAAAGCGGTCACACAACCACCAGCGGCAGGTGGGCAAACCTGTTCTCAGGCTTCTTGATAACATGGCAGGATTTGATGGCAGGATTTGAGTGTCACTGTCTATTTATTCCACTAAGTGCCTGCACCTGCAAATACAAGTTGTTTGCTTATGCTCCTTCAGCTGTGAATGTTTCAATGTGCTGTGCTTTGTCTTCACTCTTTTTTTATCTTTGTACTGTACAAATCCAGAACAATGCCCTGTTTTTTTTTGTGAGGGCCCACTTGTTATCACAGTGAAAATCTCACAGTAAGGTACAGTAAGTGGGATAGGGAAAGGAAAAAGGAGGGAAGGAAAAGGAAGAAAGGAACATTAGAACAGAAACCAAGTGACCATATGGAGTTAATAAATGTTTTGATGTGGGAAATGATTAATCTGTTTGTCTTCATGTTATTTTTTTATTTTATTTTTTATTTATTTATTTTTTTCCAGTAATACATAATCTGTCCTCCAGAAGTCAATAATTTCACTGAGCCTCAAATCTGAAAATTGAGAACATGAACTTGAAGCATCCCTTCTAAATTAGGAAACAATTTTCAGGGCAAAAGAGCCATGGGAAGTTGGCTAGGAAAAACATTTGCAAACAACATTTAGAGGGGCTACAGCTTTACCTTGACAATGAGGGAGTTCCTGATAAGCCTATCATCAGGAAAGAGACCCCTTCTGCAAGGAATGGGCTAACAGAGTTTTCTGGTCTTTCTGAAGTTATTACCTTAAGTACTCAATTCACCTTTAAAACAGAGGTGGGTCTTCTCACTGAGCCAGCTGGGAGATTCTTCCGAGTCATTCAGGTACTTAGTGCCCACCATGACATGGTGACAGCTCGGACAAACATGCTCTCTGCTGCTTCTGAACTCTGCAAAGTGTATATATAGTTTTTTGTTAATGTTTTCTTTGCTACACGTTTTATTAAAAATGACAAGCCAGAGAATTATACTTTGCCCTTGGAACAAAAATGGGTGGTTAGTTATTAATGTGGTTTTGTTCCACCGTTTGGGCTACAAATTCAATTTTGGCTACACATGCAGTTTCAAACACACAAATCTTTTACCTCTCTTTAGCATTAAGAGAGTGGAGCTGAGCTACCATATCTCACGCTATGTTAAGTTCAAGGGTTCATGGCTAGCATAAACTCCTTGAAACACAGCCTTGAGATTGTTCTTACATTCAAAAAAAATCAGGCTGAAAATTCTGAGACTATTTTTCAATGCAGCAGCTATTGTTTGCACAAGAGGATTCTTGCTTGACAGGACAGACAGCAGTACTCAAAACGCAGGGAAAATTATTCAATTAAACAAAAAACTACCTCTGTTTCCAAAGCATATCCAACATAAGCATGATTCCAGGCAGAAAATAAAGTATAAATTGATAGGTCTTTCTTACACTAGAAGCCCAAGCAGATTTTCTAACTGTAACAGATACCAAAATTTTACTGAGAAGGCACTAAATTGAAGAGAGAAGGAAAAATACTTCCTCTAAGTTGTGAGGAATTGTGAATAGCCAGATTGGATATTTCAAGAGCAGTATATCTGGATGCAGGGTGTTTTTGTTTGAAATCTAGAGTTTTTTTCTAAAGATATTTGCAAGCAAACTTTCTACAAAATAAACAATGTTTCTCTTAAAACTCCATTGTCTCTTCTTTCTCTATGTCACTGTTGGTTTTCCTGACTGGCAGGTCCATCTCCTTTCTTGCTGTATTTGATGGAAGAAAGATACTTCTCTGTTTGACCAATTCATGCATATGCACAGACATAATAACTTGTCCCTGAATCCTAGGATAATTCAGGTTGAAAAGGACCTCTGAAGGTCTCTGGTCCAGCTCCCTACTCAAGAGATCTTGATCTACACCAGGTTGCTCATGCCCTTCTCCAATCAAGTACTGGGGGAATCTGAGATAAAATCTAAGGACCTGAGATAAAACCAAACTTGAAGTGTTGGTGTTTAACTTTTGGTTTAATTTTGTATAGTAAGGCTACATATTTCACAAAATAAAAAAGGGAATTTTGTGTGGGAGCAACTGTAGTTACAAATGCACTGGCAGTTTCTCTTGAGCAGTTGAATTTCTTTTCATGTATTTCCACACCAGCTTTATAGATGTTGTATCCAAATTCAGCAGATGCTAGGGTGCAGCATATGGTTCTGAATAATTTTCAGTATAACATACATCTGCCAAAACTGCATATGGAGATAGGCACTCTGTTGTCTGTGCTTCTTTGCTTCATGTGTCTCTCCATTTCCCCAAACCGCCTCCTGTCCTGACAGCTCATGCTTTCAGTTCTCCCCACCAGTCAGTTTATTCGTGCATCTCCAGGCAAAGAGACAGGAAGGTCCATTTCCAAGGCTTTGTCCTGCAGGGAAAGCTATGAAAGCCACATTCCCAGCTGTGTAGCTACTCATGATTCTTAAGTGTGGATGAAGAACAATAGTGTTGTATTTTCTTGCACTGTTACTGAGCCTCTGGCCAGCTATGCATTTTTCAGGGCCCATTTTCTCGTTTAATTTCAGTCATGGTGCGCAATGTGCCTCCTGCACTGTAGAAACCACAATTAATTCTAATGGGCTTTTCAGCATATAAGTCCACTTCAGACATCTGGTGTACTTGCTGTATTTTGCAAACTTTGTATCAACATCATCAAGCAGCACATTTAAGTGTGCTTTTTGTGGACTATGTGCCACTTAGATGAACTGTTAATAAACAGGTAAGTGTCCCACTCTAGCAGCCAGTTATTTACCTACTTTCTTTTAAAAAACAAAATGTCAGCAGAAAGGCACAGAGACCAGTGTCATTACTACATTTTTATTCACATCCTGTGCTTTACAAGTGGAAGAAGAGATGCAGCAGCTATTTTGCACAGTCCAGAAATGTCACCACTGACAGCCTGATTTGAAGTTGTATCCTCCTTTGCTGTCAGCAGCACTGGAATCATTACAAACATTTGTGTTTTGATAATAATCGCCATACGTGCTCGCCTGTATTTCACTCCGAGTCATGGTGTTTGCTGCAGCCCGGTTTTAAGCCAGAAGACTGAAGAGCGAGCAGACCCTCCCTGTGCAATCTTCTCAGTGCACATGTGGGCTCACGCCAGTCCTGCCCAGCACCCATGCACACGTGTCTGTAGACACGGCTGAATACTGCAGAGCTAGAAATACAGGTGGTTTCTCTCAGCGGGGCTAAAGGCCAGGCTCTCTGCATCGGGGGTTAGGAGGAGAGGTGAATGAGGAAAACAAACCACTTAATAAACAATACCTCTGATTAGATAGGGATGAACAAGCTGGACTTTGAGACAGTTAAGCAAGACTGCAGAGTACAGAAAACAGGAAACATCCAGCACGGCGCAGAGAGGTGAAGAGGAGGCAGAATCCACTCTGCCCAACTCTGTCCTGATTAGACTTTAACCCCATCACGCAGGCAGCACTCACTTGGGGCACACAGAGGCAGGTGTTTTTCATGTGGATGAATATTATGCTCAGACATTCTTCCAACTTTTTTCCACCCGTTGGTTTTTTCCATCTCATTTCAAATCTTTTCACAGGCCTGATCATGCACACACGTTTTGATAAGATTAATACCACGTCATTTATTGAAGTGCAGAGGAAAGCTTTTACTTTGTTATGTTTTTGATTTTTCACTTGACGGTCAATTATGTAATCTCTGAAATTGCTTCATCCATTTCTTTCTTCTGTGTCTTTCTCAGGGGTACTAAAATTTGTCTTTCTTCTCTCTTCACATTTACTTATTATTTCAATTTTGAAAGCATGGTAATATGAGGGCAAAATCAGTATCAGAATGATGCTGGTAGACACACATTAGCAACCTGAAGAACTGTATGCAATTCTAATTTTTTTACCTGATGTCTTTAAACCAGGCTTTCCATTAAACCAGGCTTTCCCAGGACTTTAAAGTACTTCATCTATCAACATGCTTCACTTAAAACCTCAATGCTGAATTGACAGATCCTTTGACAGCAAGGATAATACAGGCATATCACAAGGACATCTATTAAATTATCTTTTGCTACAAAAATCCAATACTTGCAGATGACATATTGGGCATAGGCAAACTCAAGAAAGCAAAACCACAAATTAAAACCCATGTAATAACCCAAGCCACCTGTGAAGATGGATTTTGATGGTCTTTAAAATTCTTTAACGTACTGAATAGTTCTGTAAACTTTTGCATTGGTAATTTCAGACTGAAAAATCAACATTAGCAAAACCTTCAAGCCATTCAAATATAAAATTCACTTATGTTACGCTGCATTTGTGAGAGAGGAAATGCTAGACACTTGTGTTTTAACATCATCCGTGGAGGGTGACAACACAACTGACTAAGGATGCTATAAAAGGGCACATGTTTCAGTCCATTACCTAGCCACCTTGTCACAAAGTTGTTATCTGTACCCTCTTAACACTCACCTGCATGCCTGTCTTTGCCTCCTGCCTCCAGTTTTCCTGAAGCCCTCAGATCTTCCCAACCTATGTCCTTATACCTCTGAAGACATTTCCCACCAGGGCTTCAGTTCTCCTCCCAGTCTCCATCCACCACTGGTCTCCCAGTCTTACTGTATTGCAATGCGAGTTTTGAAAGTCTTGCTGTCCATGGCCACAAATCCAATCTCTTTTGAAGCAGCTGTAGGCACCTCTACCACAGGTGTTCATGCCAGCAGACATCCACCTTGCTAGCCACGGCCCTATGGCAGCATTATGTTACTCTGAATAAAGCTAGAGCAAACAAACAAACAATAGAAATCCCCAAAAAGTTAGGTGACTAGAAAGCTGAAAGAGATGGCAATACCATGAGTTCAAAAAAACAATTTAATGGAACACATTTACATCTTGGCTAATGCACTAATTTTGCTGTAGAAGCGTTAGTGCAGGCAACGATTTTGTTTATTGGGAAGGTTAGTTTTTGGTTTGAATGTAAGTATGCTGCATTCCCCTCACCATGCAAGCCTATTCCTCTTACTATCTATGGAGATATGATACCACTATAACTTAATCTTTGGTGTATCCCCAAACTATGATTACAGAGCTCTGATGATGACAGAACCTGCTCTTTTCCAGTAAGTGTCTTTTAAATGTCATCCCACTATTAATTTCTGCAGATGGTTTCATGGTTCTGCATGTTAACAGTACTGAATCTTACTTACAGGGACATTACCTAGAGTGATCACTCATTCCACATGAAAAGGCTCCCATTCCTAAAATAAGTGAAGAAGTCAGCCATAATGTTCTCTCACTTCTTTCCCCCCTCAGTGATCAAAATCTCTGCTAGGACCTGTGATCCTAGCGCTACAAGGGCTCGATTTTCTCTCAGAAGAAATGGAAAGCCACAAACTGGTCACTTCCCATATGGAAATATATATATATATAGTTCTGAAAGAATTAAGAATGCAAAGTGAGTTGCATGGGATTACCTAAAGTGTTTTCCAAATATCAGAAAACATTTTTTTTTCATGAAGACTCTACCCCAGCTTTTCTCTAAAAGACAGCCAGTCCATATCACAGACAGCACTGGGAAAGAAACACTTCCAAGCACTCTCCTGCCTATGACAGGTTCTAACCAAATCAGGAATGGCAGGATTCATATTTGGATTTTCATTGGGGACCTGAAGAAGACTATCATTATAACACCTTCTTAGTCCCAAAAGGGTCTTAGGTAATATATTTCCATAAAAACACTTTTAATCCATACAAGACACCTCTATGTTTGTGATGGTGAAACTTTAATATGCCATTGGGTTTCTCTTTCTGCTAGGGTGGGAGAAATGGAATATAAAGCAAACACTATAAAGTAGCAACAGCTTTCTATCCATGTCATGTGCCACGGCATCCTTCAGCAAAAAGGGATGATGGATGAGGGAGAAGAAAATTAAAGGAAACAAAACATTATGAGCACAAGGCCCTCAGAAGCAGTCAGGCTGTCCCTCAGCTTTCTGAGAGGCTTCTCTACTGACTGTCATGGAGGGCTAACCCTGGCAGTGTGTTCGCTGTTGAGATGTCCTGCAGGCACTGACCTTGGCATGCAGCTCTAGAACAGATGGGCTCAGGGAGGAAGAGACCCAGTGAAGATAGTGCTGCTCAGTGAGAGGAGAAATCAGTCATCTCACCGTGTCCGTGTAAAGGCTAAAGGTGTCACCACTCGAGCCAAACAAATGGAGAAACTACGTCATTCTTCAGGCAAACACTGGGTCTTCGGGGTAAAGACATACTAATGTCCAAGGTCACAGAGTGTACTCTTGCTGAGGGTATGATGTTTGCCTAAAAGTCCTCACGTTGTACTTCTCTCCAGGAATACAGACCTGCGCTATGAAGAAAACAACACGAAAAAAAGTAAAAAAGAGGTCTATGTACTTGGATTTGGTGAATAGCCGCGGTGTGATTTGATATAAAATGGAATGCTGATTGTACCATATATAGAGCTTTTGTATTTTTCAAAGAAAAACGGCACTAAGCAACTGAAAAGTCTGTATGTCATAGTAACAAGGGAAGAAGGTATTTCAATGGGATTTTGATGGAGAATTTGCCTTGCACTCGTGCATCTCTAAGTGGGCATATTTCTTCTGATAACCATCTTTCTCACACATATAGTATATGAATCACACACATTTAAGCAAATCAGAACTTGCTATTTCATTAACTCTGCTACCATAGGATTGCATTTACTCAATGTGTATACTAATTAGGAAGTGAAATATGTTGCTGTGCTAAATTTTCTACTCAATAAAATCAGTTTAATACCTATGAAGCCACAGGAATGATAGTAAGGATCAGTCAAGGATCTGCTCCAGAGGTTCTGCATTTTGTTTCCTACTCTTCCTTCCTAAGCAGTGTAGTTTCCTAAGTATAAGCTTCCAGAAGATCTAAACCTCAACTGAAAGCATTATCCCAGATCCCTGTAACCGATTGCCATGGTTTATCTTGTAAATATTTGCAGTATGTTTTAGAAAGAGGAATAATTTGAAAAAAAATTGGAAAAGTCTCAGTTTCACAGCATCATAAATGGTGCTATATATACGGGGGAGGAGAAGTGGGTGGAAAAGCAGGGAGAGCGAATAGGTGCAATAATTGGTGGTGTGTGTGTTGTCTGGCAGCCAATCAATGATCCTGTGCAGTGACATTCCCCAACCAGCCTGAGGAGGAGGGAGAAAAAAAGGAGTGAAAAAAAAAAAAAGAAAAAAAAAAAAAGAAAAAAAAAATCACCTGTCAAGAGTTTTATAAAAGTTAGTGACTGGAAGGACTGGGTCTCTTTGCCTGCAGCCACCTCACCAGAAGCTTGGAGCAGCGGAGGCACTGCCCACAAGAAAGTAAGTACAACCATTTCCTTTCTAACTTGTAAAGGTGGTAATGCGAATCAGCAGCTGTGACACAATGTGTTTATCTACAGAGGGTGGGGGGAGGGTTGTTTTTGTTTTTATTTTTATTTTATTTTCCAGGAAAAGCTTGCAAGGAATAAGCACACAGCCATCCTGCAGTGATCTGCCAATGTGACCCATTTGCTGCTAACACTGGCTTTCTAACTTAGTTTAGTAATTCAAAACTCATGGAGTAAGTGAATCCTTAGCCTACAAGAATAGAGCAGTAACATACCTGCATTGCTTCCTACCGCTTCATTTTCTTATCTGTTTATTTATGCTCGTGGAGTACATAAATTTTTGTTTTGCAAGGAGAAGAAAAGATCACTGGAGAATGCAGTTGGTCCTGACAAGTGCCAGTGCTGACAAAAGTGTAATTATCTGTGTGCACTGTGTAGTACTTCTGAAGCATTAGTGCTGATAAGATTCTTCAGCAGGGTATGTAAGATATAGTCTGCAATGCAGAAAACTAATAAATGGGGAAAGAGAGGCTTGGGAATATCATTTTTATGCCCTTGCAGCAGGCTGTAACCTTTCTAGATGTGAACAGCTGGCTTCAGGAAATTGCTTGTCAAGTAATTTAGATCCTGACAGAGCCTGTGATCCTCTATCACTTTCTCAACTATCCCATGTGCCTAGCACCCAAAACTAGGTGGCCTACCTGAAAATGTCACCTCCACTTCCCTCAATCTCCCCTGCTGCCAGCCAAGTTTTTCTCAGGCAAGTCTGACAGCAAGTTTTTACCTTCTCTAAGAAGAGCCCAGCCCTGAGAGATAAGAACCTTCACCCTAATCACCCTAATCATTTTTCTTATTTTTTTTTTTTCCCCAGAGTTTTCACAATATTTAATATGACAATCAAAAGCATCTGCTGTTTTATCTAGGTGAAATAGATCTGAATATCTTTTTGTCCCATGCTCTTCTCTCACTTCTTAGCACCCAGAAGTGAAACATTTTGCTATATTAAAACCTTCACTCCCACCACAGACACGAGGGGAGAAACATCCCATTCTTCCCTCACAGCTCCTTCACCATACGTACAGAAGTCAATGCTTTCATTTCAGCTTCCAAAAGCAAGTACTCCCATGTGGAGTCTCAGGATAATTCAGTCTGAAAGGGACGTTAGGAGGTCTGTAGCCCAACCTCCTGCTCAAAGCAGGGTAAGACAAAAAGTCAGACCTGTCTGCTCATGATTTCAGGCAGGTCTTGACAACCTCCAAGGATGAAGACATCACAGCCCCTCTGCCAACCTGCTCTACTGCTCGGTTGTCCCAGTAGGGAAGAAAATTCTTAAAATCCATTCTGAACCTCTCTACTTTCAGCTTATGCCTGTTGTCTCACCCTCCTGCCAGGCACTGCTGTGAAGAGCCTGGCTTTGTCTGCAGGCCACCTCTGTAGGTGCCAGTAGCTGGTGCAAGGTGGCCCTGAAGCCATCTCGAGGCTGGCCTAGTCCCAGCCTTGAGGCCTTCTTCTCTCAGGGCAAGTGCTCCAGCCACCAACTTTCTTGGTGGCACCTGCTGAACTCACTCCAGTTTGTTGGTGCCTTTCCTGTACCACAGGGGCACAAAAGTAGATGCAGTTGGACATGGTATAACCAGTCCTGGGCAGAGGGGGACAATCCCTGTCCTCCCATGGCTCCCCAGCCATAGCCCTGCTTGCACAGGATGCTGCTGGGCCTTGTTGCTGGTCCCTGCTCAGCTTGCTGCCTGATGGGCTCAGTCTGCCAGGAGCTGTTCTCCAGCCTCAATGGCCCTGGTGGGATCGCTGCTGTCTCAGGACATGGCTGGGCATCTGTTCTGGCTGAACTTCACAGTGTTCCTGCCGGCACCCTCACGCCCTGACCTGGCTGCCCTGAACGGTCACCCTGCAATGGAGCATATCAGCTGCTGCTGCCAGCTGGGTGTCTGCGGCAGGCTAGGCAGGAATGTGCTCCGTCAGCAAGATGGTGCCAGGGCTGTCCAACCATTTGTACCCCTGTTTTGCCCAGCGGCCATGGAACCAAACATACTTAGGCAAAGGTTTTTAACAGAGCTGCACGGGGAAGTGAGGCCAATAGATCTGCTGGCTGTAGAGAGCGTATCAGGTGTGTGCCGCGTTATGGGACTGACCCTCCCATGAATTCATACATCTATGAATGAGGAGCAAACCCAGTCAGGTTTACACTGTGCCCAAAGTGTCACAGCCTAAATTTTTGAACACATTTCATTCTCCCTGTCAACACCGTGCATTTATCTGTACGTGCAACTTCTGCTTCTGCGAACCTTGTAATATGCACTGGCCTGAAGCAGAATCTCCTGCGTGCACAGCGCAATGATATGCACATGTGCTTTGTTTTGCTGACTGTCAGGGGTGGTGTTGAAGGGCTGTGTTTACCAGTAGCTGAGCAGCCAAAGCTACATGCGTTGGACACAAACAATATTTTGAGAGTTTGGTCCAGCACATTTGGAAACAGTTTTATAAAAGAAGGCAATGAAGAGACCCAAGAGAAAACAGATGCTGATCTGATCCTTTCCCACCTGCTAACCAGGACTCAGGTGAGATTTTCTGTAAGATTAGAAGATGCCAGTCACTTCAGGTGTCTGGAAATAAAAGAAGCTGAAGAATATTAATTTTTACAAGATGACCTGATGTGGAATTTAACAGTTTGTTCCTTCTGCTGTACAACTTGCCTCTGCCCTTTGGTTCTCACTATTAATATTAACAGGATGCAGTGTTTGTGCTGATATCCATGAAGATATTTCCCCTGCAGTCCTCTGTTACAGTGGCTGAGAAAAACTTGAGACTTCAGCAACATGATATTTACTTTTAAAACTGTGCCATTCTCTTTCTCCCCACCCCTGTCCCCTGCTGGTCACAGGTTGGGGACTGAACAAAGAACTTGGTTTGTTTGAGTTGCTGCTGAAGCCTGACAAACACTCCAGGTAGACATAAAGCTGTTGTTATGTATTCTGTGCAGTCCCATTTCTTTGTTTGTTCTTCTACTTTTTAAAAATACATTACAGGAGTGGTTAATACAAAGAGAACAATTGCTGTCCTATACTTAAACAAATTAATGTGAAATGACTTGAGTTTATGATACTTAGGACACTAGCCCACAGCCTAAAATGGGTAAATAAAACTAAATCTTCTTGAAAATATTGCTGGGACATCTTCTAGATACTGTTACTCAGAACAAAGTTCCTTCCAGTTTTTCCCTGCTTGAAAAAGTGGAAAAAATAAATAAAGCAGAGGGATAGGGCAAAGAGGCTTCATTCATGGAAGAATGAAGTGAGCTGCCTGCCTGGCTGCAACTGTTTTTCCTCAGGACATGTGTGGTGACACATCCGGAGAGACTGCACTGCCTCTGTAAGAGTCATTAATGTTTCAGTGGATGTGCTGGGAGCTTAATCTTTAAAAGGCAGCTGTAAGAAGTGTTACTGAATTTTAAGTGTTCTCCAGCCCCCTCGATATGCCCAGAGCCGTACCTTACAGCAGGGACACCCACTCCAGAATCCAGCAGGGAAGATCCTTAGCGATTATATTCCTCATGAGAGACTCACAGGAAAGTAAAAAACCCTAAACAAAGGGTCCTTGAAGATCTTGGACCTTGAGCTATCACTCCCCTTACAAGTGCTCTTTTGCACTCATTTATTCACCATTTTAGTTAGACACACTGTGTGTTTTATTGCTCCTTGTAGCTCAGCAGAGCAGCTGGGAACCACTCACCACAGCCTTACAGATCACAGGCTTTGGGGAGCCTTTTGTCAAGTCTCCATCTACTTCTTCACACTCTATGGGATACTTGCATGAAAACTGGAACAAACTTACTGTCTTCCAATTCATCTCTGACTTGTGGAACTACACTTTATTGTTTCAGTCTCCCTGAGCACACACTTGGACCAGTATTACCCACTAAAATCTCATATTTGCATGTTTCAGCAATTTGCTTTGCAAGCTGGTTTTGGGTGATAACTGTCTCTGTTATCTTTCTGCAAGCACGAGGAACATGCAAAATACAAAAGACATTAGTATCATTGTTTAATGCACTACTGGAGAGAATGCATACCCGTAATAATGTAACTAGAGTGACTGATGATCTTGTAACTCAGCTAGCTGGATTAAAGATTATCTGGATACACCTGCTTATGCTGTAACACACCTCCAAACTGCAGCTCTGAAATCCCCTTACTGGTTTAGCGATTCATTAATTCGACCTTGGACTAGGTCACATTCTCTAAAAATTTGGCAGTCTTTTCACTGAGACTGTGAACTACTAGAGCTGTTCCTTATCATTTTGCATAGCAATTTACAGGTTTGGCTGAAGTGCTTACAACATTAACTATTACAGTAATCACAGTAAAAAGGCAGTTACCTTTTTCTGTGAGTTCTGCAGGAGACATATCAGACACAGAAAGCAGGCGGTGAGGAAGGTTAGAGATCTGCTTTATAGCTACGTAGCATAAACCATAGTTCAAGTTTTTTTAGGTGGGCTAAACAGGATAAAAACCAGGAGTAATGAAGTTGCAGCCACCACTGTAGAAGGATGCTTCCCAAAGCTCTGGCCACAGAAAGTTCAGCAAAAGCTGCTTTGCAAGACCACAGCAATGCACTTCAGCACTTGGGAGAGAAGGAAATCCCCTTCATTTAATGGACTCTTCATCGCTCTCTAGAAATTCTTCTAAACCTAGAATAACTCAGTGCTGCTAAGTCACATAGGATAAATTCTAGCCCCCAAAAAATCACAAAAAGGTGAAAACAAAACATCTGGATACTGCCCAGCCTCTACTGACAGACAGTACCATTTAAACCTTGCACAGTAACAGTACAAACACCTTCAACTTTAAATGAGAGACACCAGAGCAGTCAGAGAAGTGTGATAGTATTGTTGCTGGGAAATTTGGGCAGCACTTTGCATGGCATGTTGCACAGAACTCCACCGATGTCGGCATCTACCACACCATTAGTAGCAGGCAGACCCCTGTTACTGTCTACTATGCCCTTCAATGGGGAAGGCTACACGGGATCCTGGCAATGTAGTGGCTGTGGGCAGGGAGAGAGGATGAAGGGCTTGGCTGCATGAATGCTTGTACGTGCCCCCTGCCCCTGTAGGTATGAATTAGGGAAATAGAAGGTGCAGATGCTACCCAGAGGCCTGTTCCGCTGGAATAAAACTTGTTAGTGGAGATATTTGGTCTTGTTTTTAATGATTCATCTCATGGATGTACCACTTGCTGATACTTTCACTGGTGGTCCTCTAGGTATAGAAGATGATGAACAGACAACAGAGAGTCTTCACAGCTCAAACTCACAGGTGCTTACCTGTAGTGCAGTACTGTGGACTATTCAGATGATAAATTATATTTTAATCCCATTTAATGAGAACTTTAATAATACCAAATATTTTGTCAAAACAAGACAGAACCTGGATTTCAGGTGCAGGATACGTGCAGCTGGTAAACCTCTGCCAGAGCTGAGAAGACAGAAATGGATGGCAAATCCTTCTCAGCTCCCACATCTTGCCCAGAGCAAGCAGCACGGTACAGTTCTGAGAACAGCCATGTGGAAGGAGAGAACTACAGAGCAAGGCAGGACAGCAGAGGCGAAAAGGCAAGCAGACAAAGCAGCAAGTACTGCCAACACAGGGCAGGGAATGGGAGAAGGGGCACTGTTAGGAAGAGTGGAAAAGCAAGCTATGTGATAATTGGCAGTCTTCTGATTAGGACCAACAGGTCCGAAGTGCTTTGCAAAGAAGTTTGCAGTACCCACAATTAGCATACTTGTTAGTTTGGCACACATTTTTTTTTGACTCACTGACCTTCCTTTAGTCTCTGAGCAAATCCATGCGAAATGCAGTCTTTCCCGCTTCTGCAGTAGAAGGATGTGTTGGGATGTGGCTCCTGCATTTCCCTCTTCTAGTTTTGCCAGACATACCAAACCAAGAAGAACTCACACTGGATTTCTGGGCATGTGTCATGACAATGTGGACCGGACAAGCACCGAGAGGCCTCCAATAGGAATACTGATGCCTGGTGCCTCAGGCTCGTGGTTTGTGCATACAGTCTGCCTTCAGCTTGTAACTGTAATTGTCTCCCACAGATAAGTCACCATGACTCACCAGTTCCCAGCGCTTTCTCCTGAGCAGAAGAAAGCTCTTTCAGACATTGCTCAGCGGATCGTGGCTTCAGGAAAGGGGATCCTAGCTGCAGATGAATCAGTGGGTGAGTTCTGGATAGCAATCAGTTAACAATACCCAAACTTTTGTCCCCATTTTGCTTAATCTTTGAATTCAGTGGAGCAAAAAAAAAAAAAAAAAGTTAAGGTCCATTGATTGAGCAGGCACATCTCAGCCAACAGGGCTGCAAATGCTGACAAATTATGTGCTGCTGCACTGAAGCCACAGTTCTTTCTAATTACTATATTCTGGGACCAGGGCAGCAAGGCCTAACACATTTCCGTCTGGCCTTTGGCCACCTTTCTAGGTACCATGGGGAACAGGCTGCAGAGGATCAATGTGGAGAACACAGAGGAGAATCGCCGTGCTTTTCGAGAGATACTCTTCTCTTCTGACACTTCCATCAACCAGAGCATTGGGGGAGTGATACTTTTCCACGAGACTCTCTATCAGAAAGACAGCAGTGGAAAGCCGTTTCCAGCTATCATCAAAGAAAAAGGCATTGTGGTGGGAATAAAAGTGAGTATCTGTACATGTGTGGGGGCTATACTCACTCCCAACAACAACTTTTGTTTGTTTTTTTTTTTTGGTTTTGAAATCCCTAGAATGTCTCTGCCACCATTCTCTGCATTGCTTTTGTACAACTAACCAGTGAAACATTTGCAACCAATGCAGGACCCTTTTGTCCACCAACACCCATATATTTACCATTCACTGCAGTTACATCCTTCCACGCAATAACCTAATTAAATCCTTCCTGTGGCTGACAGAGCTGTTGATCTACTCCCCACAGCCACCTGCATGTTGCCCCCATTACCCAATTCTCTCCTGTTCCTCCCCTTTACTGCAGCCCTTCCCTTCCTTCCACTAGCAGTCTGTTCAGCCCTATACTTTACTCACAGTCAATCTGCAAAGGCAGACTAGCTCTGGGGTGCAAGGTTCAGGCTGACCTCCCTCACTCTGTAACTCTTTCTGTTTCTGCTGTCTCTTCAGCTGGATAAAGGCACATCGCCCCTAGCAGGAACAAATGGAGAAACCACCATCGAAGGTAACGAGAGATCTAAGAAGCCTTAGCTATGACTAGTGAAAGTCATGGGGTGACTCAACAGGAGTTGCAGCCTTGGCTGGTGTCATGATACTTTTCAGAGTTATTTCTGAAAGAGCTGTTCTCACTGAAGCTCTATTCTTTCACATGCAGGACTGGATGGACTGTCTGAGCGCTGCGCCCAGTACAAGAAAGATGGTGTTGACTTTGGCAAGTGGCGTGCAGTGTTGAAGATCACCAGCACAACACCCTCTCAACTTGCCATCCAAGAGAATGCCAACACACTGGCACGCTATGCCAGCATCTGCCAGCAGGTATCTACCCTTCTGCAGCCTTTCTTGAGATGTTTTTGTCCCTTCTTCACCATTACTTCCGATAATAGACTAGGTATTGTGAACAGCGGATCTCTGTGAGGGTCTTGGGAAATGTGGAGAAAGGGCAGTGCAGCAAGAAGGCATGCCACCAGAGACAATATAGACAGCCAGGACAGTTTTTCTTTCCCACCTCCAAAAACTTCCTTGTTTTTCCTTCCTCAGAATGGCTTGGTGCCCATTGTGGAGCCAGAAGTCTTACCTGATGGAGACCACGATCTCCAGCGCTGCCAGTATGTCACAGAAAAGGTAAGATTCTTGATCTCTGCCCCCTCACAAATCAGTAGTTAATCTTATGTAGGACTTGCATTGACAGATCTCAATGAGTTTTGACCAAAAAGGTCCTTCATAACTGTATCACAGAAATGGGTCACTCATAGTTGAATAATTAGCTAGTAGCAAATGTGAGAGCAGAATCCCTGTTTTTGGATTTCCAGTCAAACCGTCAATATAAGCATTCCTGAGCTGAAAAGGATACATTGGTTATAAAAGCATTTACTCCTTGTTCAGTATGTCAGTTTGTAAGGACAAGTCCAATAAAAAAGGAAAACAGTGTCCTAGTCATCACAAAAGTATTGGTGCCTCCAGGGCTGCAACCCCTGTGACAAATTTCAAGAAATTTAGTTTGATCTTCTCCCACTTCCAAGGAATGAGGTGTCTCTCCACAGTAGGCTGAGGTAAAGCATTGAGCACAGATGTGTATTCAATCCTCCTATTCGATCCCCCAGGTTCTGGCTGCTGTCTACAAGGCCTTGAATGATCACCATGTCTATCTGGAGGGGACACTGCTGAAACCCAACATGGTGACAGCCGGGCATGCCTGCACCAAAAAATACACCCCTCAGGATGTAGCTGCAGCAACCGTCACTACTCTCCTCCGCACTGTGCCTGCTGCTGTTCCTGGTGATTCTTGATTTGTTCCCATATATCCCTTCACACTGTCACTCTTACTGGCCTTGCTCCTCCATCTGACATGCTCATTTCTCTGGCACACAGAGGTCAGGGATGGTGGCTTGGCGGCTGGAGCACCCCAGTTTCTAAGTCCTGAGGTCTCTTTCTTGCAGGAATCTGCTTCCTGTCTGGAGGTCAAAGTGAAGAGGAGGCTTCTCTCAACCTGAATGCCATGAATCAGTCCTCTCTGCCTAAACCTTGGAAACTGACCTTTTCCTATGGAAGGGCTCTGCAGGCCTCTGCCCTGGCAGCATGGCTGGGCAAATCAGAGAACAAGAAGGCTGCACAGGAGGCTTTCCGTAAGCGGGCGCAGGTACGAGGCCTTCCCCTTGATGCCAAGAGGAGCTGCTCCCTCCTTTCTGTGTCAGAGAGGAGTCATACGTCTCTGTGTTATTTTGGAGACATATTGTCACCTTCCTAATGTTCCTCTTATTATGTTCCTGGTGCTTCCTGTACACTGAGGACATTATTCTAGTTGGCGTGACAGAAATCTAATGCAAGAAACAGCAGAGGTTGTTGCTAGTCACAGCTGGATAATTTTCTTTTGTGATGTAGACTTACATCCATGGAGTGTTTGTCTGAAGAAAAATGCTCCCCTTACTGTCAACCAGCTACTGACCATCAAACAGTGTCACAAAACTAAGCTAGCTCATAAATAGAATAAGTGAATTCAGTAGCTGACTCCTTTTTCCACAATTTTGCACTTTGTTCACTGCTACTGTCTTTCTACAGTTGTCTTTCTTACTCTAAGCTAATATGATCTCCTCCTTTTTTGTTTCTTTTTCAGATTAATAGTTTAGCTTGCAGAGGACAGTATGTTGTGTCTGGGAAGACTGATGCAGCTGCCACGCAGTCACTTTTCACTGCCAGCTACACCTATTGAAAGCACAGGAATCTGCCTTTGTCCTGTCCGGCTTCATGTGGTGAAAGGTGCTCAGAAAGGAAAGAAAAACAAAGAAACCTAATTTTCCTTACTCTGAACAAAACTGGAAATGGATTAGCTTACTCTTCTAGCCTTGACTTTCACAATTTACAGAGGGGATATTCTTTTTTCATCTACACATTCTAAAAATGAAGAATTATTTCCATATAATAAACAATAACTAACACTGAATCACGAATCCACTCTCCCTTTGGTTTAAACTTAGTCCCTAGAGTAGTAGGCATATTAAGTAGGTACCACTAGTCACCCTTGCCCCTTACCACATTTTTGCAGCCAAATTCGTAAAACCTGTCTTAATTGTGCGAATAAAACAGTAATTCAAAACCAATCTCTGTCTCACAAATGTTTATTCTGTATAAACTTTTCAGTTTCTTTCACACCTCTGTGGTTCTCAGTCGCCTATGCAAAAGTTAAGTTGAAGTGCTATTGTTGGTGAGCTTGGGAAATTCTGAGCAGATCTAAGTGAAATAATCCAACAATGATAAAACTGGAGATGTTAATTCTGCTAACTGAAGACAAAAACCGAGGAAAGTTCGGAGATGTGTGTGACAAGCATTGCACTGGACTCCAGACAGATCAGCAACGTTACCACAAAAAACATTTTGGGCCTCTGCAGAATCATGCACTTGGTTCAGCTCAGCAAGGTTGCCATACACTGACTTAGGGTTGCACAGGCTGAGTTAGTGCTGTCTGTAGCCTATTTATGTTGGTGCTTTTATTGTAGCATTTGCATGGTAATCAACATTAAACGTGCAGGGAAGGATCTTGGCCTATCCAATTGTCATAACTTGAATAATTAGGTTGATGCCAAATGCCCACAGTTTGACCTTCGATATGTTGCCAAGTAGTTGTTAGTGATGCTAAGCTCTGTTAAATAAAGCAGTGCCAGATGGTTGTTATGAAAAAATGTAGCTCTGCCCTTTGCCATAAATGGCAGAAACAGCTGAACTAAAGTCATACCAGGATATTCACCGGTTGACATGCTACACCCATCACGTGGTAACGCCTTGGAGCAGCCCACCAAGCAGTAAAGAGCATACAGTCCAGAAAATGATATGATCTCTCTCTCAGAAACCTCACACACCTCACCTGGAAGAGAGGCATATGACAACCTTGAGGGTCACCTGCACATGGAGGCCCTCTAGGACCACAGAGGACTGTGCTTGTGCAGCCACAGCCACCAAGCTTAGCACTCGACTCCTTGCAGCCACTGATACCCACTGCTCCCGCCAGCAAGGAAAGGGAAAGCAGAGAGAATAGGTTTCCCATAACTTTGTTGTTGTTGATTCTGTGTGAGTGTTAGTAACCATTGTGTTATAGAGGCAATACATAACAAAACTCTTTCACAAAGGTCCAGTCATTGAGTAATTAGTGTGTGTATTTAGTCTGTCCTGATGTAAACCATGAAGGAAGATCAAGTGACTTGCCAAAAAGCACCCCAGGAGCCCACAGCAGAGTCATGAACACCTCGTTTTTTGGTTCAGTTATTCGTGTAGGTCTCCATACACCTGAGTTCAAATAAACCTCTGCTCCCGCTAGGTATCTCATTGCTGTGCCATGTATCAGTGCGATGCTTCTCCGAAAGGTGGAAAACAGTGTTGCCTGAACCTCTCACTTTAGCTAGAGAAAGCTGTGCCTTGGCTAAAGCTTTCCTGCTCCTTCTCAGGACACCTGTCACCAACACTGTGCTAGATGCGGCTGGAGGCTGTGCCTGGCCCCGATATGTATTTTTCTTTTGTGGCCAGGGCAAAGTAGATGTGCACTAAACCAGAATCAAAGCACGGGTGTATCTTTTGGCTGAGCTTTGTCGCATCACCTCCCACTCTTTAAAACAAAATTACTTAAAATAAATAAATAAATAAATAAATAAATAAGGAAAACGGGTCTTATACGTTCGTGCCCAGCTTTTATTGTCAGCAGCAGCACTACAACTCCCGTCAGGCAGGGCGGGAGCGGGCAGAAGCGGCGTCATGGAGGGCTGCCGGGAGGCAAAGGGAAGGGGAAGGGGAGGGAGGAGGAGGAGAAAGGGAAGGGGAAGGGCTTCCCGAAATGGCTGCTGCCGCTGTGGGGCTGATGGCGGCGGCGGGGCAGCGGCTGGGCTGCGGCTGGGGCCGGGGCCTCGTGTCGGCGCCGCGGCGGCTCCTCTGGGGAGCCCGCAGGTATCGGCTGGTGGGGGCGCCGGCCGCCGGGGGCTGCAGGGCCCGCGGGTGTGTCGTGGGCAATAGTTGGGGTTAGGCTTTATTTTCTGGTTGAAACCGATTTGCTTGCTTATTTCCTTCTTTATTTATAAGCTGGTTAGGATTTTTACTTGTATTAATAAAATAAAGGAGCCATGTGGTTTCTCTTTACAGGAGATCCACCTGCCAAGCAGCATCTGGGGCAAAATCAGTAGTTTAGTTTAGGCAGTTTTGTTACAGAATCACGGAATTGTAGGGGCTGGAAGGGAACTCGAGATCATTGGGTCCGACCTTTGTGGAACTTTGCTCATAGCGGACCTGTCGTGTCTGTAGGATGTGTAAATTCTTTTCAGACTGTCATTTTAAGTGACTAGGAATAGAAACATGCTCTGATTTCAGCTTAAGTAGCCAAGAGACTGAAAATACTTTTGTCTGATGTCAACAGGAAGGAGGAAAAAGAAGTAAAAGCAGGAGCAAACACAGTCATTGAAGAGAAGACTGAACCCACTGAACTCAGTGTGATCTGTCCCCCACCACGCAGCAGGAATTATGTTCCTCCGGAGGATATACAGAGCTTACTTGAGTCTCATGTCAGGAAGATTTTCGGACCTTCACTTCCTGATCAGTGGCAGCAGACGTCCCTAAAAGAAAACAAGCTGAAGTTTCGGCTCCTAGATCAGCTGGCATCAGAACTTGGTCATGCTGTTCCCAATTCACAGCTCCACCTGATGTGCAGTGCCCAGGATGTCTTGACTTTCTATAGCACTCCTGTGAAGGAGGGGTCAAAGTTTGATGAACTGCGTGCCTCAGAGCTACCCCCAAACCTGAAGATTTGTTGGGAGCAGTGAGTGCTGCTGTGAAGCATCACTTTGTTTTAGTTGTGCTCTTAAGGCAGAACTGCAGAGCTGAAACAGAGCCCTCTCACTGTGATATCAACTGAGTGTATGAGTATCACCAATAAAAGTTCCTCTAGTTGTCTTGAGATTTCATTGTTTCTGTTTGTTATATACTGAAAAAAGAGCGGAAGTTCTTTATGAAACAGTGACACAGTGTGGTCAGTAAAGGTAAAAATGCCTGCTTTATGGCCTCTGCCCTGCTGCCTAACAGCTACAGAGCCTACTGGGCATACATGGAGAGGACCAGCTCCTGCATTTCTTCTCTGCGCCTCATAAACGTCTTGCCTTTGGCTCTGAACTGTGTAATGGGTTTTTACAAAGCGTGTATTGCTGTGTTTTGCTGTGGTGTTCAACTCAGCCACCAAGTCTGGCAGACTGGTAGGGAAGGTGTGGGGAGGTATGCTAGCATTTTTCCCCCCTTTTTGAGACTCAAAACCATGTCAGAAATGTTTTTAAAATCCATCACAGACATAGTCTTAAAATAAAACTCCACATTTTCTACTACAAATTACTACACGAGCATAGGGAGTACCAAGTAGAACTCTGAAATCTATGAGCTCATTAATGGTGAACTCTTTAACAGTCCTATTAAGGTGGCTGCTATCAAGGCAGCTTGTAGCGTTCTCTGGCTGCATTTTCATATTTCTAAGTTCTGTTGATCCTTGCGATAACTATTACTTCATGTTAGTTTTAATTCCTTTGGTTCTGATGGTGCAGGCTTGTGATCAGAGAAGACAGCAGTGAAATTAGGAGAAATGTGCTGGATTATACTGTTCACTTCTCTGAACCACAACTCCACTTGAAACGTTTAGAAACTGCAGCTTTTGTCTTATGGTGCTCAGTTTCGTTATTCAGCAAACTTCTTGCACTGCTTCTTGCAGCTCTGAACAAATTTAAGATACCTGTTCTTGTGTCCTTTTGAGTCCAGTGGAATTGCAGAATGGTTTCAGTATGCTAAATGCTTGATGGCATGGTGAAAAGGGACAGGGTGTTTCCATTGGCACTGCAGAGTGCTCTCTGTTAACAACTCCCTTCCTGTAACTTGTGGAAGAACACATATCAATAGATAAATCTGTGTGCAGAGAGGTAGTTCAGCACCAGTTGTGCCATGAAATCTGTGGCATGTATGCCCTACACAAGTATGTTTTCTAAGAAATTTAAGTATGCATATGGACCATGTTAGGAGAGAAGGGACCGCCTGAGAGAAAGATTATAAGGTGGGTATGTATAAAATCTCTAAATGTTTTTTTAAGTACCACATAATTAAAATGAAGCAGGTGAGCAGCACAAAACTGGAAATTAGCTGTGGGCTTAGATGGACACACCAAAAGCAAATATGGGCTAAGAATCATGGCCTGTGCCATAAAATTGTCCATGGACTGAGTTTTGGTTCTTGTAGATCCATATGAGGTAAAACTGAGGGGTTCAGCTGGTAAGGAAGTTTAAGATATTTGTGAACTGAAGCATATTGCTCTGCTATCTCTGGGCAGAGGGACACTTCTGCATGCCGTTTTATTTTTTTCCACCTTGATGGGTTTGGATGTAATAAGGTATGTAACACGCATCTGCTTCACGGGCTTTCTGGGAGCAACGCACTGGAAATTATAGTGAAATTATGTCTTTTCATCAAAGGAAATATACTGATGTCTCCTTATACATGCTTATCCTCTGAGGTCTAAGTCTCATGCTTCTATCAGCACACATGTGGAATAAGCTGCAAGGACTAATAATATAAGAAGAAAAATGATCAGATGTGGCTATTTGAATTGAATACTTTAAGGGAGGATCTGGAAATAAGCCCATTTTGAAACAAACAAACAAACAAACAAACAAAACAAAAAACTATGTTCACTGGGGAAGAAGAGCCAGAAAATGAAAACATACAGCTGCCTTTTTGCGCCAAGCCATTGTAAACTAGTAACTGGCTTTATAGTAGTAGTTTTGTATTTTACAGGAAGGCTGAAACAACAAACATTTATAAAACATCAGGAAACTAAGGCAGACAACATGGTAAAAAATGAGGTACCAGAAGTCTCTTTCTGAAAGTATGCTTTAGGTCCAAATGTTGCTTGGCTGAGCTAATCCAAGCTCGTGCTTTTAGCAAAAGTTGACTGACATATTTCAGACACCAAAGGTGTTTCACAATAACATTGTGAAATTGATTATTTGCCATCTCCCACGGAGATAATGATTTTTTTTTGTTCTAAAAAGCTTCAGTCACTGAATTGCCCAACTATTGCTATACTTCATGGTAAAAAGTCATTTTTTGTAAAACTAGTGTTAGTTCTGCTTAATGCATTCACAATAAACTCCCGTTATTAAACACAACATACTTTTTTTTTTTTTTTAACCATGAATAATTCACATAAACTGTAGTTGATTTAACAATTTATTGAACTGTTCTGTATTTTGGAAGATCCTGAGCCCTTTTGAGCCTTTATTCAGTATTGCCTTCTTAATTCCTGCTGCGAAGTCTGAGCAAAACATAGTTATGCTATGGAAATGCTCCCCATCCTGCACAGCTTCACTCAGCTGCTGCAATCTCTCTGTCTGTAGTACTGTGGTATGTTAGTAAATAGGTTGGCTACCTGATTTTATGAGGCTCTTTTATTCTGTTATTTTATTTTTATTATTTTTAATACATGTTTTACTCCATTCTATTTAAGCATTTCCTGTTACTCTTGTCCCTTTCTGCACTCTGTTTCACCTGACACAAAGTGTATTTCTGCAGTGGTCGTGCTTGCATTCATCCCTAAATCTCTCTTCCTCACAGCTCTGTGACTGGTGGAGACAGGGTACTGAGTCCATGCCTTTTGTAAGTACAGTGCTGCTGCTGAGGAGCATGTGGAACAGGCTGCTGCCCTGAGGGGACGGAAATAAAAGGCTACACTGCTATGCAGGAGGTGTGCTTGTTCACAGAATCACAGAATCACAGAATTTCTAGGTTGGAAGAGACCTCAAGGTCATCGAGTCCAACCTTCAACCTAACGCTAACAGCCCTCCACTAAACCATATCCCTAAGCTCTACATCTAAACGTCTTTTGAAGACTTCCAGGGATGGTGACTCCACCACTTCCCTGGGCAGCCTGTTCCAGTGCCTCACAACCCTTTCAGTGAAGAAGTTCTTCCTAACATCTAGCCTAAAACTCCCCTGGCTCAACTTAAACCCATTCCCCCTCGTCCTGTCACCAGGCACGTGGGAGAACAGGCCAACCCCCACCTCGCTACAGCCTCCCTTGAGGTACCTAAAAAGAGCGATAAGGTCGCCCCTGAGCCTCCTCTTCTCCAGGCTGAACAAGCCCAGCTCCCTCAGCCGCTCCTCGTAGGACTTGTTCTCCAGGCCCCTCACCAGCTTTGTCGCCCTTCTCTGCACCCGCTCAAGCACCTCGATGTCCTTCTTGTAGCGAGGGGCCCAAAACTGAACACAGTACTCGAGGTGCGGCCTCACCAGAGCTGAGTACAGGGGGACGATCACCTCCCTAGCCCTGCTGGTCACGCTGTTCCTGATACAAGCCAGGATGCCGTTGGCCTTCTTGGCCACCTGAGCACACTGCTGGCTCATATTCAGCCGACTGTCCACCATCACTCCCAGGTCCTTCTCTGCCTGGCAGCTTTCCAACCATTCCTCTCCCAGTCTGTAGCTCTGCTTGGGGTTATTGCGCCCCAGGTGCAGGACCCGGCACTTGGCCTTGTTGAACTTCATGCAGTTGACCTCAGCCCATCGGTGCAGCCTATCCAGATCCTCCTGCAGAGCTTTCCTACCCTCAAGCAGATCGACACACGCACCTAACTTGGTGTCATCTGCAAACTTACTGAGGGTGCACTCGATGCCCTCGTCCAGATCATCGATGAAGATATTAAAGAGGACCGGCCCCAGCACCGAGCCCTGGGGGACGCCACTAGTGACTGGCCTCCAACTGGACTTGGCTCCATTCACCACGACTCTTTGGGCCCGGCTATCCAGCCAGTTTCTAACCCAACGAAGCGTGCGCCAGTCCAAGCCAAGAGCAGCCAGTTTCTTGAGGAGAATGCTGTGGGAGACGGTGTCAAAAGCCTTGCTGAAGTCAAGGTAGACCACATCCACAGCCTTTCCCTCATCCACCCAGCGCGTCACTCTGTCATAGAAGGAGATCAGGTTCGTCAGGCATGACCTGCCTTTCATAAAGCCATGCTGACTGGGCCTGATCGCCTGCTTCCCCTTCAAGTGCTGCATGATGACTCTCAGGAGGATCTGCTCCATGAGCTTCCCTGGCACTGAGGTCAAACTGACAGGCCTGTAGTTTCCCGGGTCTGCCCTCCGGCCCTTCTTGTAGATGGGCGTCACGTTTGCTAGCCGCCAGTCGATTGGGACCTCCCCCGATAGCCAGGACTGTTGATAAATGATGGACAGTGGCTTGGCCAGCTCCTCTGCGAGTTCCCTCAGTACCCTTGGGTGGATCCCATCCGGCCCCATCGACTTGTGCACATCTAAGTGCCGTAGCAGGTCACCAACCAGTTCTTCATGGATAATGAGGGCCACTTCCTGCTCCCCATCCCCTTCCACCAGCTCAGGGTACTGAGTATCCAGAGAACAACCGGTATTGCCGCTAAAGACTGAGGCAAAGAAGGCATTGAGCACCTCCGCCTTTTCCTCATCTCTTGTAACTAAGTTTCCCCCCGCATCCAGTAAAGGATGGAGATTCTCCTTAGTCCTCCTTTTTGTGTTGATGTATTTATAGAAACGTTTTTTGTTATCTTTAACGGCAGTAGCCAGATTGAGCTCCAGATGAGCTTTGGCCTTCCTAATTTTGTCCCTGCACAGCCTCGCTACTTCTTTAAAGTCCTCCTTAGTGGCCTGCCCACTTTTCCAAAGCTTATAAACCCTCTTTTTCCTCCTAAGATCAAGCCACAATTCTCTGTTGAGCCAGGCCGGTCTTCTTCCCCGCCAGCTCGTCTTTGGGCACGTGGGAACAGACCGTTCCTGCGCCATTAAGACTTCCCTCTTGAAGAGCGCCCAGCCTTCCTGGACCCCTCTGCCCTTCAGAACCGCCTCCCAAGGGACTCCACCAACCAGTGTCCTGAGCAGTTCAAAGTCAGCCCTCCGAAAGTCCAATACAGCGGTTTTACTGGTCCCCTTCCTGGCCTCGCCAAGAATAGTGAACTCCACCATTGCGTGGTCACTCTGCCCGAGACAGCTCCCAATGATCACGTCCTCCACCAGTCCTTCTCTGTTTGTGAAGAGAAGGTCTAGCGGGGCACCTCCCCTGGTAGGCTCACTAACCAGCTGCGTCAGGAAGCTATCTTCCACGCTCTCCAGAAACCTCCTAGACTGCTTTCTCAGGGCTGTGTTGTGCTTCCAGGATATGTCGGGGAAGTTGAAGTCCCCCACGAGTACAAGAGCTGATGATTTTGCAACCTCTGTCAGCTGCCTGTAGAATTCCTCATCCATCTCCTCATCCTGGTTCGGCGGTCTATAGCAGACCCCGACCAGGACACTAGCCTTATTGTCCCTGCCGATCCTAACCCAAAGGGACTCGACCTTGTCATTCCCAACCTCGAGTTCTACAACCTCGAAAGACTCTCTAATATAGAGAGCCACACCACCACCCCTTCTATGCTGCCTGTCCCTTCTATAGAGCTTATAGCCAGGCATTGCAGCACTCCAGTCATGAGACTGGTTCCACCACGTCTCCGTGATGGCAACCAAGTCGTAGCCTGCCTGCCGCACGATGGCTTCCAGCTCCTCCTGTTTGTTACCCATGCTGCGTGCATTGGTGTAGATGCACTTCAGCTGGGCCATTGCCTTATCCTCCGGCCTTGCCATTGTTCCCCCTGGCACAGCCCCAACAATCCTAGCCTCAGCCCCATCCCCCTTCCTACCTAGTTTAAAGCCCTCTCAATGAGCCCTGCCAGTTCCTGGCCCAGGATCCTTTTTCCCCTAAAAGATAGGGACCCGTCTGCGGCCATCAGGCCAGGTGCTGAGTAAAGTGCCCCATGATCAAAAAACCCAAAATTTCTGCGTTGGCACCAGCCCCGGAGCCACGTGTTTAACAGGTGGGCTTTCCGTGTCCTCTCTGAACCCCTCCCTGCCACCATAGGGATGGACGAAAACACCACCTGCACTCCCGCTCCATCCACTAACCGACCCATTCCCCTAAAGTCCCTTTTGATAGCCTTGAGGCTTCTCTCTTCAATGTTATCACTGCCCGCCTGGACTATCAAAAGGGGGTAATAATCAGAGGGGCGTACCAGGTTAGGAAGCTTCCTGGCAACGTCCCTGACCCTGGCCCCAGGGAGACAGCAGACTTCCCTACGGGTAGGGTCAGGCCGACAAATAGGGCCCTCTGTTCCCCTAAGAATCGAGTCACCAACAACAATAACCCTCCTGTCTTTCTTTGTGGAGGCAGTCCTGAGGCGCGGAGTCGACCTCCTCGCCCCAGGCATCCTCCTGGGAACACTTGCTACCTCTTCCTCAGCTACTGGTCTGTCGAGCTCCAGGGCCTCAAACCTGTTGTGTAAGGGCACCTGGGAAGGTGGGGCCGTACCCTGAAACCAAGCTTTCACCCTTAGAAAATAGCTGGCCTTACAGTAGCAGCATAAAGACAAGCTGACAGAATTCTACAGAAGAGAAACTGCTCCACTGGCTGGTAAAACAGGATGTGACTGTGAGTGCCTTGCATATCCATCTGGACTTGACTCTGCCACTTGCTCACTACACACCATTAGCCTGCGGCCACCCAAAGCACAGAGAGGTAATAGGCAGCTCTGAAAACACAGGTTGGCGTAACCTGCTCCAGGGGCCCTCTGCTCACCTGTGAAAGTAGCATCAACGGGATGTCAAACATACTGACACCACGTCAAATACAGTGCCAATGACTGACTTGAGTAAGTAGTGTTAATCCTTCAGCCTCCTCCCAGGAAACATTTCCTTGCAAATGAAAACCTTTCCCTGTATCCCAGCTGGCAGTCAGTTAGCCTTCCTAAATTAAAACAGATCAATTGTTACGAGTTATGAGCACATCTTGTAACAACTGGTAGCTGATTCACGTATGCAACATGTAGAGCCTTATTTTCCAAAACAGTGGAACAATCACTATCCAGAGAAAGAGTCTTTTCATGATTATTCAGTGACAACATTAAAAGCCGTTACATCAGGTGAATTAAATCTGAGGACTTCCTTCCTTAGATAGGAACAAATATAAATTTACTTTATTTAATAGTTAGAATATTATCTTATGCACAATTAGTACGAGCTCTTGAGGTCCAGCCTTTGCCCTAGAGTATTAAAGTTTGCATTTCTAGCTTCTGCAACAATTCTGTGTTTTGTAGCTTGGTAGTAGATGGAGGAAAACAAATGGGACCTGATTGGATGGTAATGATTGCAGTCCATCACTGCATAGCACGTATCATTGATCTTCAAAGTTTTCATGTGATTATTCTCTTTGCTTTGGCTCAACATTCTGGGAGCTGTCCTAAGCCTTGGGTTTGTGCCTCAAGTGAGCTTGGAAGAAATAATGAATTATGAATAATGAAGTGCTTACCAAGAAATGCAAGGTTGCAAATGAGATGGGGCTTGTTTGGATCCATGTGAAATGTGGTCTGAGGTGTCTGTAGCATAAGATGCTGACCAGCACCTGACGCTTTTGAATGAGAGCAGTTTTGTTGGACATGCCCATTCAAGACTGGGGGAGGACAAACACTTTGTACCGGTTTTGGTGAAATGTGCCAATTTACCCTTCATACAGGTACTCAACCAAATCAGAGAAAGGTTGTTACTGATATCGGGTCATGATCCAGAGCCTTTGCCCCGCATGAGACACAACTTACATGCCAGGAGGAGCCAGAACAGTTGTGGGTACAGGAGAAGAGCTGCCTAGGGGACAGAGAGCTCTCTGGAAGGGTCACTTCTGCCCAAACAGACAGTTCAGGCATTGCTGCCAGTATTTATTTTGGGTAATATGTCTTTACGGTAGACTGCAGAAGCCACTGTTGAGTCCCTGTATGGAAGCTGCCTAAACTTCATGGCACACTGAGATAAGTCTGCCTTAGAACAGGAACTGAAAAAAAAAAAAAATCCAAAGGCTGTTTAGAGTCTGATTTTTCACTGGGTCACAGATTCCAGGAGGTGGATACATCGTTCCTGAAGGGAGAAATAAAATGCACTGTTAGGTTTCAGCTGCCCATACAGGAGGGCATCTGTCAACTGGAAAAGGCTGGAGGCACTGTAAATCTCATGTAAGACAGGCCCAGCTTCATCTCTTCAGTCATCCAGAACATAGCTATAAGCATGTGTGTGCCTATGAATCTGCATCTACCTGCAGATTTCTCTAGGAGGAGGCATCTCTATGCATCAGGGCTCGTTTGTTTCACCGTGGAGAGAAGGGGCCTTCTTACAACACTGCACGTTAACTGTAAGGATAAAGCACTCCTTCTAGAAGAGGAAAATCCTGATTCAAATACTTCTTCATCCTTGAGGATGGGGAGGAAACTCAAAAACATATTTTCCATCTTCAGGAAGACTGTCCATGCCATCATGCTAAAGGCTAAACAGTGGAGAATAGCGTCACTACCAATTTTGTTGATGCCATTAACCAAGAATGCAAGATGCACACTATGCTAACAGCACACTCAGGAGACCCATAATGCTGGGCACTACAGCTGTGAAAAGTACACTACAGAGTATAAGAGACTACGGAACAGAAAGAGTAGGCTACAGAACATAAAGAATATAAAAGATATAGTATATTCTTTATTTCAGAGTTTAATCCCACTGGTAACCTCTTGCAGTGTGAACGGACTAGGTGCTGCTGACTGGGCATATTAAATGGAGTGTTCATTGCTGATGAGCTTTCATAATGTCATTATCTTCCTAAAGCAGCAGGACAAGGACAAATTTATTCAGCAGCAGTCTTCCCCCAGTTTCAGTGGAATTTGGATCAAGGTTGTAGTGGGTGACCCAGCACACAATCAGTGATTCCTCATGGTTGCAGAAAGCCTGCATGGCCCAGGTCTGATCTTTATATTCCTAAGACTGAACCAGACATCAGTAGAGTTACAAGAAAATACCAACCTAGAAGAATCACTGCATGTCAAGACATAGACATCCCACATTTTCTTTGTGTCACAGTGTAGTGGGTTTACGTGGCAAGGTTTTGGTAGCAGGGGGCTATAGGGGTGGTTTCTGTGAGAAAGATCTAGAAGCTGCCCCATGTTTGGGAAGGGCCCCATTGTTTTCCAGATCTGAGCCAATAAGCGATGTTGTTTTGCGCCTCTGTGAGAGCATATTTAAGACAGGGAAAAAACGCTGCGCCACACAGCATCTGGGAGAGTCAAGGGAGTGAGAGAACAGCCTTGCACATGTCAAGGTCAGTGAAGAAGGAGGGGGAGAGGTGCTCCAGGCGCCGGAGCAGAAGTCCCCTGCGGCCTGTGGTGAGGACCATGGTGAAGCAGGATGTCCCCCTGCAGCCCATGGAGTACCACTGTGGAGCAGGGTTCCACGCTGCAGCCCGTGGAGGAGACCACGGTGGAGCAGGTGGCCCTGCACCGACGGAGGCTGCCGCCTGTGGAAGACCCCTGCCGGAGCAGATTCCAGGCCGGACCTGTAGCCCGTGGAGAGGAGACCACGCAGGAGCAGGTGACCCGGCAGGAGCTGCTGCCCGTAGGGGAGCCAGGTTGGAGCAGTTTTCTCCTGAGGGATGGACCCCATGGTACGGACCCATATCTAGAACAGTTCTGGAAGAGCTGCTGCCTGTGGGAAGCCCACGCCGGATCAGTTTATCAAGGACTGCATCCCGTGGGTGGGACCCCACAGCACAGGGGACGAGAGTGACTGAGAAGGAGCGGCACAGAAGAAGTGCTGTTGACTGACCATAACCCCCATTCCCCCGTTCCCCTGCGCCGCTCGGGGGGAGGAGGTGGGAGAGGGTATATGGGGGGGAAGGTGCTTTTGGTTTCTTTTCTTTTTTTCTCACTTCTCTAGCTTGTTAGTAATGAGCAATAAATCTTACTATCTCCTTATGCTGAGTCTGTTTTGCCCGTTACAATAATTACTGCGTGATCTTCTCATCCTTATCTCAACCCTTGAGCCCTTTTCACATATTTTCTCCCCATTCCTCTTTGAGGAGGGGGAGTGAGAGAGCGGCTGTGGTGGAGCTCGGCTGCCCACTCGAGCGGAACCACGACACACAGGCAAATAACTGAGACCAGGCTACACATTTTTTTTTTTTGATTTTTTTTTTCATCTGTTTTGGAAAAAATATACAAAAAAAGCCAAGAAGAACCAAAATGGAAATGTGAGGTAAACATTCCAGTAAAAGTACAGACAGAAGCTCCATTCTTTAAAGGAGACACACAGCAGTTATCACCATGCTAGAAGAATGAGATGCAGGAAAAGCCTAGAAACAGTGAAAAGTCATGTAATGAAGCCTTTGCCCCAGTACAAGCCATGGCATATGGGCTCTTTTTTTTTTTTTGTGTGTTTTCCTCTGCATGTGCCCTCCCACCCCCCATTATCTTTTTATTCTTTGAACAACACTTCTGAATTTTAAAATAGCAGTATTGATATAAATTCTGTATGGCAGGATTTACAAAATATGCAGACTGCTATTACAGACTGTGTCAGTTTTAGTATTTTTTGTTTGTTTGTTTTTGTTTTTGATTTGCCAAAGCCCCTCGGTGAAAACTGCAATGTTGGGGCAAAATTGGCTTCTTGGTTATGCCAATCTGACTGCCCGGTTATGCCACTTCGGCGAAGAAGTGGTGTCACTTTTCCTTTGCACCAGTGTTACCAGTTACCCCACAAATCTATGATGAAGTTATGAAACACTTAAAGCGCAGCCTCTGCTCCACAGTGATGGCTGTATATCCCCATAGTCAATTCCTGAAGCCAGGTTTCACTGGGAGCTTTAGCTGGGCCTCAGGGAGGAACAGAGATCTAGTGACATGATATAGTCAGCTCACATGCTATCAGCTACTACTATAAATTTTCACGTCCAGTCTGTCTATATTGCAGACTGAGTACGTCATTTTAGTTATTCTTCAATAACTAGCACAATCACCCACACCAGAACAATCAGGCTCTGATTCAGTAAGATGCTTAAGGATACACTTCCAATTCTGGAAACTGCACGGCTAACAGAAGTTCATAATGCTAAGGGATGCTTAAGCAGCTCACTGAATCAAGGCTGGATGCTTATTACTTGTTGATAGTATCATTTTCATTTGGGTTAGATTCCTGATCACCATTATTTTCATCTGAATTAAATATACGCAATTACTTCAGATCTATGCTGAGCTTACTAAGATCAGAATCTGACCCACTTGTAGAAGCACTTTTTATGGTAAGAAAAGGTAAAAGTGATTTTTTTTTTCCTCAAGATATATAAATTCAAAAATGAAAAAAATCTGTGTACAAATATCACATAACAACACCAACAATTCCATAGATGTAGTTCCTCAGTGCACACTTGAAACAAGAAAAGTTTTTTTTTTTTTTTTTCTTTTTCTATTTTGCTTTTAAATTCTGGCATAATAATATTAAAGCTGACAAAAAATCAGGGCAAGCTACATCACTTCCTCATACAAAAAATGTACAAAACATTAGCCTCTAACTAGACATAACATAATACTGGTCATCACAGTTTGACATTTAGTAACTGTGTGTCTTGAAGTATTGTACTGGAGGGTAATAAAAAATAGCTTCTGTTGCCAGTTGTCCATCTCAGGTTACTTCAGTCATAGAGGCAGAGTGGTTCTGCAAAGAGGAAAATGTGAACACATGAACATTTGTAAACATTTTGTCACTTACATATACTAGTGTGTGAAATGGATGCAAAAACCCTTTGCTAAATGCAAAGGTGTAAAATCTGCTGCCCAACTAACAAAGCACCTTAAAAGCAAGAAATGACTGCAAATATGATGTCTATTCTGAGCTCATGGTAGGAAAGGCTGAAGTTGAGCCCTGCTTCTGGGCTATGAACCCTCACTACCAGGCTTGAAAAAGAAGGCGCCACTTTTTCACTAAGGATTTTCACACCGGACTGGATTCTGTCCAGAGAAATGTGCCACTATAGGTTCAAAATACTACATAGTCACACAACTGATGCCATCTAGTGTGTGTCCTCAGTCACCAAGAGTCTAAAAATACCACGATGTAGTTTCACATAGTTCAGCTTCATGTGATGCGTCCATGTAGTTTGTAGTTCCTATGTTCCATGCCTACTAGGCAACATACAGAGCTTAAAATCATACATGGGTGGGGTGGGGAAGTATGCCAAAACACAGGCAGACACAGATATATTGTAACACAGAAGTCCTCTTTGGATGGAAACTGTGTTGATTCTTGGAAGCCAAAGTCGAGGACTTCATTGGCAGCTCAGGGTCATCCCCGGATCATGCTGCACCTGCAGTGTGTGTGTGTACAAGGTAAAACAAGAGTGGGAACAGATGGATAAATCTGCACAAGAAGGACAGTGCATCCCCTATATCTGAAGAAACACTAATTAGCAGCCACTCTGAAGGACTTATTTATAATAACTTATTTATAACAGTAGGATGACTCTTTTCCTGATCTACTCCTGCATGTATGGCCATTTAGAAACTGATACCCTGAATCAGACAAAATCATCTTCTTGATTATAGAGGACATCAACAGTTAAGGCCTAGTCCCCACCTGTACCTCACAGTCCAGAAGCTATAAATAGCTGATGAGACAAAAATTTCTCAGGGTGTGAATATTTGTATCTCTTCAGCTCTGTTGTCATACGCAGTGCAATGTGAATGCATAAGTAGGACTTAGTTTCTGGACTGTAAGTCCACCTGTGATGTTAATGTTATGTTAAGAACTGTTAGTGTGCACAGTTAAGCAGGATCATTTAAAAATCTTCCAGTAAATCTTTGCTGAAAGTCTATCAAAACTGACTCTTCAATTAAGCATGGTATTTCCAGGTGTTAGAAACAGCATCTTCTCCATTTTTTTTTAAATGCCTATTTTCAGTTAACTTGTCAAAGGGTGTGACAAAAGTTTTAGTATTAACCCTGCCACACATCCAGTACATTGCAATGACATGCCACCCAACACAGGAAGTATACCTTAAAGGAAAAACAAATTACACCAAGGCATTTCCGACAATTCCTCCTGGTTTCCAGAAATTCTTGGCAGGTGGCATTTTCTTAGTTTGCTTAGGGTACAGTTCAGTTGTGCCAACACAAATCATTCAAAATTAGTAGTTTAACAGAAACATGATCAACAATGATGCCCATGGTAGCTTACTTTTTTGCAGACTTCAGAGAATGTTATTAGCATCTTCTCTGATGGCTTAGAGAGTAGTTAGTTATACGATTTCTTCTTATAGAACAATTACTGAACAGTAATAAGAATAAAAAACTAATTACTATTATTTGTTTATCCTCAGGGTAACAAATCTTAAATGTTCCAGACCTCCTCAAAGCATTCTTAAGTGTAATTACAAAGAATTATCTTCACTTTTTTTCTCAATTATCTATTCTCCTAAGCAAAAATTTGTTATTGCACAGGACACCTGAAATTCCTTAGCTTTGGAAGTGCAGAGGGGCATGAGATCTACAGAATTTGTTGGTTTAAAAAGATAAATTAAAAAAAAAAAAAAAAAATCTCCCCTTTGTATCACTTCTGTTCAATGGGTTTAATGTTGGGAATGAAACAAGCTCTCCGTGTAGTTATGTATACAACTAGTTTTTAGTTTTTAGCCTGTCATAACAGAAAATGTGTTTTGGTGATGGCATGAGTGAGTGAATTTACAGCACCTGTGCACTCAATGTCTCCAGCGGACTTTCCACCCTTGGAAAAGCCATGAGTGGCATTCCGCGTGGGTCTTCAGGCTTCGGTTTAGAAGGAGCTCCATGAGTGCCTTTAAAGTTATGGACAACACATATCCCCTGTGTAATGCAGAAGAAAAAAACAAAATGAGGTTAGCATGTTCTGTCCACAGGAGTAACTCAAAGGAATTCCCACCAGGGTCTCTCAGCTGCCAATTTTTGCAAAGAACTTCAGCTGGGGTTTTGGTTAAAGGCATCACCTGTCTCAGCCTTGGGCAACAGGGCATTTAATGATACAGCTGGGTATGCCAGACCATCTCAGTAAAACAGCTCATCTTTCCTGGCTGAACCATCCCCAGCCTTCTTATGTTTTATACAGCGCAGCATCCTACGCTGCTTGCTTTTGCATGCCAGAAACATGGACCATCCTTTTGCACATGTTCTCAGCCAAATATCCCCTTGAGACTCTGACTAACATTTCCAAACAATGAAAAGAGCTCATTTGATGGCTTAATCTACCTCATATCTGGATGCCACCAAGATCCTTCAGCATCATTACTTCATGTTAGCAGCACAACTCCTGCAGAGTTTATCCAACAAGGCCTTCCCTCGTTCATGACCAGACTCACTGCACCCACCTGGTGATGCTGGCATGACCATATGCTGCACATACCTTCTTGGAGGCAGGGTACAAAGCGAAAACAAGGCATGCAGGAGCTCACACATCAGCTGTTAGAGCAATTCCTGCAGCCAGTTCCTCACTGGCTCTTCCTCTTTGTTGCTCTTCACACCTGAGCAAGGAGCAGGCTGCAGCCTGGGTGAGTTTTGTGCTGAGAGCAGGCATCTCACAGCAGTCCTCTCCTCCGTGCTCTGGGGAGACCCCTTCCTCTGCTTGGCCGTGGAGCCTTTGCCACTTGCTGGTGGCAGAAGGGTTGCAGGGCCAAGTTGTGGTTGGGAGCAGGCTGCTAGAAAGAGGTACTGGAAGCACGTGGACTGTCCTGACCAGATGTATGCGGTGACTGTCTATCATATTACGTGGGCTACTCTTAAACTGACTTTCCCAGTGGGAATCAGAAAAAACTGCTCATATTAAAGCCATAGAGATTCATATTACAGGTTGGAGACAAATTTTTATTTAAAGGGAACATGGGGATAAATGATTTGTGAAGGTTTTTTGTTTGGGCAAAATCAGAGAGATTTTATCTTGATCTTCCTTTTTCCTGCTCATCTTTTATGGCTTGAAACAAAATGGAGAATGAGGACCATTGCTTAGAGCTCCATGCAACACCCTGTATCCTACATTTTTGTCCCACAGGCAGCCAGTGGGGCTTTGCAATACAGTGATGTCAGAGAACACGTCTCAAGCATTCCCTTGTTTTGACATTAATTAAAATCTGCACCATCTTCAAAGCATTTTTCCAGGACCGGTCAAGTAAGAGTATGTACAGTAATTAAAATAAAATAATCTTGAAACACTAATGGTAGCAAAAATGTCATCATACTAGTCTTATTAATTAATATCAACCTGATTTCATGTTAGGATTTTCTCTGATGGTACATTGATTAGATGGGGCTAGAATTAGTTCTTAGCAACTGGGTTAATTAGCTGCAGCTGGACACAAGGGAGGAGTAATTTTTATTATTTATTTATTTATTTATTTATTTATTATTAACATCTGCTATTAAAAGGAATGGGGAAGGACTGATAGGCTTACCAGAAACAAAGCTACTGCACTTCCCAAGATGAAGCCTGCAATCACGTCCGAACAGTGGTTCCGATACTCAGAAACTCGGTTTAGCCCAGTGAGGAAGGCAGCACACAGGGTACCCAGACACAGCACAGGTTTGGCTAGCCTGCTACTCTTTGTTTTAATTGTGCTTGTGATGTACATCTGAAAAAAAAAAAAAAAAAAAAAAGGCAAACCAAAAATGAAGAGATCTGCCAGAAATTAATCTTTTGCTATCCAGACATATCATAAGTCAACGAGGATGTGATTCACGGCTCATGAAAAAAAGAAATTGAGAAATGGAGGAAGAGGTTTAAGGTAACTCAGAAAACATTTTTAGGTGAATAAAACAGGTACTGGAAAGCGACATTTCAGGGTACCAAATATCCAATCAATTGCACTTACACTGTACTTTCTGAGCTGCTATACGCAGGCTCAGTTTTACTGATGTCCTAACTTGTGCAAGTGCTTGCTCTTATGCCAGTAAACACACCGAGTGTAAATGACTAAATATTTGCAAAAGGGAGTCGTGTTTTACTCCTGCAGAAACTAATATACATATGATGTATATATATGGACCTAGCGTCCATATGAACTACAGCTGCTCCAGCCTCCTAAGCAGTGTTCAGATTAAGAAACAGATTGTTGGCATTAAGAGAAACCACTTCAGATGTCTTCTCTTCAAGGTAAAATGAAATACAGAACACTAGGAATATTTCTTTCAAAACAAAGTTGATTATGAAATTGTCACTCTAAATCATGAATTTTCATGGTGCTTATAATACTGTTTAATGAACTTTACATGTTTTTGGCAGTTCATATTTTATTTTAAATGCATTTTGACAAAAAGAGTAAAACCATGTGGGTCACAATTAACAGCTATTAGTTTTTAATTCCAGAGCCAAAAATACTGAAGAGCAAGCAAACCAAGTCTGATGACAAAACAATACAATAAAATACTTTTCATCAAGTATAGATGCCTGTAAGTATTCCCAAGGTTTGATAAGCAAAGCAAATACATCAAAACACAGTCTTTTTTTTTTTCTTTTTCCTTTTTTTCCCAATATTGTCTTCATCATGCACAAAGATGACACATCGCCTCCCATATATCAATTTTCGTTTTTTTCTTGTCCATATTTATTTTCCCTTCTCACTGACTGGGCCATCCAATTACCCTATTGCTGGCCTCCTCTCTCTGGCTCAAGTTAGTAATGTCAGTCCCAAAATCATTGCAGTACATTAGCTCTGGAGAAAGGGATGGGATGCAGCAATAACCTCCCGGTAGGTGAAGTGGCAGGCCAGAGCAACTGACCAGGGGTCAGCAGGTAAGCTTGCCTCATGGCCTGTATCAAGGCAAAATTGTAAATTCACCTACCACACCACTGCAGCACTACTCTTAGCAGCTAAATTTGCTAGGTCTCTGCCTGGGCAAGTGAAGTCTTCATCCCTAAATGTGCTGTAGAGCACATGAATTAAAGGTGAATTCAATGCATGAATTGGAATATTATGGTGTGTCATAGCACTGGGAATGGGACTCAGATACTCCAGAAGTTCCTGCGTGCTCCCTTTCCCTTTCCCTTTTTTTTTTCTTTTTCTTCCTTTTTCTTTTTTTCCCCAATATGTGAACACAGCACAGGCCTTGAAAAGACACCTAGCAACTGAGCACTAGGCGGCAATGTTGCCCCAGTCATTGCTGCTAGCGTGGGCTGCGCCTACCACAAAAACTCGGCAAGGTTTTTTCTTCGCAAACAATAGGAAAAAATATTACCGAAGTGGGATGCCACTATGTGAATAACTACTGCCCATCCTTTCACCCTATACATTTATTCTCACAGAGGCCTATGGAGCCGAGCAATACAGAGAAGGATTGCAGTCCCATTCTCCACAACAGCACTGCTGTAATTTACAACACCCAAAGGAAAATCAAAATGTCCTTAAAGTAACAGTGCATCCATGCTGTGACAGCTGCAAACCTGAGCTACAGAGGGTGGCATCCAGTCATGCTTGTTTTCTTAAAGGTATAAGATGGAACTGGATATTTGCGTTTCTCATGTGGGAGAGCTTTCTTTATTACAGATGGGATGTTACCTAATGCATTTGAAGTTTCACACATCTCGGCAGGCAAATGTAAACTTGTAGTAAAGAGAACATTTTTAGCAATGAGGGTAATTAACCATGAAAACAGATTGCCAAGGGAAGTGATACATTCTCTAGCATGAGGAGAGTTTAAAACAAGACAGGCTGTTTTTCCAGAATGTATGCTCCAGTTCATCCATAAATTACAAACTGAGCTCAGAAATAACTGGGTGAGTTTCTTCTTCCTGGTCACTGCAGTTTTTGATCTTCATTGCCATAGCCCTTAAAGCAAAGACATTTTTGAAGATTCTCACAATATGTTTGCCCCTGCACTTAGAGAACATTTTCAAAGCCTTGTGTAAGAGCCCAAAATCTCAGTGGAAGTCACTTATATTTGACTTCCTATCCTCTGCAGATGTTTTTGGAAATTTCCTATGCTGCTATTCATGGGGTAAATTTATTTACAGAATTTTAAGTGTTAAAACCAGTTGTTTGATGGCTGGGAGAAGGAGGGAGGAAATGAATATAAAAAGATGTGAGAAACAGAGAATAAGTCATTACAAAAATAAACTACACAAGATTTATCTATATAAAAAATCTATTTGGATTCTTTACTGCAGTAAAGTTTCTCTTATCAGTACACTCAAGCAGTGTGTTTAGCAATGTGCAATGTGTGATAGTAGCAAACATTCTCTGTGTAACTCCTCTTCCATCTATTCCAGACAAGCAAGGAGTCAAGGAAGCTTTTTTGTTCACAAGTTTAAAATAGACACACACACACACATATATATATATATATATCTCCTACATTTATATATGTGTGCAAACATACGCTTACATGTATTTATAATGTATACTATATCTATGTTGAGGAAGGCAGAGCAAAAGAAGTCTGTTCAGTCCTTTCAGTAGGAGGGGAAGATTTATTTTCACCAGAAAGATCACAATTTCAGCCCAGTACTGGAAAATTCAGTGTCCTACAATTTTTATAGATCTTTTCCTTTTCCACAGAGATTTCTACAGTAAGAGCCACTGACAACAATCTGTGTTGCAGAACATGATGCAGCCTCCTAGATGCTCAGTGAACCTGCCTGAGGTGCCAAAGCCTTGAATTTTGTCAATTAGTCTGGCAGGTGTTAACGCTGAAATGGAGGAAATTGACAGTGGGGTCACAGTGACCTGGGTTGCAGAAGGGCCTTGCTGTAGTGTTCTGTACTATTCAGAATTTCCCATATGTTGAAAGTTTCATGTCTAGATATATTGTAATGCTGTAATCTAGCCAAGAAGCAACCCAGGTGTAAACAACAGATGCCAGGTCGTGATCAACTGTCATGAGGCAGAGGCTTCTAGCCAGATGGAGGTGACAGAAAGCATTACTCGTGGATACTGCTAGGCTAGTGTTCAGCTTAACAATCCTAAAAACATTACTAAAATGTCAATGAGAGTGCCTAATCATAGCTTTTAGCCATAGAGACCCTATTTTGACTGTACAAGAGTTCTCCTTGCTTTCAGCCCAGAGACAAGCAGGAGGATCAGCAAGGGTGTCTCCCTTCACTCTACAATAAGAGGTCATTTAGTTTTACTTAAGAAATACTTCAATTTGGTATGTTCAAGTTGAATATCACCACCTCTTAGATGCCCTTGTCATCGGCTTTTCTATGACCTTTCTCACAAGTGCACGATGTAAAAATTGTTTGAAGACATGTAACTAGGATACCCACATGTAACGTAGGACTTTATCTTTTCTGTTTTTGACTGAAACGTTAATAAACTAAGGAATATTTCCAGCCTATCATCATCATCTCCCTTGGTCAATGTCTTAGCACGTTTTCTAACTGTACAGCAGCTTGTACTCTGTCCAGAGACTGTACTACTTCAGGAAGAGTAATAAAACTGCATTAGATATCATTCTAATTTTGATATAAGCATGGAACCAGGGTTGCTGACCTTTTTTATTTCTTTTTCTTCTTCTTTTTTTTTTTCTCCCTCCCCTGTTTTAGGCATATAAGTTTCATCACTGCCTGAAGAGATCACAAAAGTCTTGCTTTGGGTTTCCAGCGTATTTGGCAGGTGACAAGAAAAAGACTAACTGACTAAATATAACACCCAGATTATAGGGAAAAAAAAAAAAAAAAAAAAACAACAAATCAAATGAACAAACAAATAGAAACAATCAAACAAACAAAACAAAACAAAACAAAAAGCGGCCAAGCCAACCACTGTGGGAGCACTGTCACTAGCAGAATAATGAACAACGTACAGAGACATCTCTACAAGATACTTAAGGATCAGTGATTTGACAACATATTTAGTGCCAGAGGGTGTTTTCAGGCAGAGACCTGGGCTAAAATTGTACTGCAGACTGAAAACTTGTGGCTCAAAAAGAACTCCATATCCTGGCTCCACCTGTTATTTTCCTCTGTGGCCCTTTACAATCTCCTGCATTGGGTGAGTTGCAGGGGCTTCTGTAGCAGAGAGTGGAGATGAAGTGGGTGTAAGAGCTGTGCCTTAAACATTTGATGCAGTCCTCTGTTACTTTAAACATCTGTCCCACTGTGGCTCAGGGGTCTCATCTCTTTGTGTGCCATTCGCTCTCCACCAGAGCCATGGAGAAAGCAGCAGAAGTACTCTTGAAAGCTTAGGGCTGAGAAACATCGAACTACTAGGACCTTAAACCCAAGAAGTAAAAGTGCTATTCCCCTTCTGTAGGAATCAGCTGTTTGTAGAAGACGTGGCTGTCTAGGAACCAAAGGAGGTTGGGCAGGGGAATTCCCTGAAAAGCTTACCAAGCCTGGTCTCAGAGCAGTTATCTTAGAGTACATCATGATGGAAACAGCTTCTACAACAATGCTGACTTTATTAGAAACGTTATTTCACATATGGTTGCTTATTGTTCAGAAGTAATGCATGCAAAACATAATGGGCTTTCCAAGCACTTCTGAACAATTCCTGATCAAAGGAGTTAACGGTTTATATCTCTATCATTATTCACACAAATTTCAATGCAAACAGATGGTAAAAGAAACAGCAGTGGGTGGCCTCTTCTTTTCATAGCAATAATATGGTGTTTTATCATCTGGTACCAAAATCAGGGTAAATACCCTGTCATTAATAAGTTTGAGGTTTTTCTCCAATTCTGATGACCTACAGAGAGAATCTGCCACTCATTTGAGTCAGGCTACTGAGGGAAAATATTCCTAGTTAAGCCATTTTAATGTTGATGAGACAGGGGAAGGGAGAAGAGGTGGTTAAATGCTTACTCCATGGCCTCTGGGAAAATCAGCAGCAAAGACAAGATTAGGACCTCATTCTTCTACATTACACAGTGCTGCAAAAGCAACAAGAATTTGATTTCCTTATGTTGGGTTTGTGTGGCAAGGTTTTGGTAACAGGGGGCTGTAGGGGTAGTCTCTGTGGGAAGAATCAAGCAGCTGCCCCATGTTAGATAAGGGACAGTTTTAGCCAGCTCCAAAAAAAAAACAACCTGCTGTTGGCCAGAGCTGGGCCAATAAGTGATATTGTTTGTGCCTCCAGGAGAGCAGATTTAAGGATGGGAGAGAAGAACTGCTGCAGGTGGATGTGGCCTGGAGGAGGCTGCAGCCCATGGAGAGCCCCTGCAGGAGCAGGCCCAGGGCCGGAGCTGCAGCCTGTGGAGAGGAGCCCACGCAGGAGCAGGGGGTCTGGAGGAGCTGCCGCCCACCCGTGGGGGACCCGTGCTGGAGGAGTTTGCTCCTGAGGCATGGATGGACCCTGTGGTACAGAGCCGTGTGGGAACAGGTCCTGAAGAGCTGCTGCCTGTGGGCAGCCCCCGTGGCCTCAGTTTGGGAAGGACGGCATCCTGTGGGAGGGACCCCATGGGGATCAGGCGCAGAGAGGGACCATGAAGGAGCTGTGGAGACAAAGTGCCAGGGACTGACCGCAGCCCCCATTCCCCTGTGCTGCTCAGGGGGAGGTAGAAAAGTGTGAATGGGGGGAAGCTGGTTTTAATTCGTTTTCTTTGTTTTCCACTTCTGTAGCTTGTTAGAAATAGGTAATATGTCTCTCTAATCTCCCTATGCTAAGTCTGTTTTGCCCGTGACAATAATTGTTGAGTGATCTCCCTGTCCTTATCCCAACCCTTGAGCCCCTTGCATCGTAATTTCTCTCCGTTTCCCTTTGAGGAAGGGGAGTGAGAGAGTGTTTGTGGTGGAGCTCAGCTGCCCAGCTGAGTAAAACCACCACAACTAGCAGTGCTAAAACAGAGACAGAGCAAAGGGGATTTTCCATCACGGGAAAGAAAGAAAGCCGTTCCTGAAACAACCCTCTTTTTCTTAAAAAAAAAAAAGACACTGTAAGACAAATAACCTCATCTAGATGTACAGGCAGAAACCAGTCATACATATCAACAATCATCAGTGGTGCTCACCGTGGCATATAAAGCTGAGTAGATGCTCAAAGCAGCATGTTTGGATGGAAAGGATCTCCTTGCCTTTTCAATCACCTCCACATCCCCGGTGCAGATGTTGCCATTGTTTATGAACTGGTGGTGGGTCCGGCAGTCGTTTCCAGTGTAGTTGGGTTTACACACAGTCAGGAAGTATGGAGCCAAATTCCCAGTCACAACCTGGCCAGCATTTACAAATATATCAGTAGCAAAAAGTCCAAACGCAAACACTCCTGTGAAGAAAGGTTAAAAATAAGTATTATTCAAAGAAGTTTAAAACAGTCTTGGTACCTGAAAGGAAGATATATAATGAGAGATAAAGGAGAAAACTCTGCTGTCATTACCTGGAAAAAAACCCTGTTGACACCAGCAGAGCCCTGCATGGGATTTATGGCATGGAAGACTGCATGCTCAACTATGGCAGGTGCTTAACTCAGTGGCTCCAGAAGGACTCAGAAAAAAGGCTGAAAGTGGTAAGTAAATGCATAGGTACTTGTTTGATTCAAGCTCTGAACAGAACTGTGAGCTACATGTTTCACTGCAAACCCTGCATCTATACTATGCCTGCAATGTTTTCACTATGACAAGGGCTTGCAGCCTGCAATCAAGTGTCATGCACATGAGCTGTTAAGGTGTTTATGAATTTTTACTAAATGTGGGCGAAAAATGTTAATATAATAGCTCTGAACTACAAAATAAAAACCAGAGGAGCAGTGTAGTGCTGAGACACAATTAACCTTACCGTAGCATGTCACATATCTTTTGGATTGTGACTATTCACTATTCTGATATTGCAAAATTAAGATTCTGATCCAGCAATATTTGCCAAATCATTTGGGATACGTCTTCAATACTTTTGTCCAGAAGACCTTTCCATACAGTTGCAGTTCAGCTTATGCCAGTGGGAGCACATACCCTCATACACTACAGCTGAAAGTATGCACTTGAACCCAGAAGCTTTTGCAGGGTTGTGGAGCATCCCTTGCTTGAAACTGCAGTAGTCACATCCTCCAGTGACTCCCCATGAGCATTATCAGTATCTGCTATGGCTGCAATGAACATATAAATTCATAGATCTTTGCGTGCAAGTGCTTGCTACATACCAAAGGACAGAAGAGCAGGTTTGCAGTAATGTCAAACCCAAATGTTTCAAAAGACTAAATCACCTCAATTTTCCTCCTACACATCACTAAATGGGATTAAAGTATCATAGAAATTTAGAAAAAATAAATATTTTACTTATGGTCTGGGAATGCTGGCGGTCATATATTTTTTCCTCCTCTCTCCTACAGCTTTGTAGGCAAAAGTAATTTAAACTTTAACTGAACTGAGATTGATGTATATTTAAGTACAAGCAAAAGCTGGAGCTTCAGGGATATCCACATATCTTAGGAGAGCTGTAAGGGTTACTGTATCTTCACTGCTTACCGTATCTTCACTGCTGTACTGAGTTATAAAATGAAAAAAAGATTGATGTAGTCTGAGAAACAGAAATATCAGGGAGTCAGGAATATAATGCAACTGAAAATGCCTTACCTCAAATTAAGAAGAATCAAAGATAGTTCTGCAGATACTGTAACCCTCCATGTAGATAACAAAAGCAGGAGGGCCATAACTAGCAAGAGTTAGATCCTTTCAAACATGTAGGGCCTGTCTTTACAGAAGACAGTGACATGAAATAAAATCCTTATCTAGCAATGGATTAATTGTGCAAATGTGCAGTGATACTTTCTACTGCTGCTCGCTCACGCTTTGTGAGCATCCACAAGGTCAGGAAGGAGTGTTACCACAGTGAAGAGGATTTTGAGTACCGAGTTTATTACCAAATCTCCAGGCCATGGGTTAGAATCGAGCACTCAAGAAAAGGCACATCAAATCCATGGTGCTGCCTCAAGGAACTGGTGTGTGATCATGGGTTTAAGGAGATGGTGGAGATCAAGGAAGGCAGTAGCCTTCCTCCAGTTCTAGACTGCAGGACTGTCATGTCTTTTTACTGATGTGACAGTCTTCGTCCCCTTTATCATGACTTGCTTTGAACAGTACTGTTTTGATGTGCTGTGCAAATCACGGGGAATGCAATGAGGATTATTACCCAGCCCTTTACAATGCTTACAGGAAACCCAAGAGCCAAGGTGTTATCTGGCCCATGGTCTTTATTGCAAAGTTAGTACAAGTCAAAAACTGAAGTATTTCAGAAAATGCTCACAGGCTTCATAAAGTTATTTCAATCTCTATGCAGTGCACAGTTACAAAGGCAGCCTGGTGTTTTGCTCTGAAAGAAAGAAATTTCAACACCTGTATTTTCTCAATATTCGGCAGCACTGAAAGTGCTTGCCCAGAGTCAGTGCTGATGGCTGTATGCTCTGCAGAACAAGCCATGGTTGAAACCTTTATCATGTTCTCCATTGCGATGTACAGGGATCACTGTAATTCCCCTTCTGCAGCTCTGCCAAATTGTGCCTTATGAAAATTACAGCGATGTGCAGCAACAAATTCAGCTAGCAGGAATTTAACCCTTGCAGATTGATTACACTACATATACTCTCTGGAGACTTTGAAACAGGGTTCGTTGTAATTAATTTAAAGGCTATAACACCAGTGAGCCTTGGTAGCAGTGGAGAGTCAGTCCCATGATAGCTTTTGTACCTCAGGAATCTGTCTATTCAACTGATTTGCTCAATGGCCTACAGCAGCTAAGTTAACTAACCAGAGCATGGGAATGCCGTGAGGTAACTGACAGGTTTTTAGAGGCAGACAAGCCACTGCTGACAGGCTTCATGGGAAGGGTAGCTAGTCCTAGCTCTTTACGGTTATACAGCTGAAATTTGTGATATCATGCCACACAGAGGATGTGAGAGCTTGTACCTCTTGCATACTTTGATGCTAGATTTAGTGGGAGGTGATACCGTCCTGCTAAACTGTGGCACTTTATCATGCTGTGCTCACTCTGGCCTAGAAAACCTGGGAGTGGACTTTAGTCCGGAACTTGACATATGCTGAATAAGGATGTACACAGCACGAGCCACATTCAAAGGAGACCTGTGAAAACACAGCCTGCACAGATGGTTGTCAACACAAAGGATGGATACAAGCTAATTTAAGTTGCATAAAGCCACTCCTTCCTCTCATCCACATGTATCACATAGTCTGGCTGCAGGAGATCTTAAGCAAGGAGCAGAAGGCGTACTATTTCTGATAAGGCATTCTGACTTTTCTTCACTGTCCTGGCTCTCTGCTGTTTTTGTGTGTGTAAGGAGCTGATAGAAAGAAGAGATTGAAAGCAAACCAGTAAGCGCAGTGCAGTTTGGAGACACTCTAATTTAGACCATGGATACAGGGTAGACTTTACTCCCTGCTACTCCCTTTAGCTGCCCCAGATCCCAAGAGGAAGAAATCAAGGCTCAGATCTGAACCTCTCTTCACCTCCAGTGAGAAAGACCAAACAGAACAAAACAAAAAACAAAGAATGACTTTTACAAAAAAAAAAAGCTGAGGACAGACAAATGAACCCTAAGTCCTTCCAACTCCATCTCACCTGACCTAAAACTTGGCTTGGAGGAAGCATCTAAATCTTCAGCAGCTTCAATTTTTAATGCTTCAGTTTTATTTTCTCCATTTACACCCCCCATAAATTGCTGCCAAATAATCCTCCAAGCATGAATCCATAATTGTTGGGCTCTCACTGACACACAGCTCCAATGGTTTTTCTGGTACTAAACTCCCTGAGTGGCTGTTCGTCAGTGTTACCATCTCCAGCTAAGTCTATTGCTACTGCTAACAGAAATGCATGCCCTACAGAAGGGTGTAATTCTCCTCCCTCACCGTTAACATTAGCACTAACTCGTTTTCTCCTGGCAACTCTTGCTCAAGCTCTCTTCTTCCAGCCTGAATCTCTCTGACATCAGTGACTGCAGCTGCCTGCTGACTCCATGGAAACTCTCACTATAACAGACATTTAAAATGCCACTGATTTGAAACAAAACAAATAAATAAACACACACAAAAGGAACCATGGGAGTTGTAGACAAGCTGCTGAAAAGACATTGGGAAGAGAGAAGTGAGAAGCCAGTGGGTGGAAATGAGAATGAGGAGGCAGAAGCCTTTATTAGAGGAAAACCATGAATCCGTTAAGTAAAGTGAAAAAAGAAACAATGCATTGAAGTGCTTGTGGGACATCAGAAGCTGTGCTCTGGAGTAACTATTGTCATGTCTTCCTCAAAGTGTGTTTATTTAGGCACGCCTCCCTCTCCCAAGACAAATGCCCAGACAATTGTCTGAATTTGTCACACTCGACCTAATTTGCTGGGAAAACTTTCATATTACACATGCACGCTCACATTCTCACAACCTCTTTCACACTCCTAAGAGTTGTAAAGAGGATAAGAGTTTCAGTGGAGGAAGTCCTTGGAACAACTTCTGGTTCTACAGAAATGCTGATCTTCAGCCCATCTCTGCAGGTGTTCCCATAATTGCCCGATGCAGCCAATTAAGCCATCCATTGTTAGTCTTGTGACCCAGAATCTGCTAAACCACCTTCCATCATCATACCTGCAAGGGTGTTGTTAAAGGAGATCTGCATCATTTGCCATTTTACAGCTGGAGAGATGGGCATTGCAGGAAAAGGTACTGCTTGTTGCTGTGGCATCAGAAACAGGCTCAAGAGCAAGCTGTTTCTGAGCACTCATAATCTGATCACAGGATTGGTTTTAATCTCCTCACAAAGCCCACTGCTCCAGCTATCTACCACCTCTTACTTCTACCTGCTTCACCTGTGAGTGTCCTGCCTGGGTACTGTTTCTTCAAGACATAAGAAGCAAGATACGTGGTCTGAATACACAAGAAGAAATTCAGTTGCCAGTGCAAAACCACTCCAGAGCCTTGAGCCTCCTCACCACAGGTGTCCATGATTTCTTCCTGCTTTGCTGCTTCATAACTATCAGTTTTCATCTAGGCAACAGTCATCTCAAAGTCCCGCATGAAAGGGAGCAGTAACATTTGATTTGTCCCCAGCACAGACACCTCTCATTGTGGAGGTTCCTCAGTGATAAGAAGTGAGACCTATGGTAGTTCAAGCCTCACCCAAACACAGCTTGAGCCCTCCTGAAAGGCAGCCAGTTAATTACAGAACGTGCATTGTTTCATTATGAAGGCAGACGGAAGGATAAGGTCAGGCAAACTATGTCCTGCAGCTGCACAGGGAATTGACATCAGAGCTCTGGGGTTCATCTATCCTATTACAATAAACTCAATGTGTGTGTAAATCTTGTAAACCTTTATTTGCTGAACTAAAGCCTTAATTTGCCGAAATAAAGCCTTAATTTCATTATTTAGCTGCCCACTGTGAGGTGCCCCCATGGTTTAAATTAAGCTGTCAGCCGAAGCTGATCTGTGCCATTCGTTAACTGCAAATTATGCAGCTCCAAAGTAAAAGCCACTGGTAACAAATTCACAAAGCACGTTGCATTTCTAAATATCTGGAGACAGGCTACTTGCATGTTATCAGAGCTTTGCAGGTATACAACTTAATCACTGGGATTAGAAACCTAATATATTGAAATGCAACAAAATACACACTCCGATCACACTGCCAGACTGAGTCAGTGAGGTCTGAATCCATGATCCTGGGGGTGGTACAACTGCTGTATGTACACGTACTAAATCCTTGACTAAGATCATTCTCAAAATAACACTAAAATAACGTATAACCTCTATTTGGAATACAAATGGTGAATAAGAGCAAATGCAAGATGTTAACAGGGGTACTGATTGGGAAATTGCCACAAGAAAAAGTGAATAAACATACAAAAAGCTGTGTTTTTTCAGGCTGGGTGGCAGGGAGAAGTGGCAGAGGCCCGAGAAATAAACTTTTCTTCCTCACTGGTTTCTCAAAGGTTCAATACAAAACCTGTGAATTTTGGTAGCTTAAGTTCTTAATAAAACTCCTTTGAGGGATGAGGAGGGGAGGGAAGAGTGATGGTGGTACTAAAGAATAGCAGTACAGCACCAATATTTTAGACAGAAAAAATTACTCCAAAGCAACTGCATACCTCTTGTTTGAACTGAAAATCTTTAAAATAAATATCTGTGGAAGGAATATAAAAGATAAAGAGGAAGGTGGAACAAATTGCAACATATATCAAAGTCTGATGTTTCCAAGCTAAGCCAGCTTTATTCCACTGATAAAGGAATTGATTTTCTAAATACAGGGAACACAGCAGATTTCACCTATCTGGGATGCAGTAAAGGACTTGATATACACTGAAGTAAATTGAGAGACAGTTTTTTGCCACTGAAGGCAAAACGTGCAGAATTTATGTTTGGGCCAGGAAGAAAGAAGAAATTTTGCTCCAACTTTCTATGGATGAAGAAGCAGTGAAAAATTTAAGACAAAGCTCAACATTTAAGGACCCCACTAAACTTGCGAGGGGAGAACTCTAGAGACAGACAACTGCTGAGGACTTGAGGAAACAAAGGGCAAATAAGCAGGAAGCACAGCAGGCAAGGTACAAAAATGAATGAAAAGAAATATGGGGCATTGTCAACATCCCAGAAAAGCTATGGGGTTTGATTTTGCTTAATTCTTTGCACGAGCGCTAGAGTAAAAAAATAAATAAATAAATAAAAAGCCTCATTGTGAGGCACACAAAGAAAAAACATGAGGAGAAAAAGCTCAAGTCCAGCAACCAAATCCAAAAAGTCCCATGGTGATAATGTGACAAGCGTGATTATCTTTTACACCACCAAAGATAGTTTGAAGTTACGGAGTAAGGGACAAACAAAAAGTCTCTTTGCCTTTGTAAAATATGGAAATAACAACTCTCAGACACTCTCAGCGATGTGCCTTTCAAGGTCAGAAAGTTGTGTTAATTTTTCCTGAGGCATAAACATCCAGATACACTGAATGGTATTTCTCACCCTTTTGAGTAATATGAACTGTGATGACATGAGATAAAGCATTGTTCCACAGAGCTCAATTGCTATTTTTTGGAGGTACTCACTGAAGGCTCTTGCTCACTAATCTGGGCTAAAAAGGGTTATCAGATGTGGATATTCAAATGAATTTGTACCACGACTAAACTGGTTTTCTTGCAATAAGCCAGTCCACTTGCTAGGATATCTTGGGAGAAAAACTATTTAATATCTCTGTAACCTATGGTCCTCACGTTTAGCATGCGAGGAAATCCATGTACGAGCAACCTGTTGGTCTCTCCATATCCAGGTATCCTCCTTCTGGAGTGTATAGCTGTGTGAAGATAAATTCCCTTATCACCCAGCAGGAGCTACAGCTGGTCAGTCCATTTCACATTTTCAGATGCATTTGGAATTTCAATGAAATAAGTGTGGTTATTTTTAGTTCCTTTTATAAATGATTTCAGTCACTTTTCAACAAGCTCTGCTTCCCTCACTTCATAGCAGAGACAGGGAGGTTTCTGACAAAAACTTGCAATCAGTGGAGTTTAAAATAAGACCAACACTTTAAGCCATTTCTAATAAGGTTAACTTTCTTTTTCTCTGCAAGATAAATAAAGCTGCAAAGCCAAGATTGATTTCTGTAGCAGGTTCATATCCTGCTACTCTCCAACAGTCCACAGTATCATCATTGCTTCCTCCACCAGAAGAAAAACTATAGCATGAATGCCTAAGAATAAAGATAATTAAAATGAAAGCAGGGCAGAAAAATATAATTACAAGAAAACATATAGAGCAAGTGCTTAGCTGCCATGGTTTAAGCTCTTTTAGTGCTGACCCCGCAGGCGAGAGTATTTGATTAGGACTTTGCAAAACATGCTGAATGTGCTGCAACAGCCAAACAGCCCTGAGTGGCCCAGTGGACCTCAGTACCCTGCTTTTCTCCTAATGGCAGTTTACTATCCATCAATATATCCTAGAGGTTATCTGAAGTTCAAGGGTATTTTACTTTAATTACATTCCCATGTCTTTCGTTTTAATGAACAGCACACAGGACAGGCCTGGGTAATGAACCACAGGTGGTTTGTGTCTCCACCCCCAGTGTGGGAGAGGGTAAAAAACCTATTTCACTTCCTAACCTCCATGCAAAAAAGCAGGAGTTACAGAAAAAGGATAGGGAGAAAGAAAACCACAGTTTTTCATCCTATGCAGCATGTATTTTTTTCTGATGAAAACCTGAACAAATTGCAAGAATCCCTGCCTGCAGCCATGGCTACACTCCATGGAAGCCATAGTCACACCAGTCCTTTTGTTTTTTCACATATAAAGCTCAAAAATTTAGTAATGACAGGGAAGATGTGATTCAGATATTTTCATTTTTTTGTTCAGCTGTTTATTTTAACTCACACTGTGAATTCAGACCCAACCCTCCTAAAAGGGGTATATGTAAGGGTGATTTACCTCTGTGAGTACACAGGGAGGGAGGTGCAGAGATGGCCTGTGAATAAAAACTCATGGTCTGTGGAGAGTCATATTTACCACTGTTCTGTGCAGGCAGTGAGACAGCTCTCCCTACTTCTAAATGCTCGAAGGCACAGCTTGGGCAGCCTTAAGTAGCTTTGAACTGAGGAGCCTTCAGAGAGCAGTAAGATCCCCTGTCAGTGCCACAGCAGATATTCAGGCTGTGCTGCTGCTTCTACTCCTAAAGAACCATGAGATGGTCCCCTTGGTGAACGTCTCCTGGGCGTTTTTCCACTGATTAAGCTTTGTGAAAAGGGTGTAGAGGTCTTCAAGTACAATAGAAAGCAAACTCCAAATGGTTTTGTGACAGAATTTTTTCCCTAGTTTCTCAGCAATTAACTCAACAAAATCTCTAACAAAAACAACAGCAACAAAGCCAAACACAAATACAATAAAAATAAGAATGTTATTTTAGTGGGCTCTGGGCTTTTTTATGCTGTGCTCAGCTGAACATTATGTGCCAGAGCTATAGATGTTAAAATTAAACTTGAATAAAAAAATGCCGAAGAGATGGGCTGCTGAGAACCGATTTGTAAGTAAAATGGGTAGCTTACACAGAATAGCAATGATGGAATTATTCATATAAGGATTTGATTGGCATAACCTTTCTTCAAGGGTTCAGAAGAAGCATTAAGCTCAGCAGAACAGGATATAAACCAGGTCCAGACAGCATGACATGGCACATTTCAAACATTACCTTGCAAATCCCGAGGGGGACTATCCCTCTAAGGTGGAAAATGCCTGCGAAGATTTCACAGCTTAATTAATTTTGTACTGTAGTTGATTAGGATCTTTTGTTCTGTGTTAGTGGAAAGAGGGACTAAATTTGCAGTGCTAAAGATGCTTACCTATAAAACGTATTATTCTTCGAAGCAGTGGGTTCAGGTAACAGCACTCTCCAGTCAAAATAGTTTTCTCTTGAATAATTAGGGTTTCTCTGGTTGACTTTATGAAATACATGGATATCTCACCAATAAAAATCTGTCAGGAAAAGGAAAGATATAGAAGGTTAATAATGCAATAAGCAAACTTTAAAACATGTGAGCCAGGTTCCAGCCCACAGAAACTACTACACACCATTGTGTCTTTGGGACGCTGAACTTCCACAGAGAAGCTACACCATTCAGTTGGGATGAACTGAGATAGACCCACCTGCCAGCCAAGAAAAGGATCTGCTGTTCTTACACTCAGCGGCATGACACATCAAGTACGAGGCCTGCTTATACTTACTTCTGGGATACAGGAACAAACAGAGCTTTTACCTTTACCATGTATCACAAAAAACTCCTATTTTTACTGCAATTAGTTTACTGCAATTAATTTGTCATGTTCTTGGTTAAGCATATAAAATTTACTGACAGGATAGTTTTCATGGATGGAAGGCTTCTGCCCATGGAGGGAAGTGGAAGCTAACGCTGCAGACTTCTACCCCACCATTTTAGCAGCAAGCGTTGGCAACACTGGATGCTTTTTACAGCCTTCACAGCTTCTCAAAAATACACTTGTCTGAATCTGCCACAAAGGCAACAGAGCTCCTGCCAACTTTGAAAAGAAATTTGGATGAAGGACATCCCTGCAGTGGAAACTTATCAGAAGTCACAAAACTTTTGAGGAGGTCATTGAAAATTTTGGAGGTCATATGCTGTTATTTGTAATAATGACATAAAAAGTGCCAGGATATGGAGGCAGGACTGGCAATCACCCATGCTGTTAGGTTGTTAGTATGGTCCTTGCCATAGCCTGTCCCAATTTCACAGTTTCTCTGAGCATGCCTGGGCCAATTCCCACGAGGAAAGCTGGCTGCAGCCACTACTCTTTATGACAGAGTTTGGCCACTGATTTCATATGCTTGCCAGTCTGAAGGCCAGAGGATGATTTCTGAACTGTTTTGTTTAATAACTGTACAGTTTTATTTATTAAAACATCAAAATGTAAGTCTCCAGGGATTTACCTATCTTAAATGTGCTTATGTAGTAAGTATTTAGTTTGCCATCAGACCAGTTCTTTTTTGTGTGTTCTCTTTGCCATCAGTTCTTTTCATGAAATATGATAGATGTTCCCCACAGGGGCAGGATCACTATTTCCTAAATACTCGGAATTAATTTAACTCTGTTGCACAGAAGTCTATCTGCCCTAGCTAAAGCTGGACAGAATTTGATCATCAGCTTTAGCAGCAGTGATGGTCCACTCACAGCAAGCACTTCTGCAAATCTCACCTACCATGTTCTGTCAGCAGGCTTTAGAAAATGAAACTGAAATTTTGAAAGACAGAGTTTGTAATGGAAGTCTTTAGGAAAAAAAAATAAAAAAATAAAAAAGCCAGCCTGAAGTGGAAGAAATGAGCTTTTAAGAAGGGAGCACCCAAAAGAATTAATTTAACTTCATTCATAAGACACACAAGAGGAATCCATGATGTTAAGGAATGGTCAAAGAAATGCATTACAAAAGCATGCGCATGCATGCAGGCAGATACAGAGTTGGCATAAACCTCAAGGAGCAAGCCCTAGCTCGCTTTGCTGTAATGGTATGTATGCTGTTTCAAGGGCAACAATTTATCCTTATTAAGCCAGATGAGCATCCTTATTGATTATTGACATTCAAGCCAAGTATGCTCAACCTTTTTATAATTCTAACCGCTGATGGCGAGAGATGTAGAGTTGTAAAATGTATGTCGATAATGGCATCTGTGGGTAGGAGCCGATGCATGGGAGCCACACTGAAATATTGCCTTTATCCCGTTTCACTCCATCTGCTCTTAACAGAATTGGCAAGCAGTTCAATAAGCTCAGCTCACTAACTATGGGGCTGGGAATTAAGAAACAGACCATCTGCACTAAAGCAGTTTAAAAGTGACACTCTGTTTCAAACCATTTATTATATGAATTATGATAATGCTCAGAAGTTAGAGTTAATGCTTTGGCTCTTTGTCTGCCTGGGGCTGTACATACACATTGAGAGACAATTCATGCCCCGAGGAAATCCTAGTTTGTGAAGAAGATGAGTTAGTGGTGACAACACAAACTTTTCAAATAAGAGTTAGGTATAAAACATAGTAATAGCCCTTCTTTAAGAATACATCATTTTTAATTTCCTTTGCATCAAAAGTTGAATGAGCATTTTTCAGTTTTAGTTCCCACCTTCGTTTCCATGAACTTATCTGTCTGGCACACTCCTAGAGACCCTCATGTGGACAGATTAATTCTACTTAGATTCCGGAGTAAATTTTGCCATGAAATAAATCTGTTCAATCTTGTTCCAGTGATTTAATCACCACTATCCCAGATTTCCTCTGACATAGCAAAATTTGACTTTTTAAGTGACCAATTCCTTTGCTTTAAAATAGACTTTAGATATATAATAGTAACTGTATTTGTGAGGTGACATAAGATGATTCATTATAACTGGACTATTCTCATGGTTCTACCTCTTGTACTGAATTTAGTTGCCTGAATTTGAGGGTTTTGCTTCCTTGTATGCTTTATTTGGGCTCTAGAAAGTGGTTCAAGGCCAGGGCATGCTCTAAAAGCCCAAGGTGAGACTGGGAACTTAATTCTCATCTAGCTGTGCAAAATTGAATATGGTCTGAATATTCTCTCAAAAAAAAAGTTTATTTATTTTTTCCTCCAGGCATTTCTCAAATTGAGTAACTCCACTGATTTTCGTGATTTAAAGTGCATGATTCTGCATGAGCAGTGTCCACATGCAGCCAAGTTGTCCAGCTGGTCTCCCAAAATCAATCACTGACACTGTTAAGTGCCTTAGCATCTGCCAGAACAGGATCAGCAACCCGGGAACATGTACAATTAAGTCCTAAATACGAAATCTAAATATAGATACACATATACGGGTGGAAAAAGGAAAAAAAAAAAAAAAAAGAAACAGCAAACTACTACGTTAATGTCCATTTGGGAAAACAATGCAAGGTTCACTAACTACTTTATCATAGTGGTTTAATTATATAGTAGAAATGTCAAGAAAATCACAATGGAGGTTGGGTACTGAAAGCTCAGGTGCTCCACAGTCTGAGGTGATGTATATAACAGGGAAACTAAGGCAGTGTTACTAGATGTGATTTTATGCTCTATTTCATGAATGTAATAGCAGCTTAACACTGAGGTTGTCTGGCCTCTTTTGCTCACATTCTCTTTATATTATTGTTAGGTAAAAGTAATATGATGATGTCCCAACGTCCCCTCCCTAAATCAGAGATATTTACCCAGAGCAGTCATTTTTGCTTCACCGATTCAAGCAATCCGTTGAGAAAACTTCATTCAGTTTTACATGCCTTTCCACTATTGGCAGTGTCCCCATGTACTTGATCCTCAACAATCAGCTCTCAAAAAAACTCTGCTGTGTGTTTGCTTATTTCCTGGCTCCTACTTAGCAAACAGCTGAATAAAATAGTATCTCATGTTCCTCACCAACAGCCTTTTGTCCTTGACTGAGTTGATTTTTTTTCTAGCTGTAGCCTGGAAAAGTTAGTCCTCCAGCTTGTGAACTGACATATTCAGACAGTGAAATATCACATCTTCTCCACACACACACAGAATCACACAGAATTTCTAGGTTGGAAGAGACCTCAAGATCGTCGAGTCCAACCTCTGACCTAACGCTAACAATCCCCACTAAACCATATCCCTAAGCTCTAAATCCCTTCACGTTCTCAGCACAGTAGGAGCGTGTTATCCTCCTTGCACTCCTGAAGAGTTTTGCGTTCGTTAATTTGTTTGATTATCTATTTAATCTATGTAACTATTGATTTTAAAGGGATTTTTTTTTTTTTATCTTTTCTTTTAATCTTTGTTTCTTACAACACTCTATGTTGTGCTCATAGTCTCCTTGCCAAATGATTCTTTGCACTACTTCACAACCACAGCTAGTTGCCAAGCCTCCCTCCATCCAATTTGAAAAGCCTGGCCAACAGGTGAAGTCCCTGGTGGCTGGAAAAGGGAAACATCACTCGTGTTTTCAAGAAGGGTAGAAAGGAGGATGCAACTATAGTCTGGTGAGCCTCACCTCTGTGCCTGGCAAGATCACAGAACAGATCCTCCTGGAAGCAATGTCAAGGCACGTGCAGGACAAGGAGGTGATCCAAGACATTCAACATGGCTTCACCAAGGGGAAATCATGCCTGAGCAGTCTGGTGTCCTTCTGTGATGGAGTGACTGCATCAGTTGGCAAGGAAAGACAAACAGATGCCATCTACCTGTTCTTCTGTAAGGCCTTTGACACGGTCCCACATGACATCCCAATCTCCGAATTAGAGAGATGTGGACTTAATGGCTGGATCATTCTGTGGATCAGGAGCTGGCTTGAAGATCACACCCAGGGTGGAGGTCTATGGCTCTATGTCCAAATGGAGGCTGGTGACAAGTGGTGTACCTCAGGGTTCTCTCCTGGGACTGGGACTATTTAATGTCTTTATCAATGACATAGACAGTGGGATTGGGTGCACCCTCAGTAGGTTTGCAGAAGACACCAAGCTGAGTGGTGCAGTTGCTACAGTAGAAGAAAGGGATGCCATCCAGAAGGACCTGGACAGAGACAAGCTGGCAAAGTGGGCCAGTGAACCTAGTGAGATTCAGTAAGTCAAGAGCAAGGTGCTGCACCCGTGTCAAGGCAATCTCAGACAAGAGCACAGACTGGGATTGATGTTTACCTCAATGAGAGCAGCCCTGCAGAGAACTTGGGGATTCTGGTGGACAAAAAGGTTGACATGAGCCAGCAGTGGGTGCCTGCACCCCAGAAGGCCAACTGCAGCCTGGGCTGCACCAACAGAGGGGTGGGCAGCAGGGGAAGGAGGGAGGGGATTGTGCCCCTCTGCTCTGCCCTGGGGAGGCCCCACCTGGAGTGCTGCGTCCTCCTCTGGGGCCCCCAGCACCAGAAGGGTGTGGGGCTGTTGGGGCAGGTCCAGAGGAGGGCCATGAGGATGATCAGAGGGCTGGAGCTCCTCGTCTGTGAAGAAAGGCTGAGAGAGCTGGGGGTGTTCAGCCTGGAGAAGAGAAGTCTCTGGGAAGACCTCATTGCAGCCTCTCAGTAATGAAGGGGTCTTATAAAAAAGACAGAGAACAACTTTTTCCTCAATCAACCAGATAATGACAAGACAAGGGGGAATGGTTTTAAACTAAAAGAGGGGAGATTTAGATCATATGTGGTGAGGAAATTCTTATATGTGGTGAGGCACTGGCACAGGTTGCCCAGAGAGGCTGTGGATGTCCTGTCCGTGGAGGTGTTCAAGACCAGGTTAGATGAGACCCTGAGCTACCTAATGTAGTTGGTGGCATCACTGCCTATGGCAGGGGGATGGAACTATATGGTCTTTGAGGTCCCTTCCAACCTGAGCCATTCTATGATTCTGTGAAACATTCTATAACTAGATTAGGGGTAAACATCAAGAACAGTTGTTTCTATAATCTGTCCATAAATGGATGTGGGATACAACCATGAGGTGGTTTCAGAAGAGTGGCATCCTGGAGCAACCCTCCTGGAGGAACTATGCTGTGCAGTGATGGTGGGGAGCCTTGTGAAGTTGTATTCAATTTGGGAAATTAATTACTTGATGGTGCAGTTGGGACAGACAAGGATAGGATCAAGATTTAAGACTTGTGTTCCTTTCCTTTTGTTTCTGCCATTCAGTACACTAGCCTTGTACCTCACTTCAGATAAGTCTTCTAGTAAAGGTGAAGGCTCCAACTGTACGCTGAAGTTGTGTGACAGGGACTATGCAGTTTTCATTTCAGCTGCAGTTCCACACAGATACAGGTGGAGAAGCATCAGCCAGGGCACACATATGAGACACAGTGAGCAGAGTTGTGCCTGCAGCCTAGGGATGCCCTTGTAAAATGATAGCCTTTTGCTGCTTCCCATAAAAATCGTACAGCTAATGGCAATTCTGATCACAGCAAGCAGAGGCAGATCCCATATTAGGAAGACTTATTTGAAATACAGACAGGATCTGTGTTTTCTAAGCACAAAGTTTAGATCATTCTGATTTCCAGGAGTTTTAAAGTCTCACAGCTCGTTTGCTTTAACAACACTAACAGCAAAGTCAATCACTGTTAACACCATTTAATACATGAAAACCACACCCAGGGACATGCTATTCCACACAAATATCTCTGTCAGCAAGCAAATCTGTACTCGGCTCTCAGGATATCATCACTCATCTCTGGGCTGGCTTCAGCAAGCTGCATGACATTTCCTGAATCATCTACAAGAATGTGTGTGGCTGCATTTTTAATGTCACAAATAGAAAGAAAGAAATTAATCAAATCCACAGCATTCAAACAGCAGCCGAGGGGAGGAGCAGATATGCGAAAGGCACTGGCTGGGTGACAAACTATGTGCAGAGCACTCAAAAATGGAGAAAACAAGCAGCTGTGGGTTATGGGTACCCCGATCAGCAATTTTCAGAATGACTCCACACAACTCTCCCTGGGAAATGCATGCCTGTCCACTGAAAGGTGACCTTTGCAAAGTGCTCCAGCAGGCATTTCATCAGCACTGCCCTGAGTCGGGCCCAAAGCAATTCTGCCCTTTTGCACTATGGTGTATCTGAGGACTGCATCATCACAGTTGCAGGTCAGTAGGGACACTCCCCAAGTGCTGCACGGAAGCTCTTCCTCCACTCCTCTGCCATCAGTTAAGCAGCAGAACATTTACACAAGCACCACAAACCATAAAGGCTCAGGATCACACAGGGATTTAGCTGGGAAGGAGTGCCAGAGGTCTCCAAGCCTTACTCATAGCAGAGCCAGCACTGAGCAGGGCCTTGAGCAGACAATTTTCTAATGTCTTTGAGACTGGAGATCTCACAGCCTATAGGGGGGCACTGTTTCAATGTCTGACTGCTGCCAGCATAGAAAGATTTTTCCCTAACAAGCACAGTTTCTCTTCTTGCAGCTTGAGTGCCTCTAGTCCTTCAAACAGTCTGGTGGCATCCTTGTAGGCCCCCACTAAGAACATGTCTCAGATCAGCTTTCACTTCGTGTTTCTAATTCCTTAATTCCTTTGATCTCCCTCACATTTAGCCATGGGACTTGCGGGTTATTGATCTGCCAACCTGCCCGCTGCCTACAGAGCTACATATTGATGCTGCACAGCTTATACTTCTTAGTCAAGCCTGGGCAGCAAATGGTAAGCAGCATTCATGCTGAGAAAGACACCTGGGGTGGCGAGCAATCACAGAAGCAGTCACAGCCTTAGCACCCTCTCCCAAAACAGCATTTCTACTGTCTGTGGCAGGACCCTGGCCCAATCCTGCCCAGGAGGGCAGAGGTTTTCCCTAATAATACTAGCACTGCTGCTGCTAATGAGGACCATGGATCAGCCAAGAGTTTTGTCAGATGCTCTCTCAACTTAAATCTGTGAATCTGTGTTCAGGTAATTATTACCTCATTTTTTATTTTTTTTTTTCCAATGAAAGCAACATCAAAGAACAGTTTTAAATAAAAGTTATTTTGCAATAAAAATAAATTTGTTCCTTTCATTCCCCCAAAGTTGATAGGACTGAAGTCCACAATTTGGACTGCCCACAAAACACAATTCTTCAAAAAAGCAATTTGCTGTGGGAAAACTGCCTAAAATAATTGGATTCTGAAACTTCAGTATAATCAAGAGAAGAAATTTCCCACAGCTCTGTGGTATTCCTCAGAAACTGACACGTTGTGAGACCATTACTGAGTCCTGTGAGACACTGGCGGCAGAAGTGCCTGCAAGTGCTAGAACAAACAAACAAGGTGTAATTATTACTTTCCAGAATGGGGTGTCAATGCAAGGATACAAACTTTCACCCAGAGTAATGGGCACACCCTGGCCTGACTCCTACATATCCCAGCTTGCCAATGACAGGACTCAGAATGACAAGCCATGGCTTATGGATGACACCTGCCAAGCCATGAGGCTCTTTCTTTAGCCCAGCCCTGAGCAACCTCAGCTTTCCTACCCAACAGCAAGAGGAAGGAGCTGCAAATGCCCTCGAGTGGAGCTCTCCCTCTGCAGGTAAGCAGAAAGGGAGGTCATCCCTGAAAACTGGGACCATTGGAACATGGTGCGGTACACCTTGCAAGAGGGACATGCCCTCATTAACAAGGCATGAGGGATGCTCCAGGCACTGACAGTGCCCCTTGCTCTCCACTGCTGCCCAGCCTTCTTGCCTAGCACAGGGCAACCTTCTTATTTCTGCCTGAAAAAGCCAGGAAGCGCTGCTGCAAGAGGGCTCTGAGCAGCAGTGGCTGCTCCTGGTTTTCACAGCATCTGCTGCTGAGCAGCCACAGGGGACTCAGCCAACACAGCATGAAATTCCCTGGCTTTCCTTCTAGAAAAAAAAGATGGGAATAACATGGCTGCAATGAACCGAAGACAAGGAAGGGAAGTGGTACTAAGAACAGGAAAAACATCTAAAATAATAATGTTTTTAAAATTTGGGAGGTAAGGGTAAACTCTAGAGAAAAGTTGGAACACTTTCTTTCTGCTTCAGATCAGTTTGATCAACACTGTAATTCATCTTCTAATTAGTAACTGGACCACTGTTTGGCTTGACTGATTCTGAAAACACTATCTTAAAACAGATACTCCTTTGCAGAACTAAATTGCACCAGACAGTTAAAAGCTACCATGTAGGCTGCCACTTCCCTCTTGGAAACAGAAAGGAAGAAACTGAAGAATTGCATGAAAACAGCACAGGCACTTTCCATTCTACTTTAAGAAAATGAAAAATAGTGCCCTTGAAGCTTTCTGCTGCTGTTCCGTATTCATTTCAGTGGGCTGCCTCCATTCCTAAACCTCTCTGTTTCTCTCAAGTGGCCAGACAAATCACACTGGGATGGAGCAGTGCAAGAAGCAGCACTGAACTCTGGAATGATTGTTCAGTACCAGCAGGGCAATTGGCTGATTTGTACTAACCTTGTAATAGCAAAAAGCTAGGCTTGAGGGACACTAATGGATGTGGTTGAGTTGTACCAAAATATTAAAGAAATGGCTTGAAAATTTTGTGTTTATGCAAAACATTTTCCCAATTGAAACATTATTTTAACAAAATTCTCATATTGGCAAAAAAAAAATATTATTTCTCCTGCAAATTGGAATTACTGTACCTGCTACCATTCCTATTTTGGAACTGGTGATGCATTGGAATATTACACTTTTTCTCAGGCTTTGTGAAACATGATGGTGCTGGACAGACAACTTTTAAATTCACCAGACTTGTGATCATGGGACTCAGGTTTCTCTTTCAAGCTGCATTTAATATTTACATTCCCAACCAACCAGGAAGTCAGACGAGTGAAGTGTCTACGCTATGGTTATCTCCAGAAAAGGGTTTGCAGCCTAAGACCTCCTACACTGAAAAAAAAAAATAAATCAGTTATTTTCTTGCTAGTTTCACCCTTCCTTAAATACTTATGATCACCAAAATAGGAGCTGTCCACCGACAAATCTGTAACACGGAAGTCAGCTGTTTGAATGTGTTGCTGTAGGCCACCCCAATGCCAAGAAAAAAGCCTTTTTCTGACTTTCAGGATCTTGTGATCCTTTGAAATTGGCTGAGGCAAAGACCGAAAATCTGTGCTATTTTCCATGGAGGAGCATTTCCATGGTGAAAACGCTCCTTCTCACTCCCCTTCCCTTGTCCACACAGACTGGCTGGCCGCTCCCGCCCAGGTACTTGACACAACAGTCAAGGGACTGCCAGGGCCACCTGGGTTGCCCTGCCTGGAGATGAGGAGGCTGATAGGTGGCCTCATTGCTCCCTGCAGCTTCTGAGGAGAAGAAAGGCAGAGGGAGGTGCTGGCCTCTGCCTCCTGGTCATCCATGGCAGGATGCAAGGGAGGGCACAGTGCTGGGACAGGGGAAGCTCAGGGAAGATCTCTTCTCCATGAGGGTGGTCAGACACTGGGACAGGCTCCCTGGAGAGGTGGCTGGTGCCCCAAGCCTGTCTGTGTTCAAGAGGCATTGGGACAATGCCCTTGGTAACATGCTTTAACTTTTGGTAGTCCTGAAGTGGTCAGGCTGTTGGACTCACTGGTCTCGGCAGGGCTCTTCCAACTGACCTGTTCTGTTCTATTCTGTTCCAAACCACTCCGCTTTACTACGAGACGGGGTGAAGGCATCCTACACCCATCTTAGCATGTAAACAGGACAGCTGGAAGCAACAGTTTTTCAATAACCATCCTCCAATGTCAGCCTGCAAGAAGTGCAAAGTCTCTGGAGAAAAAAATAGGTACTAGAAACAAATGGTAAAAGTCATACAGTTTCACCTTCATCTCATGAAGCTCTTTTTGTCACCAGGACACACTGATAACCACAAGTTCAATCTAAAACAGACAGGACTGCAGTAATCCCATTTTTCTACCTATGCTGACAGCATTAATTTACTACTTGAGTTCGACTGGATGGATGAATGGATGAGGGGAGAACAGTAGATGTTGTCTACCTTGACTTCAGCAGGGCTTTTTACACTGTCTCCCACACCATCCTCCTGGAAAGCTCCAGAAGTGTGGGATCCCCTGGGGGTCAGTACTGGGTCCAGTCCTGTTCAACTTATCCTCTGTGACCTGATGAAGGGACAGAGTGCACCCTCAGCAAGTTTGTGGGAGAAACAAAGCATGGTAGAGTGGCTGACACACAGAGGCCTGCGCTGCCATTCAGAGGGACCTGGACAGGCTGGAGAGGAACCTCATGAGGGTCAACAAGTGCTTACTCTTTTCCATAAGGAAAGACTAAGCAAACTGGACCTGTTTAGCCTAGAGAAGAGGAGATTGAGAAAGGATCTTATCAACCTCTCTAAATACCTGAGGGCACAGTGTAAAGTGGATGGGGCCAAACTCTTCTCAGTGGTGGCCAGTGGTAGGACAAGGGGTAATGTTTCTAAATTGAACTGTAGGATGTTCCATCACCACATAAGGAAGAACTTCTTTATAGTTTGGGTGGCAGAGCACTGTAACAGGCTGCCCAGAGAGGTTGTGGAGTCTCCTTCGAAGATACTCAAAACCCACCTGGATGCAATCCTCTGTAACATGAACTAGGTGACCCTGCTTGAGCAGGGGCTTGGGCTAGATGATCTCTATAGGTCCCTTCCAACCTCAACCATTCTGTACTTCTGTGAATGTGCATGTTTCAGGGGATAAAACACTAAATAAGAAATAAAATGGCCAGATGTTTCTTTACAAATAAAGACAAGTTTGCCCTTTTTTTTTATGTGTTACTTATCACTAAAATGACCATTTCCGTACTGCTTTGCAGCGAAGATGCTAATACTGCCACACTCAGAGAATTAAAAATGAATAAGGCAGATGAAAGCATTTGACCTATTCTCAGTGAAACATTTGGGAGAAAAATGCTTTTCACAGAATAGAGTCAAGCATACATGATTTTAATTTATTTAACAGTATCATCATGAGATTCAGGAATCTGCCCTTGCAAGAAACTCTCATTATCAGAGACTAAAAGGTTATCAACAGGAGCAATAAAAGACTTTTGTAATTCTTAGGTATGATGATTAACTACCCAACTCAGCATAGCAAAAAAACAGGCTGGTCTAATTTATTTTGCTGCTACAGTGCAGGGAAATGCACATACCATGGTACCAAACAACAACAGCACTTCTGAGATGTGTTCTCAGGGAAAAAATAAAACACATATACTCATTTCCCCCCATGGCCACTGTCACAGCCAAATGACTGAGACACAGGGATATTGCAATACATTCACGAAGATGCTCCCTTTTGGCTTTCAAACATTAAAACACTCATAGCTACGCTAAAATCAGGGCTTGGAGCCCAGTTCAGAGCTGTGTACACAGGACCGCACTTAAACATTGCTCATGACTAATCAGAGTGAGCTTGTACAGACTATTAGAGTACTTTCCATAGCTCCAGAAAAAACTATTAACTATAGCCATGAGCTCTTCCCAGCTGCTGCCAGGCTCCTCCCCTTCTCCCTAGCAATAATCACTCCCCTCCTGCCATGAGGTGTCAGAGCAGTGGCAATATGCATGCAACAGGCAAATCAGACTCCCTGCTGTAAATCCTCTCAGGCAAACCAAGCAATTTGCTGTCAAAAAATGAAGCAGCAAGCATCTTATAAAAGAGAAAAACACAATTGTAAAGAGGAACTGGTGTTACCTTTGACTTAAGTCAGCCTTTCACACTGGAGCTGCAGGTTGTCAGTGATTATTCCTGACAGCAAAATGCACAGAGCGAAAGTACTGCTTAGCCCACAGTGAATGCATGCAAACTTCCCTCCCACAAAGCACAGCTGTGTTTTCTTCTTTTGCTCTTTTTATTTATTTATTTATTTATTTTTACTGGAGAGAGTACAATCATCACTGTATAAATAGAAATGGCTGCACTTGCTGCTTTCACTGAAATCTCTGGGACATTCAACTGTATCAGAAATCTTTGCCTAGATTGTGACTGTCTGAATAACAGTCAGCACCCATTTGGGTGCCGGATGACAGGTGTAAATACTCACACTCATACTCAGATTTGTAATGCAATGCAGGGACAGAGCTTATGGAGTCTCTGAGCTCACTTGCTATCTCATTTGCTTTCTATTAATGACCATTGACAAGTCAGTCTGCAGGGGGAAGACAGGGTGAAAACAGGTACCAGCTAAAGCAGAAATTTTAAATTAGCCTGCAAAGAGGGGAAAGTCTCTGAGAAAATGATGGGTATGACGAATAGAGTGAAACTACTTGTATAAATACATTGTGCTGAATACCTGTAAGAAGGACAGAAAAAGACTCCTTTGACATATTCTCTAGTTGAAGATTAGCCCAATACTAAGTATACATGAAATAATTAAATGATGTAATAACAATACATCAAAATAATACAATCAACACATTAAATAACGTATTAATGCATAATATACTAAGAATGAAAAGAAAAGTATTTTCCCAAGAAGTCTGACCTACTGTCTCCTTGAGGCTCTACAAAGAGATCATAACGACACATGGTGAAAAGAGCCCCGCAACATCCCTGACCAAAGTTTTCTCTAGATGAAGTGGTAGATGTCCAGTTCAACAGCAGAGTGTAACCCAAACAGCACTGCTTATTACCTTAGATCCAGCACTGGATCCTGTCACTTAATGTGACTGTTGTACTTCTGGACCCAAGCTGGCATCTCCGTGCAGTTTGTATTGTACAAGATAGACCTACCAGCTCCACATAGCACTTAGCTGAAGGTCTCTGCACCCAAAAACTTTGTTTGATGTTCACTCCAGCCTTTCACTTCCTATGTTTAACATGGTCTAAGGATTTACAAAACCAATGTTGTTCATCTCCCATAGAAGACTCCAATCCAGCTTTTCATAAATAACTAGGGAAAACTTCTTGGGCTTCTGAAGTGAAAGGAAATGTCGATCCAGTAGAGAAAAACCTGAAAAGTTTGCAATCCACTTTGCCAGAGGAAGGCTTTAAATAGAAGATCCGACTAAAGAGCAACATTCTCAATATTGCTTGCCCACCTAATGTTGCATCACTAAAACAAGGGACAAGCCTCCTACTAACTCCGGTGTTACAGCATCTAGGCATGGATACATCACTCGATTTTGCTTTAAAAGCACAGCCTGTGAAAGTTACTGTAAATATCTCTATGGAGAAATGTAGTATTTATTTTTGTCTGTCATTGCAGCACAAAGCAAAGCAAGCAAGATTTAACATTAAACTGAGTTTCAATACAGAAAAAAAGAACGTTACTACAGAGGATTTTCATAAGCTCACGACATAATACATTAAAAAATATTACTCATTTTCGTGAAGTGTCCTGTACAAAAACTGTAGACTCTTATGCAGATCCCTTTCACATTTCCTATCACGTTCTGTGTTAAACTATTTCATGCATTAATATTCATACAGACCAAAAATTGAAACTGACTACGGTCCAGCATTTATTTTTCATGCACAGTTTTCATCAACTTTTGAAAAGGTTGCAAAGCAAAGTTAAGAAAGAAATACTAAAGATAAAGAAATAAGTATAAGAAAACAAAGCATGTAAAGACAGAGTCTGGTAGGAATTTATTAATGTAATTACATAGGTAGGAAAATTAGCTATTGGTGAAATTTGTAACTTTCTACACAGAAAATGGAAAAGGGCCAATGTTTTGCTAATAAGTGACTACAATAACCATCTTGGAATTGCATGTACTCAGCTAATTGTATATTTTCACCTGCTTCAAACAGGTACATTGTAACTGACTGGTTGGATCAAGTAAGAAAAAAAAAAAAAGTTGAGAGGATGTGGCTGCCAAAAGATGAACAGATTCTAAATAATAAGGAAATATCAATCAAGCTTTTCCTCATATTGGTCATCTTTTTGCTCATCTAAGCCTTTTAAAACCCTTTAAATGTCCTCTTAAGATAGCGGCAAATAGTCCCAAATATGCTGCATGTCCAACCCAGGTTTTATTCCAACCTTATCTTTTTTTTTTTTTTTTTTAATATTATTATTATTATTATTATTTATTTTCAGTAATACATCACTTTTGCATTCATGACTCTCTGGAGCCCAAACAATTCACAGCTAATCACTGAACTGGGCAAGCTATTGTAACAGGCTTAACAAGCTCTACCTCTAAATCTTGCATTAAGATTACCTCAGAATAATTACACCTGGAGATAAGCAATGAAGATCATATTAGGCTAAGGCAAAACAGAGACCCAGCTAAGTGTAAATCAATTACAGCTGAAAATAGAGCAAAGGGGACAGAGCTATTACAAGACTGTTGCTCTTATTTATGGAGCGGTAGTGGAGAATTCAAACAATTTCTTATACTTACAATAGCTGTCGGAGTTGAAGCCAGCACACAGTAGAGCACAAGGGGTGAAATGAAGCTCTCATCCTCTGTTCCAGGGTAAGGTTTCATCAAATTGCCATCCTGACAGAAGAAACCTTGGACATGCACTTGAAAAGTATCGGTGCACTCGAAGTAGTAGGCAAGCAGAACAGTCCCAGCCATGATGACAAGCTGAAAATACAGCATGGTGACACAGAGGCATTAGTTGCTTTTTTAACAGATGCAGCTATGCCTTCAAGCTACTCTAGTCCCGCAGACCATCCTCCCTTCATCATCACCCCGACAGTCCTTGCAATGCTGGTGTGTGTGTGTGTGTGTGTGCGTGCGTGTGCGTCTCTGCGTGCCCGCTTTGCAACATCTGTTACATAAACCTTTTGGCAAACGACACTAATGAATGTCTCAGATAGGAGCGGGTCCGTAACGCAGCTTGTAGAGGGACGGGAGCTTTGACAGCTACTTTGTCAAAGGGCATGTGAGTGTCAACGGCAGCAGCGATCAATGGAAACTAGCAGGACAAGGGGCAGCACAGCGAGAGCTGACAGTGACAAGCTAAAACCTGTGCACAACAGTAGGCAGCTGGAAAGGATTGTTGCACGGGATAAAGGAAGCTAAAGCCAAAATGCTTCCTCGCTGCAGCTGCAAGCCCACAACGGGGAACGTGCACCCTATTCTAATCCAGAAGACCCCTCAGTGGGTCAGATGAAGCAGTCATGAGACCTGACAGATCCAGACAGAAATCTGACTCCTGCCACTCACCTTTCCTTTCAGCTGCATCTTACCAGGAAAGCTGTAGAAATCCTCAGAAATCTGTTCCCCCAGACAACTGGCTGGGTCTACTTTGCGTTGTCTGGGGTACAACACTCCAACACAACCACTTCTGGAAAAGGCTCTGGCTCAAGTCTGAGTCTTCACCTTTACATGTATAAACCACAAGGAGCCTTTCTTGTCTCTTTTTGGTAATTTACTGATGACTAACAGGGCTGCTTGGAAAATCTCAGCTATCAACATTTCCGTGCATATTCAGAGTTATTCAGTATAAGCTGTGTCAGTGTCTGTGTCAGCTTCCCAACACATCTCAAAACAACCTCTCCAAGGCTGTCACTAACCTAACCTCTGAAAATTAAGTGGATATGATAGTTCATTGCTCTTGTTCCCTCTCTGCCAGACTGCAAAAGAAATCTCACATCAAAATCTTCAACACTTACAAAAACAGCAATATTGACCTGGATATTATGACAATTCCAGGGTTGGATACAGGATGGTCTTTATAGAGAGGTAATAAGCCACTTACCACTAGTACGAGAGCTGACACATATACAAGTTATTTTAACATGCCTTAGGGGGAAAAAAAAAACAACAAATAAAAACAAAAACAAACAAACAAAAAAAACAAACAAACTAAAACAAAAACAAAAGTGAAGGAAAAAAAACAATTTTTTTTTTTTTTTGTACCATTTTGTCTCCAAGATACCTGCATCAAAACTGTGTTGCTCTGAGATTGTTATAAGAACATACCTTTAACAAATAATTTTGGCAACTTGTTCCCAAAGACTTAAAAGCTATCCATGGACTCCTCAGACTTAACCTTGCATGTAACACTGCTGCACAGGACAGCCGACCAAGTCATGATATCTTTGGGCATGTGTTGGACTGAAATTAGGACAAAAACCAACCAACCAATCAACTGAACAGATAAATCATTCATGAAAGTAGATCCCAGAATATCAGAATGGTTGGAGGGCATTTCTGGAGGTCACCTGGTCCCACCTCCTGCTCAAGCAGGGCCACCTACAGCAGGCTGCCCAGTACCATGTCCAGGCAGATTTTGAAGACCTCCACCACCACTCTGAACAGCCTCTATGACAGATTTAAGCAGACCAAACTGAAGCCAAACCTGAAGACTTCTGAAACCTTTCCCATTCAAACTAATAATACCGTTTTGTAACTAGATTCTGAGGTCCACAGATTAATCCCACCCCTGTAAAATACAACCTGGATTGTTTAACATTTTCAGCCCAATCAATTATCTGTATGGATTCAAACATCAGCTTCTGTGGGTTACAGAATTATGGTACCAACTGAAATTTGCATAGACAAAGTACACAGCCTTTTTTAGAAGTTCAAACAAGTAGTAATCCACATAATTATTTCCCCCAAACATATATATTCTTTCTTTCTCCCACCCTGATTTAGAGAATGAATTTAATATATAAAATGTTAATCAAACACTTGTTTTCTCACAATTTTTGCTTTCTTCTGACAATTCAGTAACTTTAAGATCCCAAACTCTGAAATCTACCACCCTGCAGTGAATTGCAGGTACGCTGACCCTGTACAGTCAGTACATGGTGGTTTCTGTTCTGTTCCTTCCCTCTCACACTTCGCCTGTGTCCTACTGTGGGTCCAGAAGAGATGGCTTGAACTGGCTGGAGAATCAAAAGATTTAGTCTGTGTATTCTTTCCTGTGCAACATCTACCTCTAAAGGTGTGTAAGCAAGTGCATTTTCTTACTTCATCAGGATTATATAATAATAGCTTTAGAATGAACTGCTCTGAGTATTTCACATCTAAAATGTGTACCTGAAGAAGTCCTTCGTTTGTTCAGCTTTCACTATTTATCCTGTTATTTTCAAGACACAAGAACTCCCTCAGTGGATTATTTTTATTTTTTATTTTTTTTACAAATGTAAAGCAATGTGCTATTATTTATATATTTCCCAGAGACCTTTACAGCATCCTGATTGAGTCAGTGGGATTCCCTATAAACAAACACATTTTGGTAATTAAGAGCCTAGAAGACATAAATTTACCTCCCTGTGCAGCTACAGATTTCCTTATCAACCTTGGGCAACTCAGTTTTATAAATTAACACCAGAGGAAGGCAATGACACTATCACTACTCTGCCTGACATAGACATAAATGCAGATTACAGAATACCTGGACATAGAGGCACTGAAGCTCAGTTCCAGCAGTGTCAGTAACAAATTGACCCATCCCCCCTATTCTAAACACACCTCCAAACATGCTTTAGGTTGCCAGCTCCAGCCAGCTTGAAAGCAGACAGTACTATAAGAGACAGGTCAACAGGAGCTGCTTTTCCCCTTGTCAATGGGAAAAGGAGAAAACATGCAAGTTATGCCCTTCTTTGGGTGTCACAGGAAAAAAAAGAATCCTATTTATTTTATTTTATTTTATTTTATTTTATTTTATTTTATTTTATTTTATTTTATTTTATTTTATTTTATTTTATTTTATTTTATTTTATTTTATTTTATTTTATTTTATTTTATTTTATTTTATTTTATTTTATTTTATTTATCCCCAAAGAACCCTCTAGCCAGCAGTTGTACAACTTACTCTGACCTTCCCAGGGCCGAGTATTGCCTCAGTGCTGCATGAAAACACTTCTTGCATATAAAATGCAGCTCTAGTCTGACTTATGTCAATACTGACCTACCACACAGACAACTCAGTAATAAATCAAATCCTGGTCACACTTCCGTTTGTGAGTGTGTTTTGGCCTTTTGAGAAAAAACAAACAAACAAACAAATTTTATCTATCTAATATTATTCAGATATCTAATATTATCTGAAAAAAAAAAAAAAAAAAAGAAAAAGAAAAAAAAAGAAAAAAAAAAAAAGATTGTAATCCTGAGAACAGTAGATACTGGAGGTATTCCCAACGTTTTAGGGAAATAGCAACAGCAGAACAGCAGAAATTAGACCTCCAGTTCAATGGACCCCTCCACAGACCCACTATGACAAGGGATGATATGAGGTACAGAACGGACAGGTCAGTTATTACAACAAATGTGGGCAATCTTTTGCTGGTCAAAGAGTCAGTGAAGTCCTGACCATGTGTGTGGCATATTCCTGTGCTTCATGTTGAGCATTCACTGCTGTCAGCAGGCTCTCCCTTTCCCTTTCCCTTTCCCTTTCCCTTTCCCTTTCCCTTTCCCTTTCCCTTTCCCTTTCCCTTTCCCTTTCCCTTTCCCTTTCCCTTTCCCTTTCCCTTTCCCTTTCCCTTTCCCTTTCCCTTTCCCTTTCCCTTTCCCTTTCCCTTTCCCTTTCCTAAAATGACAAGTGCAGAAATCCCTGATTTTTGTAGTTACAGTCCATTTGTAGCAGATAACTTTCCCTTTTCTCATTATTTTAAGGTTTAGAGTCTTTGAAAGAGGTGTTGAAGAAGAGCGGGTAGGCTGACAAGATAAAGATACAGAATGTCTAGTTACATAATTCAGAAAACTCAGTGCAGCTTAGCACTGACATTTTGTAGGGTTTGCTTATCAATCCCTATTGATACATTTCCTTGAATTTATTTGGAAAAAAAAATGCTCAGCTTAGAAAAGCAGCCAATGAATAGAATTGTCTAAGGTGCTAAATGGCCTTCATTACCACGGTATTTAAGCACATCATAATCCTTAATGTTTATCATCACTACTCCATTGTAAGATAAGAAAATTCTCTTATCACCATTTTACAGAGAGGAGACAAAAGCAGGAGGAGATAAAATGACTGCCCTTAGGTCACAGTAGAAGCTGTGGCATAGTCAAGATTTATCTTTCTGCAGGACTAGATTTTTCTGGTTTAGTCAATAGTATGCACATGAAAAAACTTGATGATGTATGCTCAGATCCTGATTCTGCAGAAGCTCACTCATGATGCAGTTAACAATACACATCATGTGTCTGATAGAGCCCCATTAAAAAATTCCAGTTTGACTTTAGATCAGGCTTGACAACGTGGATTTACACAACTGCTTTGTGTTTCTTCCTCGAAGCCAGCTATTTAAATGGATTAATTCTGTAGTACTTCATTCAACACCTGTCCCTCACCACACCATTAAATTCCGTACCTCTACAAGCCTGCAATGATTCTGTCCTTGCAGACCTTCCCATCACAACACTTATTCCTCTTTAAATTGTGGGGGTTCTATGCAATCAAAATATTACATTCTTAAATGCACCATAAATATGAAAGAAAGCTTGCAGTCTTCTTTGGGAAATCAGTAATTATTTGGTGCGGGTGCTAATCAGGTATTAGTGTAAGGGTGTGTCCTAAGTATAGGGAAACAGCATCTTCAATGTAAGAAATGTGATTCAGGCACATTAATCCCAGGGATGTTGCGATACATCCAGAAATCCTCCCCTTCACCCTAATACTGTGACAGTACAACTCGGAGACCACTGCAAAAACAAAACAAAAAAACTGCAACACCAGACAGTAGGACTCAAGCCCTCAATTTGCACACTCTCTTCATTTACTGCTATCTCTTAATCACAACTGGAAACCTCCATAGGAGTAGCACCTCCTTTGTGCTGCTGTGAACACCAGAGAGGCCACTACTTTGCAAACAAGAAAGCAAGAGGCTAACTCCATTTGGGAAAGGGGCGTAAAGCTATAAAAGACAGAGACTAATGGAAAGAGACAGTTGACAGCAGGAGGCAGAGCTTTTTGATCAGCCTACCCCGTAGACTCCCTAGAGCTCTTAATAAGGGACCAAGAAATTGAGTGAGAAAAGGAAGTGGCTGTAAAAATTTCTCATATACTTTCTAGCCATACAATCCTGTAAGACAAGCATACAGCCACTGCTAAATCTACTTCTGTTGTGTGTACTGAGATACTTTGTCACTCGTATAAATCATAATGCAAAACCATATGAATGAACATAAAAAAACAAAAGCCCTATTGTTCATATCTGGATATGAATAGGTACATTCTTTTCGCTTATCAGTCTTCCCACATGTTACTGATAATATATCTTACAATGCCTTTAATGTGTATGACTGATAATTGGAAAATTGTTCTTGTACATAAATGACACATAAAAGACCACATTTTTATTCCTTCTGAAAGAAGCCTTTCAAACTTTGTATGTTCCTTAGTGGGTAGTCAATCACATAACTACTGATACTCTTGCTTAGTTTATTTGTTTCTAGCAAGCTTCTGTGGTTGTCAGTTCATTAACCAAAACTCACAATATTATGAACAGAGCACCACAAACATGCCTAAGTGCTTTCAACTCGGGACACATGCTGTGGCTCACCCACAGCAGGAAAAGGTTCCAGTCTTTTTAAGCAGATTTTCATCTCCCCTTCCAAACAAGCTCTAGTGACCAATTGCAACACAAAGCCCAAAAAATCTTGTTGTGCTCTTTTAAGGCACCTGGTAAGAGCACATAACTCCCAGAATAGACACACTGGGGCATCTGGCAGACACGGTGTATGTATGTTGTGAAAACAGACAGGTTAACTATGCACAGCACTCCCGTGTTACTGTTGGAAGGAATTGTTAGGAGTGTTATTGCTCTCTACTGGACAGCATCAGTAAAGCTCAACTGTGTGTCCCAGAGCTGGGAGCTCTCGTCCTGCTGCTGCCGTAGAGGGGTGTTAAAAGCACAGACAATTGGAAGCAATCACATACATCATGAAGCTTCAGGACACACTTTCACCCTTCTATAAAAACAGAGCAAGCCTCCATCTAAGAGCTACTGAGACCATTTCCTGAAGCATCCTTATTAGAGTGAAGCCTCAGAAACTCAGACTGGAACAGGGGTCAAGAATTTTCTTTTAAGTGCTGGCTGTATTTATCTGTGGCCAATGGATATCCATTTACTAAATCATCCTTCACCTGATGTACATTTCTTACCTCTTGTGCTTGTGCCTGAAAAAAACCCACAGTATCTCATCACTATAATGTTGTTTTCTTAAATAATCTAGCATCCTTCAAACACTGTCGAAATAATTGTGTTTATGCTACTACATGACAATTTTACATAAACAATTACTTTGACAAGTGTTTTCATAGTATGTCTGGATATTTTTGCAGGATTCATGAAACTGTCTGTAATCCTGACTGTAGCTTAAATAAACTTATATAAACCCTGTCTGTACCTGTAAATACATGGATCCAATTTTTCATGCTGTAGGTGGTAAACTGATAAGGAAAGAGTTAAACAGCTCCCCTCAGAAAAGCCTGTCCGTACACATAACAAAGAAGATGGAGACAACAATTAATTAGAAGTCCATCTGACCCAGATGTGCTAGCAGCTAAAAGGCCTATTCTCCCACTGAGGTGTGAGGGTAATAGGTACATATCTCCCATTAGCATTAATGGGAGTTAGCAGCCTGAATTCTTCAGGGATCAACAAGAGCCTCTACAGCAGTTTGTTAAGCATCTGTTCTATACCCTTTTATCACAATTGACATGCTTTAAAAGTTTTCACCTTGGTACTTCTACAGCACACCCAGGTCTGCAGAAAGAGGAAGAGTGTATCAGGACAGTAAAAGCTCTCATCATCTCTGACCACAGTGAATGGATGGGAAGGTCCTGGCTGACTGCACAATCTTTTAGGCTGCAAAAGGGACTGACTGGATGCAGCAAATCATCTTTACTGTTCATAAAAATATCACAAAGTAAAGTCACAGCTGCTGGAGGAATGCATCATGAACAAATACTTGGAGACAGAAAGAAGAATAACCTACATTGGAATTCCACCTAGTATTAAATATCTCCAAGTGAATGGTTTCATTATGCAGAATAGCCACATATTTTATGCAGTGTCGGAATAAATATGAAGCCAGTGATCTTTCAGAGCTGCCATTCCTCTGAAGTGTTTTCAGTCCCTCACCTGACATAACTGACTTCGCAGTCAGTTTTCTTAAGGAACTGGGGCACACAAGTCACGATGCTCTGAGAGCAGCCAATTTCAGGGCATGGCTTTGTTACAGGAGTTTTTATGTCCAGTCAGCATGGTGACACAAGCTGGGAAGTAGCTCAGAGAGAGTGCTAAAAGCACCCAAAGGCCTTTGAAGCTGGGGCTGTACAGAAAACAGACTGGTCTCTGCAGAGATTCTTGTTCATTTCAAGAATTAATGGCATCATTATAACATTTTGGTAATCAAGTTTGGACTAGCTATATCTTATAAGGCTGAAAAAGACACAGACAAAAAGGGCTTTACATGTTCCAAAGGCATTTGTTTCAGGACAAGAAGTATTGAGAGATTAGCATGGCTTCTAAAAAAACTGACACATGGTTGAAAACAATTCCAGCTTCCTTTTTGTGGCAGAGTCCTTAAAAAATCTCTGTCCCTTTACACTACAGAAACTAGAACTTACCTAAGAGCTGGTCTGCGTATGGAAGTCAGATTACTCCAAACCTAGCTGTGTAGTTAAAGTGGTACGGAACTCTAATGGCAATGGAGACATAATGATGCTATAAGTGGAATAACATTTTTGTTCACAGAAAATCAATTAAACCTCAACATGAGGCAGCTTGATTATCAGGTGTAACTCGTTCCATTCTACACACTGCTCCAAGTCCCTGTTTAAAGCAAGCTTGCAGTCTTCTAATTTCTAGACCCTTATATTTTGCCAGTGATTAAGCCTACTTTCTTTGTTAGGTGACCACAACCTATAGATCACAGGCTGAAACTGAAGCTTAAAGGGAGGAGGAAAGCCTACCCACATGTTGTGCTGTGTATTTTAATAGTATAATAGCTTTTATGAGGCCAAGGTCTGAACATGAACATAAACTAAACCCACAGAACCAAATATTTGCTGAGGTAACAGGTAGGGCAGCAGTAAGTAGAAACACTGGGTCTAGTGTGTTAGAAGGCTGATGCAGTGCTGGCAGATTTCTGATCTCCAGTTACATGGGTCCACTACATCTATAATCTTCTGATGCTCCTATTAAAAAGAACAATATTCTCCTAACATTTTTTTTTTCAGAGGTAATATTTCTCCATATTGACACAAAATTATAACCTGCATATGACTGCCAGTATTATTTTCAATTTCTACTAGAGATGAATTTGCTTGTAATGTTTGATACTTTTGGGACCACTAAGAAAACAGGAAGAAGATCACCTTAATATTCATGGCAGTACTGGGAACTCCTATAGGTATTGCAGTAGTAGATGTAAACATGGGGGCTGTTGCAGGAACTGGGAGAAGAGCTTGGAAACCATCCCCACTCTTCTGAGGGAATAACAATAACATTCTGTGAACAACCACAGTGCCTCCTTGGCTACCTGCCCTGTCAGACTGCTAACAAGGACACGAGAGCATATTCTAACCTTTGGGATAATTCCTCTGATACCAGCTCTGAAGGTGTGTAACCTTTTGAGGAGACAAGGAGATGCATCAAATGAATGCATCACATGATACTGCCCTGTCATAAAACTCAGAGTTGACAAATTTTCGTAGATCCACTGAAATCTGACACTGTCTCTATCAACTAAGAAAGATAAGTAACATCAATTACAGTTTGCCCTCCTCTCTCTATCCTACATACCTTACTTGTTCAGCACAATTCCTGTTCATGGTGGAGCAAATTCAAGAGATGGACATATCTTGTTTCAAATCCTGGGCTGCAGACTATTGGCCATTGAAGAAATACACGTGTAAACATTTGTCATCTCATGCTGTGGTTGTCCAAGAAGCACCTACCTGCTCCCAACCAAACAGTGGACAAATGATTCTGTCCTGTTGTTTTTTAATTCCTTTTATCACTTGCAATTTTCAACCATTGTCTTTGCAAGGAAAAGGCCCAATAATTCATAAAATATTAAAAATGTTTTCTCTAACAATGAAGGATACTTCTTTATAGAACCACCATACTGTTTACTGAGGACACTGGTGATGGTGATGCTAACTTTTCTGTTAAGAGCTGTTGAAGAGAAACACATATGTTGTAGGCCCAAAGTTCAGCTGCCCTATTTGTTTATATGTCCAGGTAAGTGGAATGTGGGTGCTTCCCAGACAGTCCTCCTTTCCTCTCAAATCTTTATGTTAATGACTGAGTGCAAGATGGTGTACACATCTATGTAACTCAAGGTCTGCACTTGCAGCTATTGTGTAGTAATTGAAGCCACAGATGTACTGGGTTTATGCAGCAAGGTTTTTGTAGTTAGATAGAAGCCAGATCCACCTGGTTCCAAAAAGGACATGCTTCTGATCAGGGCAGAGCCAGTGAGCAATGCTGGTTGGGCCTCTGAGAGAGTGGATTTAAGGAACAACCAGAGCTGCAGCCTGTGGAGGAGGTGGAGCAGGTGGATGTGTCCTGAAGGAGGCTGCGGCCCATGGAGAGCCCCTGCAGGAGCAGGCCCTGGGGCCAGAGCTGCAGCCCGTGGAGAGGAGCCCACGCAGGAGCAGGGGGTCGGGGGGGAGCTGCCACCCACCCGTGGGGGACCTGTGCTGGAGCAGTTTGCTCCTGGGGGATGGATGGATGGACCCCGTGGCATGGAGCCATGTGGGAGCAGTTCCTGAAGAGCTGCTGCCTGTAGGCACCCCCTGCAGGCTCAGTTCGGGAAGGATGGCATCCCTGGGAGGGACCCCATGGGGATCAGGGGCAGAGAGGGACCCTGAAAGAGCGGTGGAGATGAAGTGCTGTAGACTGACTGCAGCCCCCATTTCCCTTTCCCCTCTGCTTCTTGGGGGGAGGAAGTGGGAGAGGGTGACTGGGGGGAAGGTAGTTTTAGCTTGCTTTTAGTTCTCACTGCTATAGCTTGTTATTAACTGTCAAGAGTATACATTAATCTTGTCTGTGATGGTAATTGGTGTTTGATTTCCCTTTCCTTATCTCAACCCACATGTATTTTTTTTTTTTCATTGTATTTTTTCCCCTTGTTCTTCAGAGGTGGGGAGATGAGAGAGTGGCCTGGTGGTGCAGAGCTACCTACAGGTATTAAGCCACCACAACAGGCTGACACATGATATGCATCAGATCCGGTACCAGATCCACAGAAGTTTGGACTTGGATAACAATCCTAGTTCTGTTTTTGGTGGTAAGGTGGGGCACCATAGAACAGTGCTTGTCAGTCTTCTCTCATTGATAAGAATCTGTGCTTTAATGCTACAAAATTTACTGGCCTTTTTCCACACATTCTTTATTAATGTCCCCATACTATACCACACTAGCAACAGCATACCACAGTGCTGCATGAAACACTGTGCACTGCAGCAGGCATTTCCCCATCACAATCTCCTGAAATTCCTTCTGGAAGAGAAAAATGCACAGACCTCTGCATTCATATGGCACGGTGTGTGTGAGCTGTTCGCCATGACCGGGAGAAGAGCTGGCATGGGCAAGTACCAGTTTTCCTGCAGGCTACCTGAGGGACAGGGGCAGGACAGGGGCACCAGGACTGCCTCAGCCCCATCCCAGCTCAGCTTTTAGTTGGGGGCTCGTGGGCACTTCATCTTGTAGCATCCCAACTGCTTTCACTGCATTCACCACACTCCTGATGAGCTGGGCTGCTTTGAAAAATCTCCTTACACAATTCCTACCTGTGAAAGGCTGTGCTTACTCCTGTCTCATGCCTGAAAAGGACAGCAGAGGTTTCCTCACTCTCTTCAGAGGGAATGGCACAGAAGGGTGGATGTCCCTACAAACTTTAGGGGGTCAGCTGAAGTGACGGACACTTGCACAAGGTTTTATGCACCTCAGACAGGCAGTGAGATGAATGAGCCAACAGTTAAGGCTCAGCCCCGCAAGCGTTGCTGCAAACTGGAAGAAACACAGTGGTGTTCTTTTAATCACTAACGGCCAAGGAAAAACACTTCCCCCTGTGGCTTAGAGAGGGAGGGAATGAATCCCCAGCTATTTTACGGAATCATGTAATGCCTGTGTTGCCAAATGCAACAGAGTCTGTAAAAATCAATACTAATGATATCTTTTCCTAGCTATAAGATAGATAATAAATGCCATGAAAAGAGCTATCATTTAGCTCCATGTAGTTTAACCCTGAATGGCAATACATCTGCTCAACCTCTTGCAATTTCTTGATTTTGGCAAGCTATATTTTGTTATAATAATCAGCTTACTTTATGGAATTCTAAAGATACCTCCATTCCTTTAAGATTTATTTCCTATGTAGCCATGCTACTTCACTATGTCTTTTTTACTAAACAATAGAAACAAACAGTAGAAAAGGTTTGTGTATGTAAATTATAATGACATTTTTGTTACTGTTTTTCACAGCACAGGCTTCATTATAGAGCATACTTAAAAGCAATGTGATTTATTTAAGCTGAATCCAGTTTTGGTGGGATATATGCTGGATTTCCTCTTTTTTTTTTTTTTTTTTTTTTTAATTTAAGAAAGTATTGATGTACAGTACAGCAGTACAGTTAAATACTGAACATAATGTGCCCCTGCTTCTTCTTAAATCCAAAGTAGATTTTCAAAGGCTTATCAGCAGGGGGCATTAATGCGACATTAAATTCCAAATGCCAAACTAACAAACAACTCTTCAGCTTGTGTATTACATTTTTAATAAGTTAGGTTTCTTCCCTGTATTTTTCACAATATCATTTTATTTTATTATTTTTTTTTAAAGTGTAGCTGCAATTCCAAGTCATTTGCTGACACTGGTAATCTGTTTACCAACTTACTGTAGGTTTTATCCTCATTCTAAAAAAAAAGACTTCGTTGTAGTTTTATGTAGTTTAGAGGAGGAGAACCTGATTTTAGGACCACTATATGTATAGCCAGCATTTTCAAAGGGGATTATATCCAGTACAAAAAAGTGGTAGGTTTGACACATGCAGAGATTACATACTCATGAGCATTGGCTACTCATTGATATCCTTGACATGTGTTGTCATACACATTTGAGGAAATTACTGACAACAGCCCAGTTTCCTAGGCTTGCACTCTAACAGAAGCTACAGACCTGGAGAAGGGAGGTATTTCCATAAGGCAATTTTTAAACAGCACCATTTTCCCCTTGGAGTGCCCATTTCACTCTTGACTGACTACAGAGGGAAAAGTAACCACTGACAATTTAAATGATCAGTTACAAAGAACAAATCTAGGTGCTCATGTTAGCAGGATTTTACCTTGTTTGTTTTCCCACACTAAGAAACAACACAAAGAATATACGTTATTCCCCAAATCTTATAGGAGGTAATTCACAAAACTGCTCTGTCAGACAATCTCGCAGTGAACTGCTGACTGAAGTGTCCAAAGCTAAAAAGGAAGAGAGAACTGGGGCATTGGCTCCATTCACTGGTCTCTCACTCCTGGTTGATCCTTACTCCAGAGCACCGTGACTTAGTGCTTGCTTTGTTCACATTACCCACTGTTAGCATAAAGTTATTGAATCTTGGTTGATCTTCCTGTATTAAGATCTATGTATCTTTTATAATAATCCCCAGTATGGCCATAGACACAAACATTAGCTGATGTTTTTAAATGGAAGTTGAGATTGTCACATCATCACCTGAATATGAGTGGAAATTTTAAAGAAAAAATAATTAAGATATTTAAATACATAGTAACACTGCAACATTTAAGCAACATTCAGATGATACCCACATCACCAATGTGTTCATGCAGGCTGCTTTCTTTGTTAGGGAAAACCTATTTTTTTAATAGTAAAAGTGTCCCTCATACAGTTGTAGTAACAAAGGCCCTCTGGACTGTGTGCAAATTAAGATTCCTCTCTTAGCAAAACATGATGCTTATACTGTAGTTTTCCTTTAAAACCTCAGAAACGTGGAGTAATGTTAGGCCTGATAGCCCTCCTAATAAATGTCAAGACATTTACAGAAGCAAAGAGATATGAGAATTAAACTTCCATCTGTCAAAAGGGATTAATATTTAAGATTTTTTATTTCTGTACATGTAGAAAGCTACCACTACTACTAAGTATTATACTACTATTAGTAAAGTCTCTGAACCCCAAGTATGTAATATGTATTTTCCCTCAAGTAGGTCCCATGAGGCTTTTCAGCAGGTGGCATTAATGCTCCATCCAGTTCCAAATGGCACACAGCCAGAAAACTGCTGCTTTCAGCAATTAACACCTTAAAATGATCAACAAACTATGGCAGAGAGTAAGTACTTGTCTTAGGAGAAAAAGCTTGTGTTAAAATGGCATCTGTTCTAAATTTTATTATTATTATTATTTTTTTTTTTAGCAGCAGAAGCAGAACATAGATGTATTTTGACAACTATGATGTTAAATTTGAAGAAGTCAAAGGCATCTCCCCTCCCCTCCCCTCCCCTCCCCTCCCCTCCCCTCCCCTCCCCTCCCCTCCCCTCCCCTCCCCTCCCCTCCCCTCCCCTCCCCTCCCCTCCCCTCCCCTCCCCTCCCCTCCCCTCCCCTCCCCTCAAGGTATCTGCAGAAACAGCATATTCAAATGAAGAGGTCATGACTAAACAATTTAGTGTTCAGCAGTGTACCAGTTTCAGTAATACCTACACAGTCCCAAAGAAAACAAATGGCACATTTTTTCAGGCATCCCCATACAGGTTTCCTTAAGTATAAAGACTTGCTCTTGCAACTAAGAAGAGCAAGACGAGAGGTAAAGAAGATGTACTCCAGTGGCAGACATGTATGAGCACTTAGGGCTGAGTTATACTCCACAGATGGTTATCCTACATATCCTTGTCCAAAGCAAACAGTAGGAAATCCTGGGATCATTTTCAGGACTTGAAGAAACTCTTAACTGCTGCATGAAATCCAGCACCTAGCACACTACAAAAAGTTTTCACATTTCAAGCATCGTACAGCTGGCTACTGCTAGAAACAGACATTTGAAAGAGCCTTTTTGGTTGGAATACACAGAAAATTTGTTGCTTATTCTTCAAAAGGCAGGCCAAGTTCTGTCCATACCATGAAACTGCCCAGAGAAGGGTTAAAAGAGTTAGGAATTAGAAAACAGTCTGCCAGGATGTTCTCAAAGAATTATTCTCCAAATTATGTTTCAAAGGATTCTGGGTTTGATCCTCTAAAAAGATATATATATATTTTTCTTCTAAAATATCCCTGAGCTCAGGTCAGAACTGACAAATGACTATGGCAAGATCCAGGCTGGTTCCTAGCAATTTAAGTTAAATTAAGTTTATATAAAAAGAATTTTTTTGTTGTTGTTAGAAACCAACAGAGAAAATCATCCTTAGTTTTCACTCTGTCTATAACATATAGTGTTATTGCTTTAAACACAGTAATTTAGATGTACAGCAAAGCTGTTAATTGTTAAAATCAGATCTTTGGTTATAATATGAAGTGTTAGCATTTTGGATTGGGTGAGCAACAATGAACAAGAGGTATGATTCAGCATAATTATGTCTTAAAGCATTCACACAGCGGTGGAACTGAAGAGGGAGCACCAAACGTAAGATACAATCAGCACCTGTTGCAAAGTTCCTCTAACAGCAATCTGAGGCAAGCTGATATTCTCAAAAGCCCCAGTCACTTGGTTGAGGTACTGGTTTTTAATGTAAGTCCTCACAAGATAAAAAAATGCCCCAGCACGTGCAACTCAAAAGATACTTTGGAAAAATATCTCATGAATCCCTATGCCCTCCCCAGAAAACATCTCATCCATCTTTCTCACTAACCACTTGAAATATACATAAATAATTTATAAATCTCTTAGATAATAAAGTTTGGCTTTTACTAGTATGAAACATTATTGCTTAATATGTTAGAGGCTTGGGGAGAGTGACTGCTACAATAACAAAAATGCTTACAATTAGCTTAAATTCTAATTATACATATAAAAAAGTCATAATAGGAAATACTTCTCTTAATAGGAAAAAAAAAAAAAAAGTTTCAGACCCAGGACAGATTCAGATCTAATCACATTCATAACTACTACTTAAAGCCATATAAAACTACTTCAAAGACTTAACTTACTTTTACTTCTTCATAAAAAGAACCTGATTATAATTGTACTTTTGCAACACAACCCACCTGTGAAAAGCAAGAGTTTTGACTATATTCTGTACTTCATTCAGTGCCTGAGAATTTCAGTGCTGGATCCAACAATAAAGTTATGTCCTTGATCACATGAGATAATCTAATCCATTTGGATCTTTTGTACAGTTTCTCTGCTATATTTTTGTGATATCAGTTCAAACTAGCACCAAAGTGTGCTTTAGGATATTACTAACCAAAATCTTACTCAACAAAACATTTAAATATATACTTAAAGCAAATAATCATGTCTAAATTGATAGGTACTTTAGTGCTTTGTTAGCAGAGCCTATATTTGTATAAAATTATACCTTCTTTTTTCATATGTTAAGCAGAACTCCTCAACTCCCTTGTAAATTCACTCTCTATATCTAGAAAATCCACTAGTGGTTGTCTTAATCTTAACTGTTCATATTCCTTTTTTCTTAAATTGCCCTGTCCTTTTTCCTTTCATCTTCTACACATCTGCTACAATTCCTTCTTCTTTACAAAATGTCTTTTTTTCTCTATATACTTTACAGTTCTACTTTTATTTATAATTAAATGTGACAAACTATCACTCATGTGCTTTCCACAATTTTGTGTTGGTTTTCACTAATGAAATGCCTTTCTCCTCAGCCACCTCTGGCATCAACTCAAATGTAAATCATTTTTTTATATGCAAGTACTTACATGTGTAAATATTCCACATCTTTTGCTTAAGACAATACCTGTTTCACTGAACTGGGACTTTAAAAAGTATATATAATCCTGCATTTAATTCAAAAATTACCCCCATCATTGCAATGTAGATACTTATGAAACAATGATTACAGCTAACTAGAATACCCTTACTGTAGAGTTACCTCAGCCTCTGCATCTATCTTCTTTGACAATACTGAACTTAAAATTTTGCCACCTAACTGCCCATAGCATCAATAACACTGATTAAAGAAGTCTGATCTAAAGTAAAAAAAAAATAAAAATCCCTCTGCTTTCATAACCCAACACTTAAATATTCCAGTCTATCTCTGACAAAATGAAATTCCCCATTAAGCCTGTGGTTGTTACATAGAAAGGCAAGATACTCCCTCCAACATCCCTGAGAAAGCTTCACTACCTATTACCTAACATCTTAAAAATTCTTCATAGAGAGACAAAAGTTGCACATGCCATTGCCGTAAGCCCTTCCTATGTCAACAAGATTACCAAGAAGAGGTCTTGTGAGATACAGAATTCCATTTTCCAAAACAAAGAGCTCTGAAGACAACAACTTGCTGTGCATGGCACCTTAGGTTGCAGTGCAGCAAAGCCTAACAACACTCCTGTGACTATGAGGATCACCTACAGCTGCACCCAAATGAGGTATGCACGTGGTGGAGCATTGGGACAGTTGTCCTGTCATGCCATCTTTGCATTGTATGAGGTGTTTTTATGAAAGAGGTGCTTTAGTCATGAATGAGTCACTGTATTCAAAAAATGGGTTTCTGGGTAAAGCTCTGCCATTTGCGTTTCACTGGAGATCAGTCTGGATCTATCTAATGCTCTGTTCCAGCCTCAGAAATCTCTGAATTTATTAAACTTGATGGAATACTTAAATATTACAATACAACAACACAATAAAACTCTTGTAGAATTCAGAGCAACTTCCAAAACATTTGATGAGAATGTGGTCTTGAATTTTGTCCTTCTAGCTTGAAGCAGGATTTGTCTTTTTGTGAAAAGGCTGTTTTATTTGATGCTTTCTGACAGTAGACCTTAACCTGGACTATGCTAACGTGAATCATCCTGTGCATTAGAAACACTGGAAAATCTTGTCATAATTTATTGCCTACCTAATTTCAGTAACCCAACACAAAACTGTGGCTTACTTAGTTTTGAAGTAGCACATTCATACCACACAAAATAAAGATTTGATTGGCACACACACATTATTTGCATAAGTCTGTGTGCTCCAGAATTGTCCAACACAAGGTCCCCCACTTGAAAGCTGAAACCCTGCCCTTGGCTAAAACTATTTCCAAGGTACCATACAAAACTGAGACTGGTTCACTGACTGATGGTGTTTCACTGTACAAATGGCTCATAAAAACTGTTAAATCTGTCATGTACTCTAAAGGCATTTTAGTCTAACGACTATTTTCACTTACAGAGGAGCTGTCGGGAAAATCCATTCCTCACATGACAAGAAGCATCAGATCCTGGCAAGACACAGCATTTTGGTACATCAGACTAATAAATCTCTTCAGAAAGCTTTTCTTGGCTGCTCTGTGGTATCTTTAAGGTGAGCTTTTCACTGAGAGATGCAGAGGTGTATGCTGATTTTTGAAGTGTCCTTGCAAGTAGGGAAGCAAGTATCTTTCTGCAGATTGAAGGGACTGGCAGTGGGAGTATCAGGTAAAAAAGGAAAATTGGGATAAAGTAAAATACAAAGGGAATAGAGATCTGAAGGAAGTGAAAACCAAACCACACCAAAACACAGTCATTTACCTTAACCACACTGAAACACAATCATATATCTTGTGTTTGTTTTCAGACCATAGAACTTAAACATTAATGATGGATCCATTGACATCCCAAAAACAAACAAACAAACAAAGAAAAAACAAACAAACAAAAAAAACCACCACATTTGAGTAAAGTTCAAGGGAAAACACAGTCACAAAGTGCCTTTTGCCAACCCTGACTTCTAGACAAATGCCAAGGTGCACTACAGCAGAACAGCCTTCTGCACTGGAGTATATATTCTCCTCCTGATGAATAAGAGGAGTTCATGTCCAATGTGCATCTTTCTTTTCCTGAAAATCATTCCTAGCTTTTCTGCACTCAGAAGAAAGGGGCCATCTTCCTGCAGACAGCTGCCATAGGGTTGTTAGGCTGCTGCCTCATCCACATACCATTATTCTTCTGGTATTATTCTTCTACCAGAGAAAGTAGAAAAAAATCTCCTCATTAGGCAGACAGACTGAAAAGCTGCTGGGAACACATCTGGTCAATGGAAAGGGAAGCTGTTTTTAATTCCCCAGCATTACTGCCTTGCATGTCCAGAGAAGTATGTGCCCGGGGAGGGAGACCTTACAGAAGAGCCAGAGTAACTATGTACGGTTAGGAAGAGCAGCTCTTTGGAGATCCCATCCTCCTGGCTTCCTCACACTGAGAACCCTCTCCAAATTTGCCTTCTCCTCAGATATTTTTCCCCATGCTTTCATCTCTTTTGTTCTGGAAATGCAGAAGGGCCCCCTGTTCATCTCTATTCATCAATCTGCCTGTTAGGAGACAATCTCAAGTGCAGACTGATCCTGTGAGGTCCTAAACATGTACCCCTTTGGGCAATGCAAATTTGAATAGAAAGAAAACCTAGCTCCAAAGCAAATCAGCACATATCCCCACTTCTATCTTTTAGTGAACACTGCAGGTAGAGCAGAAAGCTGAGGAGCTGAGAGGTTTTGAGGAGCAGCAATAACTTCTGCTTAGTTCTTAGAGAGAATAGAATTAATGTTCCACTGTATTTCACAGCCCAGAAAATCTGAAGGTAAATGTAAAGCCTCAGGGTTTGGCCTATTTCTACTGCCTTTGAAAGAAATGGTCATGCTAACTTTGATTTCAAAAGGTGTTAACAGCAGACCTTTTTCTCTGACAGTTCTATTAATCATAGAAGTGTTGCGGGCCAGTGTTTTTGGTTTCAAAATTTCCCAGAAGTGAACATATATGCAGTGACAAGAGTTGTCTTTCCGCAGATGGGGCTTTCCCTCCAACACACTGGTGGCCACTACATTAGCCACCTTGGGACGATACCAAAAAGGAACACATTTTACTGCTTTTCTCTAGGAACCAAGCTACGATGCACTGGCAGGAAGATTATGACAGGCATGCAGTTCTCTACATTCCTTGTCCTCAGACTGCTTACTCCTGCCTGCCTGGACTGTTCCTTTCCTTCATAAATGAGGCTCTGGTAGTTTCATCAATTACAACAAATGACAGTTTTAAATTCTGTGCCCTGCTGTCAAGTTCTTCATTTATTATTATTAACTACTTCTTGCAGCAGTCTAATATTCTCTCTCCTTTCTTTCCTACAGCAGCATGGCGCTCTGACATTTTAAGCATCTACTTAATCCCCCTTCTTTCCCATATACATAAAAAATACTTTATCACATTTTTAAATGACTAATACTTCAATATTCCTGTTCTGCTACCTGCTGAGGAAAAGAAGAAAGGGAAAGGCTGAGTAATTGTGTTTCTGAGACAGCAGCCCTACAGATGACTGAATTTATTTATTACTAAAATATGTTTTAAAATATTGCACCAGTGTAATGGAGATGTAGCTTGATAAATGTTTAGCTCTATGAGAAAACTGATTTCTTTACCTTTCAAAAATTCTGTTGATAGTGCAAGGCCATTAAAGAAAGGCTTATAAAGAAGGGAAGGAGTAAGTATTCGACTAGGAGCTACTGAAATGCATGTGACAAACCTGAGAGTCATGTCTCAAACAAAAGCAGAAATCACAATTAAAACTTCATATGTAGATGCTGGGATCCTAACACTAGCCTAAGGAATCACTGTAGGAAAGTGTCTCTGTCTCAGTTTTCCCAGCTTTAAAACTGAAATACAGCTATAACTGAAATATAACCCAGCTGTCACAGCATTTATTTCAGCACCAAGGAGACCAAGCAAATGAGAGAATGAGTACATGGGGCCACCACCAGCTACAAACAAGTCTGGATGAGATGCCAGGCAGTGGTCTGTAGTTCAGATAATTGCTGTGGTTGACAAGCACAGGATCCATCCAATCCTTCTCAGTCCCTTTCCTCCTTACTGGCAGTATGGAGAAGACCACTGACTGAGCTCCCATGTCCTACAACACTGCACCAGGAGCCATGTAATACAAATCATGCTTCTTATTCTCCAGTCAACCCTGGCAATATCATCAGTGTCTGGGTGGAAGAGCAGCATGGAGTCTGAGGACAGGAAAAGCCTTTAGACATTGTCCTGCCCCTGAGCCCCTAGCAAGCAGCCAACTTCCCCTGTCAGCAGTCAGGTTGGCAGTCCTTCATTCCCCAGGAGCAGGGATTCTCCTCCTACCACCACTCTCACCTTGTCCTCTTGCAACTTGGTTCAGGTTCAGCTGTCTGGTGTGATTCAGTGGGAAACCTAAACCTAATCCACAGTTGCATGTCTGCAGCCATGAACTTGAGTAATTTTATGGGTTTTATGTCAGGTAATATGCTGGCCCAAAAAAGTGAATCATAAAAACCCAGGGTCTCCAATTTCATCCTAAGTGAGCAAGTGGCACAACACGGGATCTATTAGAAGAGTGAATACACCAAATTAGAAAAGACAAGAAAAAACTCAGTCGCAAACAATCAGTGTCTTTTCGTACAAGATTTCTGACGTGCTGTATTTAGTCATCTTGTGTTCCAATATCCTCATGCTGGACTGCTGTGCCTAGTAAAGTCACCAAGTCCCCCTGTATCATGGCAGGCTGGAATTTGTCATTCCAAAACTGTCTGCAGAAGATGGAAAATCAAATTTAGCTTTACTCTAACAACATTGACCTTATCACCTTCTTAGTTGCCAGTTCTGTTGCCTATTTCTTCCACGTATAAAGGTTTTCCCTGTAAGTTGACAACCTGGGAGGTGATTGGAGCACTGAATCTTTGTCATTAATGGAACAGCTCTCATTAAAATTCATAGAACATGCCTGTGCTTCCAGATTGATGTTATTAAATAGAGCAATGCAGGTTTACAGTAGTTAGACATTGATGAATGCAGCAGTTGCTGCCAAAAGAAACTGTCTGCTGATACCAAGAGTGCAGCATGCTTAGATCAATCAGAAAAAATGAATGGAGACAATGTTTTAAATTAAGTAGGAAAATATCAAAGACACTTTACTTCACATAAATGGACACAGTCTTATTAATATGTATACTGAATTATAAAATCCATTTTATTTGCTTCCAACATTTCTCCAGCTGATTGGGAAACTTTAAAAACAAAAACCAACCAAACAAAAAACATGCAAACAAAAAATTACCTTATCACTTTGAATGGCATTTGCTGCCTCCAAATCATTTTTCGTCTGAGCCAACCACTTAGTACCACTTTTAATCACAATTTATAATCTGATAGTAACGGTAATAAATAATCTGATAGTAGTGGTAATAAAAATAGCATAAAAAGTAGTGGTAATAAAAGTAGTGGTAATAAAAATAGTATAAAAAAATTAACAGTGACCGCTTCTATTTTCAGAACCTGTAATCATCTTGCTAGAGAATTGTGAATGCAGGGGATGGAAGAAGGGAAAACTTGGGTTTTGAAAACTTGCATAAAATCATGAGGTTCTGGTGCTCACTCATGTCTCTTTCTCTTAAAGATCCCATTCTCTTTTCAGCTGTTAGCCCTGTCAAAATAAGTAGAAATATTCACTGCTATTTGCAATGGCCATTTATCATGAAGAAGATTGGGTTTACTCCAAGAATAGTCAGTCTGTTTGAACCTGAATTTAACAGTACTTATGTTCCTCTAGAGTCTCTTTTAACAAGTCTCCACATGAAAGAATGGCATGCCTTTATCTTCTTCAGAGTCTTTCTAAACCAGGGCAGACAGAGCATTAAGATGTACATTTGCTGTTTGTAAGAATATGAGCAGTAGATAGTACGGAGAGTAGTCTGATGGAGACTACTTGGAGATGCAGAGGTTAGGAAGAAGCTGCACATTGCCACCACAGCTCATTGATTTACAAAGCAGACTGATGCAGTAAGGCTTGAAATAGGAGGTTTTATCTTCTGTTAGCGACTACAGTATGCAATTTGGGTAAGCAAATCAACAGATTGACTGTCAATAAACAGTGGTCATTTTCATATCAGGCATGTAAATACCTAGAACAAGTCATTGCACTAAAAGTGGCTGTGCAGACAAAACTGTTTTGCACAACAATTGCACATACCTCTAAAATTCAGGACATTTTTTTAAATGGTTCATTCTTTTACTGCTTTCCTTTGCTCGTCCTCCATGTGCTGCATCCTACCTTTTCTTTTCACTGCCACTGGGCCTCTATTCTTTTTCCTTCACATCAGGTTACATCACTGTATTAGAAAGAACATTAGGACCTTTTTTTTTTTTTTTTTTTTCCCTGTGAGGATCGCCAAAACCCAAACAGGTCGCCTAGTAAGGTAATAGGAAAGATCAACTGGACAAGGTCCAGAGTAACTTAACCAGCTGCTACTCCTCTGAACCATGCTGTGAATAGGGACCTCCAGAACTCTCTTCCAACCTGAATTTTCCTGTGAGTCTACGACCTTTCTTTTAACCCTCAGAAGTGTATACTCAGGTCTCTGACCCACCTGGTTGAGCCTGGCTGCCTTCCTTATACAAATTACATCAACTTTGAGTACTTTCTTCCAAGTCCCTTGATGCTTTTTTCCTTTCATCTCTACTTAAAGATTTTGCAGTAAGAACGAAAAGACTGAAACTCATGATGAACCAGTTCTGGTATGAATTCATATGAGGCCAATGCTGTACAAAGTGCTCCTGTTCCCACAATTAGTCAGCTTGAGAGTTTCAATGTTTCCCACCCTTTTAAAAGAACTGGAATGATTTTTGATTTGTCTGGTTTAAGTGGGCTCATAAAGATCACTGATGACTACTGATTTAACTGGCTCCAAGTCAAACATTAGCAGAATCATAAAACTAATAAAAGTGTAATCTGCTACACAGTCTCTTTGAAAGGTTAATTCACTCCATCATAACTGGAGTTTCATAGCAGGCTACCTAACAAGAAACTTGATTATATTTATGAGCTACATTTACATTTATTTATTTTTTTGCCATTGTTTTGTTAGAAGTGCAGTATTTGTTATAGACAATAAATCAAACAGAAATCTGAACAACAGTTCTACTAGGAAGGACAGAACATCACAATACTCTGATAAGATTTTAAATCTCACTAAATAAAAATAGTATTAAATCCATAACACTCTACTGATGCACAAAATACTCACTCAATGAATTTCTCATTTTAATAAGTTGTGTAAGAAGTATCAATGTATTATTACGCCAGAAAGCAGCTTCCAGGTAGGTAAAGTCCACACTCCAGAAGTAAGCTGCTAAGTGGTGATGAACAATGGATTATTGACTTTTAGTATAGACATGCAGATTTTAATGTCAGATCTGGGAGAAGAAAATGCAGGAATAATTCAGTTAATACATGACCAAATTTAGACATCTTTTAAATTATTGAATTTACCCTATGAAAGTCAAGGACAAAACTGATAGCAACTCCAGTAATAATTTCACTATTATTTCCAAACTGTAATCTGATTGCAGTATGCCTTTGGTAGCCCCTGTCAATAATTACTGTAAATCGTAAAGAGTCATTAATTGCTACGGAATTAGGAAAAGTTAATAAAAGATTCAAACTTATTTTAAATTCATTAGAGCCTATCCTCCCAAGTGTCCCATTACATGGGTTCTCCATTCATCAGCTCATGTGACTAGGTTGGATAGGGCAACAAGAGAAGGAGGCATATACCAGGGTTTTGTGGTGTGCGTAAAGATTTTGAGCCTGGCTTCCAGCACCTCCACCACCTCTTTGCACCAGCCCCAGCCACCAACACGGCTGCTACTGGCCTGCCACCTGATGGGGTGCAGAGGGGCTCCCAGCAGCAATAGTGGAAGCAAACACGCACAGACTGTGCTGCAAGGCTACTAGAGATCACAGACAGCCATGGGTCTTTAGGCAGGTCTGGTGTGATGCTGATGTTAATCCCACTGAGTACTATAAACACATCATCTGAAAGTAAGACTTACAGACCATTATGAACAACCACTTGGTTTCTTGGACTATGTAACAACTCTGTAACAATCGACTAACTGCTTAGTAAAGTATTGATTAATCATTTATCTAACAGTCCTGTCTAAAAATCTATCCGCAATAGAAATCTGTTCCATTAAATCATTCTGCTTCAAGATGAAGATGAGTTTTCTTTCCTGACATTTAAGTTAGATCTGGAGTGCTAAAGGAAGAGCTAATACAATTTATCATTGTACATTTATACCAAAATCACAGATATCCAAAATTTTACCAAGTCTGAAATTGTTAAATTAATCACAAGTATTAATCTAGGCATGGCATCAAGCTAAAAGAAAATTTGTTAAGACCTATGAACTCTAAGCCTGTAGGTCGGCCTCTAATCACTGCTGTAAGCAAACATCATCATGAGTAATGATTTCACGAGTAATGATATAATGTGTGTTAGATTTCAGCACCCATTTAGCATCATTTGCACAACACGTAACAAATTCCTGAGCACCGACTCCCAGTAATACCACTCTTACAGATTTCCTACAAATACATCTGCATATGAAAGATTTTTGTACAGTCTCTTGAATAGCTCCGTGCTGTTCACAGCTGGGAACAAATATAGAGCCAATGCAAAATTACCTATGAGAGAGAGTATATGTCCAGGCTTCAGCAAGTTATCTGAGAACTAGTTGTACTACAGCTTTACTGGAAGCTTTACTTCTTTTGTGAGTGTTATTTGCATGCTGGCAAACAGATTATCCCTTTGTGATTGGAAAGGAGAAGATAGCACACTTTACCAGAAGGTACCACATCTTGGGGAAATTTCATGTTGGTGCCACATCTTAAGTTTGTAAAACTAAATACAAGACTTAGCAGGCTTATTCTTGAAACAGTTATTTAAACAGTTATTTAAACTCTGTTGGAATGTCTAAAGAACTGAAAATGCCAATAATTTTTAAAAGCTAAATTGTTTGTACTCATCTTTTGCTTTAAGACTGGTCTTGCTGACTTCCTTCCCTGTAACACTGCTAAACAAGACAAAACAAAACTCTCCTTTCTGACGTCTGAAGTGGCTGGTCAAGAGACACAAGTGAATTTCTTTGCCAGCCTGGTGAAATTGGACATGATGGTTAAAAAGATCTATTTCACTTTTGAAAAGTCTCCTGATGTCAAAACCATTCCCAGAAACTTTGAATGGGTTTCATATTGCAAAATATTCTTTAAGCATCTGTTTTACTCTGAGATTTCTCAGATCTTTCCTACTGACCTGTACTGGGAAGGCTGGATAGTGTTTAGGGTTACTTTCTGAGTCCCTATTCATTCCTTTGCACTCTTTTTAATGCTTCATCTAACATGCCAAGTAAGTATCATGCTACCAGTGATATCCCCCCAGATTAAAGAAAACAAATATGCTCAGAAATACAGATCATTCGAAACAGTGCAAGGTTGTTATGGCAGAGTCAATGATATGATATGTACTGCATCTACAATGGTTGCCAAATTTTCATACATCTGAGTAAAAAAATATTGTGTGCTTGGGAGAGAAAATATGAAAAATCCTCAGGTCTCTGGAGTATGTAGAAAAACATACAACAACAACAACAAATTCTGCTCTGCCATAATCTGCAACAAACATTATAATCTAAGCATATTTCTGAAAAAAAGGGAAAAAATCAGCATTAATTTTCAATGACAGTAACTCTTTGTCCCCACATGTTACATCTGCCCATGTTACACACTCTGCTCTATTTATTTTCATGTTGATATCTATTTTAACCTTAAAGTTTTCCAGTCATTACTAGAAATACCCTCTAACTTAGAATGCTTCAGCATTGGTTTGCAGAGGTCTGTACATGTAATACAGGAAACTGGATTTAATGAACCCTGGTTTTCTAACTCTTTTTCTCAAAAATTGTATACAAACTATTTTGATTAGTAGTTTTTCTACCACTAATCTCCCAACGCTGTGATTTTTAACTTACAAATTTGCAGTGTGTATCTCTATTTAAAAAGCAAAGCAAATTTAATCTCCCTAGCTTCTGCATGATTGAAAAATAATTCCTTCTCTTAGGAGTTATATAGACCAACATAGTATAAACTGAAGTGGTTCTCAAAAAACATTGGTGATTTTCAGGATGCAGTGAAACAGATAAAGCAGTGTGTCCACTACATTTTTTATCTATTAACGAATATATTTTTTAATCACCCATAAAGGGAAAGAATTTTTGGTATTTTTAATCTATTGCTTAAAAAGCACACCACATTAATTGGTGCAGACCCCAAGACATTACTCAGGCTGTCAAAGGAATTATTTGCAGTGGGAAATTTTCAGGATAAAGACACGGGGATATAAAATTGGGTTCACATGACTGTAAGCAACAATACAATCATTTTTTTCGTCTATGTTTTAAAGAAAAAAAGATGTAAAGCAGTTAATCCATCTTAGGTTGGCTCTTAAGACTAATTTTAAAATGTCCTCAAGAAGCTAAAGAGAATCAAATAGCAATCTGCTTTGTTTTTTTCCTGGGTGCCCATCTCAGCCATGAGTTTTCTGTCATAGAAGGTTTCATATTTTTTGCTTAATTGTGAAAGACCTGGAAGGAATATCTTTTCAGAAAATTAAATTTCATTTTGTAGCTAGCTAACATTAGATCTGCCTAGCAATTCAACAAAACTAATCCAACATTCAGTAGATACCTATTCACTGAGATTAAGCCAATTCTATGGATTCCAACATTATGGAGTTATCTTGTCGTCTGGAACAAAGAAGTATGTAGAAGAAAGTGAAAGAAAGTAGACAGTAAAGAATGACTGGCAAATGCAGAACATAAAGAGGCATTTAGGAAAAGCAGCAAAGAGAAATGGATATATATGCTGAGAGACTAAGAAAAGAAACAAGGAATCCCAAGAAACAGAAATGACTGAAGCATAGGGATTATTCAGAAACATCACCCTGCTCCAAGAGACGTGCCTCCAATTTCACACAGCATCTGTCACCACCAATTCACACAGCCATCTAACTAGAGAATTTAATGATGGGGAGTTTATACAACACCAGCACACGACACGTCCCTTAGGGTATTTTGTCCTCCCGGCATCCCAGCATAACAGACTACTATTTAACCCTTCTTGCAATGCACAGATGGAGAAACAAGGCACTTGGATTGAAATAGCAATGTGCAGGACCATGACAGACACCGATGGCAAGGGGACGCCTTGAACCAACATAGGTGAACCTCTGGAACATCTTTCCTGGCTGCCTCAGTAGGAAACAAGACCAAAAAGCCCCACATGGTGAGTAAATACAGTTGCTGATCATTGCAACTATTTGGAGTTAATTAAATTCCAGATACCTCTTTAGATGGCCATCAAACATCTGCTTGGATTTTTTTGGTGCTTTCTATGAGAACTGGACATTACCTTGCCAAAACTGAAAACTGTATTTCAACTATCCAAAACTGTGATCCTATGATCATATGTCCTTTAAGCACTATATATCATATCATTAATGCTATTATTTATTAAATATAAATCTGCATTAAAGATAAATTTTAACATAAAATCAGTAAGCTTTTCTTAGGGGAGGTTCAAATTTTATTTTTATTTTTAAAAAACACATTATATCTGATGCCTCTTACAAATGTTGCCTCAAGGACCACAGCACACAGAACAAGACTCTTCACAGTGCACTGGTAAATTCTGGCAGAACTTCTTTATCGTCCCCAAACACTCTGCTCAAAAATAGAGAGCACCAGCTGGTACACCCAAATGGGCAAAATTTTTTTGAGTTTTCAGAATACCTAAACAAAAAATTAGAATTAAAAAATGTGCCTCATATGTCATGACTGTTCTAATTTCAGTTATTTTTTTTATAGCTTCCAAATCCCTGATGTGATGCTGATGACAAACAGGAGTTCAAGAGGTACTTGTGTCACACAAATGATCTCAGTATTGAAGGCATTCTCCTGCTAAAGAGCAGTTCAGCTGTTGGCTTGACTACATGGAATAATGTCAGGAAAATGCAGAGAGGCAAAGAAAGAGAACATTTTTTTTCCCTCTATGCCTCTGTAAATTAAAACTCTTTTTTTTTTTTTTTTTTTTTTTTTTTTAATAAATTAAGTTAGAACTGGTATTTGAACATGATTCAATCTGTCCAAAAATAACATTAAAAAAAAAAAAAAGAAAAAAAAAGTAAAGGAAAATTTGCCCTACTGGCTGTGGAGACAAAGATCCTATGAGGCTGTAATACACTTACAGTTCAACTAAAAGTTTGCCTCAGAATACATATAAGACTAGAGCTTTGTATTTTGCAATATTTTTTCTTTTCTTTATGATGAGAGAGAGAGAGAGAGAAGGGATTTTTCTTACAAAATCTTCAGTTCTCTTCAATGCACCATATATTGAGTTGTCAAGAAGAAACAGTTTCTACGTTGTCTGTAAAAGTTTTCCTGAGGGCAGAACAATGGATTTAGCATGAAAAAGCAGGATCTTCAGATTAGAGTCCAATGTTTCAAGTTTTGATGGTTTTGATTATTTGAGTCTGCCCTAACCTACCTTGTCAATGTCAGGATTACAATAATCTACAGAAAAGCACAATGTGACACACACATCAGTCATATTAAAATCACTTGGTATTCTGTAACTCTTTGATCATTCTAAGACAATTTAAATAAATCTGGTGCTGCAAAATTGCTCTGTTTTCATGTGTGAAGACACACCTCTGATGCACCCTTTAGAAGTAAAGGGTAATTTAGAAAAGTAATCCTCATATAACTCCCACCCTAAAACAACTCAAGCCCTCAAACCACTGAGAGAAGGAAGAGGAAAAAGGAAGTAGAAAGTGCCACATCAGCAGAAATTCCTGAACAAATTTCTTCTTTTATTATCTTGAGAGCAATTATAATCACAGCCACTGGTGAATCACAAGAGCTGAGAAGGTCTTATTTAAAGAAAACAACAACTAGGTGCTGCTTGCTTATTACTTCTTTAAAAACTACCAGTCACACAGACAGAATGTCTGAAAAGTCTTTTGCATGCCTAGACACATAAAGTTGTGAGGATGCTGCTTACTCATGGTATCTAACTATATCCCTCCAATATCTACTAAGAGATACAATTGTCACACTGGATTACATTCCCCGTCTCTTATGATGACCATCAAATATGCTGTAGAAGTATAAAAAAGTCACTTTAACCTCACCAAATTCAAAGCCAGACTGTACTCAACTCTCCTATATCAACCTAGCATGAGTTTTGCCCTAGAAAGCTGACACCCAAAATGAGAAGGAAAAGAGAAGAACTAGAGAGCATGGAAAGCACTGCTAGATCAAGACCTCCTGGCAGCTCACCAACCAGCAGGAAGAGAACTGGGATTTGCCAAGCCCTGCACTTCTCCCACCTCAACACCTTTTCTCTCTGCTTACTCATGTAACTGCCTACATCCAAGGATAGCTTGGCTGTTCTGATGATGCATTCTCTGCCTGCAGAGAATCGGGGCACTGAAAACAAACCCATGATGTGATTTTACCTTTCTTCACCATCATCCACCTGTACCCAGGGGCACAAATGCCAGCTCTGAGCACCATGGAAGGCATGTAACAGCAATCTTTGGACCAAGCCCTGCAAGGTGGGGTTGTGAAATGATGAGACAGCTATGCTGAAGCATCATTAGAGATGTTTCTGACACAACTTTTTCACTCATGTTCCAGAGGGTGAAGGAGGGATGGTGAAGGAGGGAGGTTGCCAAAGAGCTTTGGCAACAAATGCCCCTGTAAATTAAATGCATGTGAAAAAAGTATAGTGTGTAGGAGATTATTTTTTCCTTGCTTTCTGGATGCTGCCTCTCCTACTTTCTTTTATACTTGTCTACAACTCTTAAGATCACTTCAGAGATTAGTTTTGGCCATCAATAAATCCTCAGATGAGCTGCTGTGCACTATTTGCACTTGCTAAAATAGATCCATGGCCTACAAACAGCTAAGAGCTCTCCAGCCTTTGCTGCATGCTCTGGGTCCATCATTGACCCCAAAGGGCTCTTGAAGCTACTGGAGTAGGGCACTGTGGAGTAGGGTACTTGTATTTAACAGCCTTCAGCAGCTACCAGCATCAGTCCTTGTGGAGCAGGTTCTCAGCAGTATGCACACCACTGAAAGCAGTGACTACCAGCTGAGGGATGAAATTGCTCCAATCTTGTTGCAGCATCTTACATGGGAGCCATGCCTGGATGAGGCCTTCCTGAAGTCTCCCTTCACTGCTTCTGGCTGCAAAAAATGCTCCAAAGGCAGGAGAGAGCATCAGTCTTTTTCACTTCCTAACCATTTGCTTCCACATTTAACAAAACATAGTATAGCAACTCATCATGGACATTTGGCAACAAATGTCAGACTGCAATGATACCTCTTACGGTACAATAAAGGACCATCTGGAAAACTGCATGCATTATTTGGGACAGGGACTCAGATCTGCTAAGTGGCTAAAAATTAGTTTAATGATTCTGTATTTAGCCTTTAAATCTATACTTAATGTGACATTGTGTTTCTAATTAGGGACTGAGAATGTTCATTTACCATTTCTGTCATTACAGATTAGACTTCACAAGCTATTATTAAAAAGTTCATATTTTGAATATAAAAAGGAATTTGTAGACTCAGACATGGACTGTAAATTCTTATAATGAGCCATTCATCTTCAGGTCAGGTTTTATAATAACTAACTGCTACAAGTTAGTTGGGAGTGAGAAAAATGGAAAGGAAAAAAATGGAAATTATGGAATGGCTTGGGTTGGAAGGGACCTTGAAGATCACCTAGTTCCAACACCAATTTGAATAAACACTAGAATAGTAAGTGTTGCATTTAAACAGGTTGAAGCCTAATTGTATTTAAAATGCCCAAACTGCTTGTGACACATTATTTCCACCTCTGCCACCACAATTTATTTAAAGGCACAATGCATATTGGGGAGTTAGCAAATATATACTAGCAGGGCATCTGACATGACAGCCAAGGCTCAGATAAGAAAATGCCACTCTTTTCTTAACAGCAAATATCTCAAAAATTTTAATTAAAGGAGCATGCTCTATGGAAGATGGTAGGGGAGGCGGCATATTCTGGGAAACAGGCCTGTAAAAATATTTCCTGGCCACCTCCTTTCTTACTGATGATCACCTAAGAGGTCACTGCCAGATTGTTTTAACCATGGAAAAATGTTATGAGGAAAGCAAGGAACATATTTTTAGCTGTCCTCCATGCACCTTTAGCCATAGGAGCCAAGCAATATGCAGCTTATCAATTCTCATGTTGGCTTCAAAGCAACAAAAATGGGGACTATCCTAGGTCAGGTAATACTGCACAGGGCTTTGTGTCTGGCATAGCCCCTCTCAAATGAATTCCTCAGTCCCAGGCATGTGGCAGAATGAAAAGTGCTCTCAGTGTGTTTTAAGATTTACAGGGGCTTTTCAGACAGAATGGCTACTATCAATCATCTCTGCATTCCCTGCAGGAAATTAGATTTCCTGTTGTTTAATGCTACAATGCCCGATAAAAGTCTATGAATGTGTAGTTCCAACAGTGCTACATTAAAAATCTATGCTGTGGACAAAAAGGCAGGGAAAACACATGTTTTCACCCAATATAGCAGAGAGAACATCTTTTTGGACACTACCTCTCTGATTCTGACTGATTTTTCATTTTAAATTACACTTTAATAACGAAGGCAAATATATGAAAGGACAAGTAAAGTATACTTGGAGGGTGAAGAAATCTTTTCCTCCTGTCAAATGATTTATTGTGTTCATGTCAGTCTTGTCTACAGGAAGGACAATTTATAGTTCTGTCACACACTGTCAGCTGGGCTCATCATTCTTACATTTAGAGGATTAAAAATCTTCAGAACAGCTTGCTTCAGGCAATAAATTTGAGAGATCTTATTTCTGGTGGTGTTCATTGTGTTTCTTCTGAGCTTATTGCTGTTTGTTCACCATTTTTAACCTTTCTTCCTCTAGCTGATGGGATGAACTAGTGACCCGTTTCTCAGTAAGAAGAGCCTTTCAGTTTCCTCAGGGAAGGGAGGCAGAGATTCCCCAGAAAGCTGGACATTATATCAATGACAAATCCTTGTGAAGCACTGAAAGGCTCAGCTGGTGTGACTGGTACTCCCTATTCCTGACCCCTGGCAGTAGGGTCAGCACAACCAGCAATAAGGCAAATATCCACAATATGTAAGCGGGCTGTCAGTGAACACCTCTGCCCGCTTCTCTCTTCCCCTCTCTGGCACCCACTGTGTGTGGGGACACCCACAGTCATAGTGATAAAGAGATCAAGACCCAAGTGCTGAGCCACTGAGAGGGTAGGGGGAGCACTGATTGGCAGGGTGGTTAAACCCATCAGTGTTATCAATACACAGGTGCTGGGTGACCAGAGGATGGTGATGCCCGTCCTGGAACAGGGAAGAGCAGTGGCACAGGGAGCACTGTCTGTAAAATCAAGCAGCTACAGACTGAGTGGGACTTAGACTGGAACTGCTGCTGGATGGCAAAACATGCGATTGCCCAGTGGCCAGGGACACCTCCACTGTTGTTTTCTTCCTCCAAGGAGTGAGTGAATGACTCACGTCTTTTCTGTAAAGCCTTAATCTAGGTTATGATCATATTGTGTGCTGTGATTCTATGACTCTAATATAACCCAATCTGCAGAGGGTCTATCTAAGTGTAACTGAAAAGACTGTGTAACTATCTTGACATATATATTTATTTATTTATTTATTTATTTATTTATTTTTGGTGCAATAATAAATCTGTAATTGTAACTGCAAAGCCATGGTCAGTCCTCATTCATCCAAGGATCCCTAAGGGTCCTATGTAGTGTCGGGTAACAGCCACTTTTCGCAACAGCAACTGTGACAGCTGCATCTGGCAATGCCAACCTTTACCACTCTTTGTTATGCTTTTCCTTCATCCTCATCTTCCAATCGGTCAGATTCCTCCTGTAAGTGAGGACTGACCACAACCCTTTCAGGTCAAAAAGAAAACCACTACTGACTTCAGACTAAACACCCATGGATCTTCTGACTGCTTTTGGGGCTAAGCTGGTAGTAGAGAAAGTAGAGAATATGTGTAAGGAAACTTTACCTCCTGTCTGAAGAAGATCCTACAAGAAGGGGACTCCAGGTAGGTAAGGGTTAGAGAGGTCCTGGATATCAGTGCATGTTTTTTCCATCTCCCTGAGGTAAGATCAGCATTCAGGAGCTCTGAAAAGCAGCCATTTTCAATGCCCATTGCACCTGCTGCAGCAGCACACAAGAACCTCTCCAAGATTTCAGCGGGAATGAAATAAGTCTTACAGGACATCCAGCATTACAGTTAGTCTATTGACTGTTCTCAGTGGTTCTCTTGTCAATAAGCATGAGTCACCCCATAATTAGGACCAAAAGGAGAGTATTACATCAAATCTATGTCAGAGAGGTAGTTCTATGGATAGGCAGTCACAAGCAGGTATGTCAATCTCTATCAAAATCTGGCAGAAGTTTTCACCTTCCCTGCAAACCCAGAGGTACACCCTTGCTGAGAAAGCCCTCACTGCCTTTTATATACCAGTTGAATATTTATTGGTTTCAATATTGATTTTGGGCAGTCTGATAGTGTTAGGGTAACGAAAAGAAACACAAAAAAGTCAATTCTACAGAGTAAAATAATGAGCTAATTTAAAAAGAAAACACTTACACCTAACAAAGATGTAGAGCCATATTCCATTGTGGAAACATTCACTCCTGTAACTTCATTGATCATCAATTCACAGACCTTGTGCTAGCTGGCTCCTTCATCAAACTTGAAGGATTATTTTGCCTCACCTACATTTTATGTTGCAGCTGAACTGAAAATGGAGCTGAGCATTTCTTCCTAAGCGTATGAACCATTAGACTGTGAGATCTGACATTTATCTAAATGTCTAGTCCTTGTGATACCTTAAGGTAGCAGGTCTGAAGAGAACAGGAGATTTGAGTAGTCACTTGCTGACCTACACCTGCGGCTATCTCCTTCTCCACCAAATACCACAGGAAAAGCCAGCAAATTGGATGGAGGCAAGTTGAAAACATGGCATCTACTTCAGACCTAACCTCATCTTCATCTACGTAAGATCATACCTATGTCATACCTATGTCATACAGGACAGTTTTCAGGGGGATTCGATGCTACTGAGCATGATGTTGGGTATTAAGGTTATCAAATAAGAAAGCATTCATCCTGACAAAAAATATGACCAACAAGCGACTCAACTTCTGCAGGGCAGAGCTTCCTTCTGTGTAGGCCTTTCTCTGCCCAATGGTTATTTTTTGAGTCAACTGAGTGCTGCACTCACCTCAACAAAGATGAAACAGGGGATGATGGAGTAACTTCTCTGGGTGTTGTTTCCTAAAGCCATTTCTCATCACACTTCTTGGGGAGGCACCGTTCAAAAATATATTATTCTGAAAAAGAAAAGATGAAGATATTTCAGTATGTTTTGTCTTTTTGCAAACTCCACATTTAACATAACAAGGTTCATAACATGGAGCACTGACACATCAGACCATAGATATAGACAAAACAGAGCACAAAGGTCTAACTTGTAGCAGTACAAAATAATGTGAGAAGGCATTCCCTCTGCAGCAAAAAAAGCAAGTAACAGACAGATCACAAATACATTACCAACAGAGCAAAGAGCAATAAGGGATACAACTGTTTTCCTGAATAACAATCCTCCTTCAAGCAAAGGCTTCTTCACCGGAACATATTGTAAAATACATTTCCAGCCTACTAACCTGCCTACAGTGTATTTTGAATCCAGAGGTGGTGGTAATTGAGTTGAGAACTTGCGCTTTAAAATACATGCTTATCATACATTCACTGTACACGTGATCAATGTTTATCTGCGTGAAATGTAAACTACTTGAGAAGACAACACGGCTCATGTACCCAAAAGATAAGCATATACAACAAGAATACAGCGAAGGATTGGGCCAATACTATAAAGACTTTCTGGCCTGCTATAAATTAGCACATTAGCTCACAACCCCCCATCCATTTAGCATTACTTCAGGCTACTGGCTACATTAATTAACATAGTCTTGTAACACTCTGCGCCAAGACATTTAATCTCTGCAGCACAAAACGTAGGAAAGGAGAGAACAGAAGACTAACACAGAGAACCTTTACTGAGAATGTGTGTGCTTTTGTGCATACATGAGGTAACAAACCAAGAAGCTGATGTAAACAATTTAAGAGAGAGGAACAGGTAGTGACCTAGGCTAGGAGGGAAGTAGGTCTGGAAAAGCTGCGTGTAGCTGCCAGGTGTGTGAAACACACATGAAGATGCAAATCATTTGATATCAGTTTAAATGTGAGCACATCAAGAAAGAGCACAAATTTCACAGAATCATAGAATATCCTGAGCTGGAAGGGACCGATGGGGATCATCGAGTCCAGCTCCTGGTTCCATGCAAGGCAACTTGAGTGTTGAACTACATACAGGCAGGTCCAACCTCATTTCCAATAGAAACCAACTCCCTGACAATGAGAATCTCCGTGGGCCAGGGCCATGGGGCAAGAAGAAGGCAAAAAACGGTGTGTTTTCCAGAATCTGCTTTGCACAGCATCTTGTTCCAGCTCTTTGGCCTCACTGGTGTCAGGGTGACAACAGGCCTTGGAATATGGAGCCTGTGAGGTTCACAATGCCTGTCAGTGCTTTCCCACCAGCTCTCAGCAGGGGAACTGGGAAAAAAAACAGCAATTAGCAGAGCATGCAGCTCAGCAGAGGCTATGAACTGTGGAGCTGGGTCAGCTGTCACCAGGTTGCTACCAGCACCAAGCTCCATGTCACTGTGATGCAGGTTCTAGTTTTGCTGCCTATGAACTACTTAGTATGTTTTTCATCTCAGCTTTCCATAATTTGACCCGGAGCTGTAAAATACATAACATATATGAAGGTTTTGGCAATGTGGTTCTAGGCTCAGCACAGCTATACTATCTCCTATGAAGCCACACTGTGTGCTAATCTTGAACTCTTAGCCATTAAAAAGTGCAGTTCTGGATAACACATAATACTCAGGACATGTTACCTCTGACAGGCTCCAGACCCCCATGCTACACTGTATCCCAGTTCTTAAAATACAAATATTCTGAATTTCAAAGTGCCTGTTTTTCGAAACACACTTCAGTTTTACTTAGGAGGTAAAATGGGTTTTATCTTAGAGATTTGTGTTATTATTATTATTATTATTATTATTATTATTATTATTATTATTATTATTATTATTATTATTATTATTATTATTATTATTATTATTATTATTTTAAGACAAGCTAATCCAACTCCATTTGAGTTGTAGAAAAAAATTCCAATCACTATTTTTTTAACACTTTCCACACTGATGGCTCTTGTGCCACATGCCTCTGCTTTTAACCCAGCAAACACATGGTGCTTGGTAGAATAGTAGGTTAAACAGTTAGAGCCGCTTACAGAGATTTACTGTACTAAACTCTTTTTGTGCCCTGGGGATAGACTTTCAGCACCTTTTTTGCAGATCCTGATTTTCAAATGGCTTAGTGTAAAGATGTTAATGCCATAGCACCTTCATGAATGCCTTCCCAGATCAAGCTTTGAAATAAACAAGATTTTTCATAACATTGTTGATGACATAAAGCCCTGCCTGCAGTTCCAACAGCTGTGATTGCTGTGTGTTCCTAACAAAAGCAGAGGGCTGCAAGTAACCCAGGAATTTAAGAAATTTTCTCAACAGATGCATGAAGCAACTGCACAGACTGGCAGAGAAGCTCAAGGTTCTTAGTAGGCATATAAAATTGCCTAATTGAATGCTAAGGGGCTCCTGATGTCATAAATACGTACCACCATGTCTATTCTTTCTTTTTGTGAAAAACTGGTTTAAAAACTGCATTTCCTATGGGAAAGCATTTTGCATGTCAGCTTCTCTGTGATGACACATTTGTGTCAGACATGAGCAACACGAAACCAAACAGTTGCCTGATCAGGCCAGTTAATTCCCACGTTGTGGGAAAACTCCCAGCCAGCCTGTGTTTGTCGTAGCAGGTCTTTTCATCAGCTCAGTCTCCAGAAGGGCAAGGGGGAGGAGCAGTGGCATCCTAGTGGGAGCACATTACCTTTTGTCTCTCTCCAGCTGGCAATGAGTCCTCTAGGGATTCAGAGGACTGTGAAACACAGACCACAGCAATCCCTTACTGCTTCAGTCTGCAGGCAGTCAGAGATAATGCACTTTTGCTGAAAGAATGGGGCAATCGTAGTAAGAAGTAAAACAAGTGTTTAGGTGACTGTCCCATTTTATAATCCATGAGTATCTCTGCACTGGACACATTTTCACAGTACCAAGTGTCTCACCAAAGCAACAGAAAATAACAGCTATAATATCAGCATCAGGTATTGACTTCTTATTTTTACTTTTTTTTTTTTTTTTAATCAATTTGTCTAAATTGTTAAGGAAATCACGCTAACAAATCTATAGAAGGTTTTTAGATCCCACACCCTGTGACCTTTTAACACCTGACACATGAGCACTCCAAAGAGAAAAGAACTGGTTAAATCTAATCCAACTAATTAGGAACCCCAGTATAGGTAATATTAATAGTCTGGAGCTCTGGTATTATGAGACATAATAATGCCTCTTTAAACAATGTATTAGATATTACATTTGTGAATTAATTAACATTAGGTAGTTCTCATCTTTCTCCATTTACCCTACACGCATTTTCAGAAAGACCCTGAACTACAGCGCAGGAGGTTATTATCTGACATTTCCTGGGAGAGCAAGCAGAGACATGGAATATACGTAAGTGAATTGAAAATTAACTAAAAAAGACAGCAAAGAAAGAAGAACTCATGCTGAAGAGATTTTGTAGCCTCTGGGATCCATCCAGGGAAGAAAAAAAAAAAAAAAAGAATGACAGTCAAACAGCAGAGGAAGGAAAAATGTTCTAAAAAAGGCCTTTTCTTATAGGTTACTAACCAGCAGAATTTCTAAAAACCCCATTCAGGTATGCTCTAAAGCTTTTTATTTGAGCATGTGGCACACAGCAAAAAGGATATATGTAGGGTAAATTAGCATTTGCTGAGTCTTTATGGTTTAGCTCCTGCAGCAGACATAGCACACCTCATCATTGTTCCGTGTTACCAGCGCTCAAATCAACAAATTGCAAGTCCGTTTCTCAGAAGCCACCTGTAGGTTTTTTAAGCTTTGTCCTGTGTAGGTGAGAATTAATATTATGGCCTTACATACTTTTACAGCATATAACGAGTACCTGGGCAACAGTGGAAAACACAAAAATCAAAAATCAGGAGAGCTAAATCCCAGAACAGGTACCATTTATTACAGTTTTCAACCTGTCTCATTTTATCAATACCAATTCATGTTTCTTTTGACATTAGCTGAGATTGCCAGCCTGAAATGCAGGATCTGCTCTGAAAACTAAGACACCAGTATAGCCACTGACATGTGCTGGACATCACTTCACTGCAGAAGCCCAAATCTGCTTGGACATGAGGTGAGGAGAGCTACCATTGATACACTTTTCACTTGATCCCAGGATGTGACAATGCACAAAAAACTAGAGTGCATTTCCTGTCCTTCTTAATCTAGTCTGTTTCATGATCTTTTCAGCAGCAGCTAATGCTGTTTTAAAATAAAATTAAAATGTTATATAAGGAGAACACAGATCTGGTATTTCCATAGCAAAATTAGAGACACTTAAAATGCAAGCATTTGGTGGTTTGTAAATTAGTTTAACCTTGCATTAACAATTAGCAACCCTCTGTGGGTAATTGGATTCAAATTATAAACATCTTCATTCTCATTAAAATAAGGATTCTGTTTACAAGTAAAAAAAAAAATCACTAAAACTTCTGTGCCAGTCCATCAAGGATCAATCTGCACAACTGAAACATGAAACTGTGTATGTCAAACCCCCATTCAATTAAGAAAACAAATTCAAACTAATGCCACTGCTCAAGATGATTACCCAAGCCTTTGCGGAGCACTGTGTTGTTGTAAGCATTACTTATTACACTGACTCTTACAGAGAGTCTAAAGCAGAGTCCTCTGTTTCTTGTGGGGCAACAGAGCCAGAGAGAGTTGAAGCAGTTTCCCAGAAGTTACACAGTGACTCAAAGTCTAAGTTGAAACAAGATATATGAATCTCAGACTCCTGTCAAGCACTCCATCCACCTGACTGTGAACACTTCAAATGTATTTGACAATTCCTGCACAAAAACTTTGTAGTTCTGATTGGGCATTTAAGTAGTACAGGTTTCCCTTGGCTTGCTACTGAAACCAAACTGAGTTTTGAGACTCAAAACATGACAGAAAACACATCACAACTCTGCACAAGCACTGACCAAACATCAGTCTGTGGCAGCCTCACATCCACTCTACGCAGCTTCACCCCAGACATGTCCAAAGGCACCTCACTGTCCCCAGAAAAACCACGACATGCACATGCATGTAATTTTAACCAGGTTGTAACAGGATAACAGAGGGTTAAAAAATCTTTCCCAAAGCTCTTTTCAACATAAACCTAATGAATGAATACAAAAGGGTTTAAGGAATTAAGAGCAAGATTTACCTTCAAAAGACAGTCATGGCTGTTCAATGTTTTCTCGGCTGAAATATAGATATTTTTTGTATTTACTTACAACATTGTGTGGTGGCATGAACCATCCCAAAATCTAAACTCTGTAAGGATAGAGACTTGTTTGTGTTTTGGTTTGGATGCAAGGCAGACAAGCATACCACAAGACTGCTGGTTTGATATGAGCACATAAAAAACAGCAAAACTAAGGTAACAGCACCACCTCTGCAACTATTAGAAGGTACCAGACAACTGGCACTCAATTTGCTGTCTCAAAGAGCCAGAACACACTGATTTTGACCTACAACGGGGAAAGCAATCACTGGGATCTGACTGCACTCAGTCTGTGGAAAAGTGTATGTAAACACTGGTGATGTGTGGAGCTTGGACAAAGGGGAAGACACCCACTGAGCTCCAGCTTCCCATCATCAAAGAGCTCTTGAGAGGCAAAGAGCCACCAGAAGCAGTAATGTGCTGTCAGACTGCTGACAGTGTACGGCCACAGCCTGACTAGCATGTCTGAGTCACGCTTAAATTTTACTTGCTAACAGAGAGATTGCCTACTAGCTGATCATAAATGAACATCTGTTTTAAGTTTCAAGACTTGCCAAGCGTCTGCATCCCGGAGCACTCCCAATTTCCTAGTTTGCAAGAACACTGAGAAGATTGGATGAATAGATGAAACAGAAGCTCAGTGCATAGGATCTAAATCTCATCACAGAATAAAAAAAATATTTTAAATTTTCCTAAGAGAATAAATGTCTGGTTTATACTTAAGCTACAGCCATTCAAATAAAACGTCATGTTAGTGAAAGTGCTCTTACCTATTTCTCTACAGAATCAATGATAAGAAACAGATTCTATATCACTAAAGATAGCAGGTAAAAGAGCAAAAAAACTTGCTACCAATACACAAAATAACCCCACACATGTTCACCATCACAGTAGACAATTTTGCAGCATTTGAGTATTAAACCAGAAGAACAGTTTCTCTGGTGTCCCTTTTCTGCTTGCAGAGGTAACATTTTAAGATATGTGCACTCATTAGCAAACCATTTTACACCAAACAATATCACCTACGTATTTAAACTGATGAACTGACAATACCTTGTTACAAAGACAGCTACAGGAACAGCCATCAGGATTCATAAACTACCAATCTCTTAAAAACATGCTGCTGAAACCCAAAGCAGGGTTTGATCTACAAAAGGAAGTAGTACCAGAGATTTTAAGAATTCCTTCAGGGGTATTTTTGCTTGCTACGAGGTTCATGTGGAAAATTGTCCAGCACCTAAGTGATAAGCAGCAGTATAAACTTGATATGCTTTTATCTGATAAGGGATCTGCACCACTTACATCTTCAAGAGAGTTCAAGTGGTATGTCAGCAAGCCAGAGCTCAAAACAACTTCCCACTGCAGGCAGGAAAGTGAAATCCCAGATAAGGACAAAATTTACATCCATGCCACAGGGCTGGAATTTCTTTCAGGGTTATGCTTCACCCCAGAACAGATGCTGCCTTTGTAGAACCCAATACTTGTGTAAATAGCAGGTACATGCGTGCTAATATCCAGAAGGCCAAACAAAATGACCATAAGCCTTATTTTCAACCATCATGCCTTTCCTTGCCCTCCAGGTCTGCAAGTATCACTACAGTTGATCTGTTTCATTTGGTGAATTCCTTGCCAAAATGCTCCGTGTATCATTTACTCGGTGTTACTTTGAGTAATACTTACTAAAATGTGATATCACATCAGCAAACCACATGAATAAAACTTTTATCCTGCTACAGCTGATAACACTTCTGCCTTTCTTGTGGAAGGATTAGCAATGCATGATAAATGAAGTGGAAACCTGATGGAGATTCATTAGGAATTTCTTTACAAATATTGAGCAGTCTGCAAAACAAACCTCACTGAATTTATCCATGCAATTAACAAGACTGATCCTACTCCTAACTTTCAATTAATTAAAAAATGCTAATTTTCTAGCTCTCACTTCATCCCTTCAGACTTTCAAGTGAATCTAAATGGAACAGCCATGCATTATCTTGGGCAAAATAAAAATATTATTTCTGGCCTTTACTCATCCTCCTGAAGGTACTTCATCTTGATTCACATTAACCGGGCTTGTAAACTCCTCTGAATAAATGCAAAAAGTAATTGGTAATTTCTTGTACTTCTAACTGGCTAAAGCTCCATGTATTTCTAAGGACATTTATAGCAATAAAATGGCAGGTATTGTCAGCAATAAGATAACAGTTTGTAGACATAAGGAACTCTGAATTCCAAAGATAACTAACATGATTTGTTTAGTGAAAATATAGCAGTCTGTAGTTATGAAATTAACATATTAAAGACCCAGAACTGCAGTTGACTGATTTCATTAATAACGGGCACAAGACGTGGGTTCTCTGCTTAGATCTGTGCTGATCGTGGGTTTTAAAATGTTGTACAGAGTTCTAATTTCAGTGTCTCATTTGTATAGCCTACAAAAAACAAAACAAAACAAACAAAAAAAAACAAAATACAAAAATAGTCAAGAACACTTTTTGTCTACAGCTGGCAGTCTTACAAAGACTCAGGCTGGAAAGCAAATATTAAACTATGACCTCCCAGATCCTTGGGATAGTACATGAAGGGTTTGTGACTAAATTTCAGCCTACAGAAACAATTCCATTGCACTTGGTACCTCTCCTTGCAAAGCACTGAAAGGCACTTAGGAAATCCAGGACACCTTCAATGGAAAAAAAGACAGATCTGCCTGCTCCTTAGGCTTTTGTCATAACACATGAAAAAAGAGGAAGAATTTGAAGAGAAAGAAGAAAGCAAAAGAAAACAAGGTTGTGGAATACAGAGGGTGACAATGCAAAAGTAGAGGACAATTGAATGTGTGACAGAAAACTGCTACAGGAAAGAGTGCATGCATGAAACCAATCTCAAATTCTGTGGTGATGGAAAACCACAAGCCTGAAAATCCTGTCTACTATAATAAAGGGATATCAGTGTAACAGGTTGTAGAAAATATTTCTCATTTCCCCTCCCAGATTTCTCAGGATTTTGCAGAACAGATTTTAATATGAAGAAAAAATTGTCCAAAGAAACTTCCCTTATTCAGATAAACACATATTTTACTCCAGAAAACATCTACTCTTGTTTGTTTTTGTTTTTTCCTTTCTGCAACACCATTTGTCAACAGTCCCATTGAAATTTATTTAGCTACTCAAAAAACAAACAAACAAAAAAAAACCAAACCCACAAACATTGGTTGCTTATGTGCCAGCAAAACCACAAATAAATGGTCTTTATTTTGTAAGAGGGTTTCACAGCTATGCACAGAAATAATTTGTGGAATCATGATATTAAAAATGTTTTTCAAAAATAGATGCTCCCTAGTCTTTTTATATGCCAACCCTGCTGAGCCTAAGTCCAAGTAAGCCCCTGCTTCACATCTTCATTGTATTTTAATTGGGTTGTTTTAGTAAATGATGCAACTCATCCTCTTATTTGCAGGATTTCATGCTGTGCTGAACAAAGCAGGTCACCAAAGGTCACAGTGCCACCCACAGCAGGAGGACCAGAACCATACTGAAACCTGAAAACCAAACCAAACCAAATCAAACCATACACACTTTCCTCAGTCCCAAATATGGACAGAAGGTAAGTAATTAAAAATACCTACCCAGTGAAATTCAGGTAGAACACATAAATATCTCACTTCATGCTCAACAGAAACGTGTAAATTATACATGGGCAGGGGAACGAGGAGGATCAGGGTGAGGATGAGACTTAGAAGTCCGAACAGCTTAATTTTTTATTTATTTTTTAATCAAAGCTTATAAACATGGCCCATTGAAAGAAAAACATGATGATGTCTAAAGAAGAGCTTCTCCCTCAAATATTTTTGAATCACTTCTGATTTTCTCAGCTCTGGATTTCTGTTTGAATGTAGGATAACAAGATATAGTTTTATACAGAGGTGGTTTTATTCCCCAGTGTTAAGAAGTGCCTCTTTCCCCCTCTATTCTCACCTGCTCCACAGCACACAGTCCAGCACACATTTGAGTGCAAACACGAACAGAGTTATGCCCTGGTTTTGCAGCTTTTCAACTGCAGGAGGAAGTGAACTGGTTAGCAGGGATTTTCCTGCTGCCACAAACAGATGCACTGGAACAGATATAATGCAACCAGTCCCAGTACTGATCTGCCCATATCCCTGCTACCTGGCACCACTGCACACTGGCTTCTTTCCCAAGCAGTCCAACCAATCCAGCTGGCTAAGGTGAAAGAAGAGTCTATGGGATGCTCTGACAGACACTTGAAGGGAGAAGAAACAAACAGCCCTTTCCCTTTTACACCTGCCATTGCAGAGCAAGTGATGGCATATCCATCCCCTTTGTTTGAAGAAGAGGCTTGTGAATGGTGCTAGCGACTCTCAGGCTCCAGATGGAGATCTCCAAGGAAATATCCAGATCCCCCTCTCTCTCCTTCCACTTTCCTACTGCAAGAGTTGAGGAAACCAGTGCTTTTGGAGTGTTCACAAAGGTCATAGCGTAAGCATGAAACAGTGGGAATATCAATGAGCACAGGAATGAACAGAATGAACAGAGGGCACCTAAGGCTGATAGTCTGGAGGGAAATAAAATCAGGTGAGTCACATGTTTTGATTGAATTCCAAACCTTCTTTTTTTTTTTTTTTTTTTTTTTTTTTTTAAACTAGGTGAATGCTGCATTGAAAATTTCAAACCAAAACTGTGGTGAGCTAGTAGTAAACACCAGGCATTTAATAAGCACAAGAGAGTGCACTCTATGAGCAAAAAAATGCATTAATTTTCACCCTTCAAGGCCAAGACAGCAAGACTAAGCAAGTATTGTAAAAGCCCAATTCCTGTAGCTGAGACCACAATGTTACTTCTTAGAGTCTGCTGTGGTTCAAATTGCATTCAGTTAAACTATACACAGTAAACTAGCTGATTGTATACTTTGTAGACACTTACGAGCATATAAATTGGTATGCACTCGAAAACAACATGAACCTACGAAGTGTATCACAGACGATGACTGGAAATAAGCAGAACAGATTCACAATTGCACGTGGTCAAATTATGATTAAACAGTCATCTGAACACTAAAAGCTGACAATTGCACATAAACATGCCTATCCTGCCTTCTGCTGTTTGCTGGCATCCCTTTAAAAACACTATGAAGAACACGGTGTCTTCTTTAATAGCCTTTCATTGCTGATACACCTCTAAAATACTACTATTCTAATTTATTAGAATTACTTCATCAGCCCTTTAAAAATGAAAAAATCCTCTCCAGCAAATTGGAACACTGCATATAGAGTGTTTTGCATCGCAGGGGAACTAGTTTCCACCATCTGTTATTTTTTGCCCAAGAGCCATTGACTTATGCATTCCTGTTTTGAAAAATCCCCAATATATCATAGAAAGATGTAGTCACCCCAATCACAATATTGTAAAGCTATACTTACACAATCCATTGAAAAATCTTTACCATAGGAAACACTCTAGACTTAGCTGATTTACTATTGTTGCTTGCAGTGATATAAACTTTGTGTTTTATAAATGTACAAAACTTCTTTTCTTTATAGATATGTATACACAAGGACTTTCAAACTTTTTTTTTTTTTTTTTTTTTTTTTTAATTACATGTGATACATTGCATTCATATAATAAACTGGTATTAATGATCACTTTTAACAATAGAGTATTTATTCTCACAAAAAGAAGCTTTTCTCCTGGTTTTGAGATCAACTTGCATTTAAATTATACCCACTTTTCTGTCTCCCCTTAGTTTGTTCATGTTTCTCTCTTGCTGTCATATCAGCAATGACAACTGACCTATCCAAAAAACTATTGCACGACTCTCTTCAAATATATTTATATATGATAATACAAACAAAAGAAAAACAGTCAAAGCAAAGCTAAGAAGTGACAAGTTAATATCCACAGCGTTGGAGTGGGTTATATATTCTTCTGTGCTGTGGAAGACAGAAATAGCAAAGATTGTAAAGAACATAAACTACTTCCACACTTGTATCATTTACACTTGCTCCACTTGATTCCTTTGTTTTAGTCTAGCTGATTCCCCTCTGAAAACAAACAGATATTCTTTGCAGACATTTCTACCTTTTCTTCCAAAACCTTCCAGAAGACATGCTGGGGATGTTACAGAGGCACAGACGCTATGCTTCTATTTCTTGTTTCCCTGCCCTGGGGCTCACGCCAGGCTAGAAGCTCCTGCTTTCACACCGTGCTTCACACACCCTCTCTGCAGCAGCCCACTCTGCTGCAAACCGCTGGTTATGGCTAAAGCACTTCCAGTGTACATGTATGTTGCCCACTGCCTGCTCTGCAGCTGCTCCCAGGCTGTTCCTCATAGCCTGTGAGATCAGCCCCGGCAGCACCTCCTTATTCACAGCACCCTGGCTTCTGCTCCTTGTATGAGCACCCCTTCTTTCTCTGTTTGCTCCTGCTGTAGTCAAGTCTTTACCTCTCATCCTGTTTCACTATTTGTTTCCCTGGAAGAGCTGTTCTAATTGCAGATAGCACGGTCTGCACCTTGCTAACCAGTATTTTCTGGTGTATCAATGGCCACAGCAGTACACATCACCTTCTAAGAACTTAACTCTCGCCAATGTTTACTTTGATCAGAACTGCAGGCTTTCCCCGGTGTCCAGAGACTAATTTTGCACGAGCCCCAGAAAGATCAGAGATGGCCGTAGAATGAGACCGAAAGGCTGGGTGCACTTGATGTTACTTCTTTTCATGCATAAATCTCTGCCAAAACGCCCACTTTGACACTTACTGAGGCACTACCCCAGTGAGGCAGTTCCGCCCACAAGCACCATGTTGAGCACAGGCACCGTGTTGTACTGACATGTTGCACCCCTCTGACTATCACGTGCATTTATTTGTAAATTATATGCTTGGACTACTGCAATGATACATGCACGTTATGCAGGAAAACAAATTAAAAAATAATAAGGTAAAGTTGAAATAAGCACTCTTTTTTTCTCCAAAGTTTTATGTACAAGTGGTAGAAAATATTTTCTTCCTACAATCCAGGAGACTTCCTTATGCATCCCCTGGGGTGCCTACACCCTGCTTTAGAGACCCCTGACAATCTTTTCTGACCCAAATACACTTTCATTTGGCATACTCTTTCTTTCTGCATAACTTCTCAGCTTTTTGTATTTCTTTTTAAGCTTGCATAAGCCAATGCACCTCCTCAGAATGATGATTTGTGGCTGCAGGGGCACATCTGACCCAGCTCTTACTGCCACCCACAGAGAAGCTGCAGTGGAAGCTTGCACAACATTTTCTCATGCAGAAATGGTAAAGTAAAATAGTTCATTTTTATTTAAGAAGTCATTCAGTGCACTTATTTTTTTATTTAAAAGACTTAATTTTGGGGTCAAGCCTGTTTACAGTCCTGGGACCACAGTGATAATTTTGTAACAACTTGGTCTGATTCCCTTTCATCCCTTCTTCTTCAGCCTTCAATTTTACAGCAGCAAAGGGTGCTCCAAAATTCACTTTAAAGATTCTCAATAACTCATTAACAGGAGCTCTGTGGCTTGTGAAGATCTGGGTAGAGGATGGGGTAGACCTAAGTCAGAATACAGGCCTCTGTCCAACCCCTCACCCTCCAAAAAACCCTTTTCAAAGAGATTATGCATTATATCAACCAAGTGCTGCTTTTGACATTTTCATGTCAGTTTCACTGCTTGAGCAGACTACAACCTTCTCTCTCAGGACTTGCAACACCCAGACCAGTATTCAGACTGCTGCAGGAAGGTGTGCTCAGTCCTTAATTTTCCATCCTAACTGCCTTTTCTCCTGTCAGGCAGCCTTTAGAGTCTCATTCTCTTCCTGCATTTCCAATGAGAACCAAGGAAGGGAACATTTAGGGAGCTCAGTGTGCAAGCTTCCAAATTCAAGGTACAGAGGTCTTCTTAGAGCTGCCAGTGTGGCCAGGCAGTGTTGCACCATCCCAGATATAAATCTAGGCATCAATCAAGATATGGCCATTGCTCTGCTTACAAGCCACTGTTATCTACATGTATCTGCTTATATCTTTATATGTTACCTGTCTGCTTGAGAAAGCAGCAACTACCATCCATGCGAAGGCTGGCAGCTTGGCCAACAGACCAGGCACTGACCCTCATTCCTCTAAAACCTGCTTTGCTTTAGCCCACATCCACTTCTCCACAGCAGCGTTGCAAAAACACTCTCAAGCCCTGCAGATCAGGCACAGAAGAGGCCTGTGACCCATTCCTTTCACAGCTGGTCCCAACAGCTCATCATTTAAAAGCAGCCAGACACAGATCAACTCCTTGCCCTCCACTGCCCATGACAGGTACATCCACAGGGAGATGATTCTGCTCCTCTTGCAGCCAGAGGCATTAATGAGCTCTGCAGAGAGCACAGCTGCCATAAAAATGGTCAGGGATGAATTTTTGAAAGCACTACTGAGCTAACTGATCAGTTACTGAAGGCAGGGGTAAAGCTCCCATAAAGAACAGAGTTCATCAGCAGCTAGGACTGTGTCTTGGTGTCACTACAAATTCAGATTTCAGTGTGACAATTCCTGGATCAGAGCTCTGTGTCTTGATGCATTGTTCAAGTATTAAGCATGGCTATAATTGGAAATTATTCAAAAGAGCATCACTATTTAACTCTACGTTTGCAAGCCGTGTGCTGAATTGAGTCTTGTCTGACCTCTTGCAGCTTCCAAAAAAACAGGTAAAAGCCAGACTGTGCATGCAGCAAATTCAGCAGAATCACAGTCACAGGCCCACCATCCCACCCTGATGAATTTACCACTGCTTGGCAGCACAAGGCGCACTGATCTGGCATTAACGAGTGTGCAACCATGCTCTCAGTGCTGACAAATAAGAACTGGACCCCGAGGAAGCCTGCTTGTATGAAGCAGTTGAGCTTTTTTACCTGTACCTCTTAGTAAAACTGGAACGTCTCCAAACCCCACCTCCCTGCACATCCTGGCACAAAGGATATAAATCAGCAGGAAATTGACACAGAGATGGATGACAGTAGGGAGGATGAGATCCACTGTAATGAGTTTGGTCCCATGGAGCAAAGCTCACAATAATACTGATTGGCATAAAAGAGTCCCAAGATATGCAATACAACGATTATCACAACAGGAGGTATTTGCTCAGAAGAGAATGACTGCAATGGCTAAATATAGCCGGCTTCCCCAAGCAGTGAGGAACATATGATACTGCTATTCGAGTACCTCGAAAGTATAAATTACTTTAGAGCTCCACTCTCTTGAGAATTACTTGCAAAAGAATCTTTTCATTTCAGGACTCGTTTGCAAAGACGGATTTGAGCCCCAGGATGCAAAATGACGATGAGCCTCCTCACAAAAGCAAGGAAGTATTTAGCATGCTGCTGCTGATGACAGGTAGCAGGATGGAATGTAAGGCAGAGACGTTGTGTGAAGTATCAGATTTAATATACCATGGATTTCTAGCAAGTAGAGCTTTAGAAAGACTTCAGCACACTTTCAGCCACTGCATCTAGCCAACCAGACTAAACTTACTGCACCAAGTCAATGGCTGCTTATATGTACAAGCTAATACCTTTTCCCACCTTTAACTTGAGTGATGTGGTGTGTAGACGGACATCTCTTCAACTCTCAGTGTACATACCAATAAACAGATGAAAAGTAACCATGTTATCATCAATCTTAGAAAGCTGAAAGGGCTGTAAGAGATATCATCTTACCTAACCCAAAGGTGAAGGGCTTACCCTGCCCCAAACGCTCCGCATAATATGTTATAACATTGCAGATTTTTGGAAAGGTGGCTAAATAGATATATGGTGGTTAAGAATCCAGAGTTAATGCAGATGATGATAAAAAATTTAAGATGGTGGGTAAGCCTCCTGCTTCGGGATTTTAGCTGTTTCTTGCAACTGGAGATCAGGATGAGAGCCAGTGGCAGAAAAAGAGAAAAAGGGACACACAGATTACCCCACATTTGCCTGTTAAGGATTCTTTCACCTTTCTCAAGCATCTCTTGCTGGCAGCTGTTCAACATGGGACACCAGACAAAAAAACCTTTCTGAATAATACTTTCACCATGGCAGTATCCACATAAACTGCAAGACAAAATGAGCACCACGACCATTACAAGCCATCTAGAGATTCACTGTCCAAATCTAACACTTGAGACTGCTTTTGAAAATGATCCTCTCCCTATCAGTTGTGGATATAGTAGGACTTAGAGAAACCCAGAAAAACTTTTGAGATGTTGGAAGAAGGAGTTCCATAACTTCTGCATCTGTTGTGCGGACAGTCTGGCCACTGCCAGTGGCTGCCTGAGACTTCAAGTGTGTGGGATTTCTTATTTGTTTTTTGTCAAGTCATTGCTGTCAGAGGACTAAATTCATTCCACTGTTAAATTGGCATGCTGTCTATCACCAGGCAAACATTTATAAGAGATAGAAAAAAGCAACTAAAAAGTCAACTGGATTTATATTTCTCTCTGTTCAGGACTCTTCTTGTAGGAAGTTCCTACTCTGTACAGTCTAAAAAGCAATAGTTTAGGGAAAATATTTGCTTACATATAGCTGCCTTAGATGACCTCCTAAGAGCGCTATCACAATTTTAGCTGAGCATTCTCATGTGCAAATACCATAAAAAAAAATCAACACAAATGATACCAGCAGGCTGTCTTCCTTTGAACAAAGCCTCCGACTCTAAGTTTGCAGTCTGAACCTGCCAGACACAAAACATATGCCCAACTTCACTCTTAGACCATGTCTAAATTGTCCTTCATGGTACCATCCATACTGTCACAGCAATGAAAGTGAAATTTTACTGATACAAACATGCCAGAAAAGTTACACAGCATATTCAGTTGTGTACATTGCCATATCTATGTTTCTGACAGCACACTTGAATTTGCACATGGGCCATAGGAATGAACTATAACTAACAGAAATCTGGATTTCTCCATGTACCTTGTATAGCTTGAATTAATCTAGCAGACTGTTGCAGTCGAGGTAATCTGCCAAAATAATTCACTACCACTAACCCAAATCAAATTAAGGGCACTCAGGGCAGCACAGGAAACAACTGCACATTTTTACTGAAGACAGAAGTGAGTCTTGTAGCGAAACCACGAGTGAACTCCAGGTTAACACACTGACTAATGGATTTAACAACGTTAGTCTGAGTGCTTGGATTGGTTTGACTCTTGTGACATTGATTTCATCTCTGCAGGCATCAAGGTCAAGCAGAGACCTGTCAGCAGAGAATATTTACAAAAAGCTAGAGATTTGCAACAGAACTTTTAAGATTTGCATGAAGAAAGTATGAATGGAAGCAAGTGGGGTGTGGAAGAGTCAGGCAGGGAAAGCACTGGAAGAAATAACAGAACAAGGGTTGAAAAGAAAAGTACGCATTAACTGCCACAGAGCACTGCAAGCATGGTTTCATTCAAATAGAAAAGGTAAGCTGATTCGAAAGTGAAGAACCTATCTGGAGACACAAAATACCCAGAAAAGGAAACAAAAGAACTGTGAACTTCACTAACTTTTCCCAAGACTTAAAAGAAGGTTTAGAAGGGTGAAAAAAAATCTTGAGGTGGAAAATCTAAAACTGCGACCTGCTCCAAAAAATTATAGAAGAAAAGCAGGTCCAAAACCCATTCACCATTGCCAGTCAAGCAGAGCCCCAGAAACGCAATGGGACTCAGAAGCCAGCGTCCCAGCTGGGCTCCGTGCCTGGCTGACACTGACCCATGCTGCTTAACGCATCCATCAACATGACACAAACGTGTCAGCCATAACAGAGAAAGGGCTCTCCCATTAAACAGGGTGAAAACATTCACAGTTCTAATAAACACTGCTGATTCTGGTATGAGTTATAACACGCATGAAATGCACCTGAAGAATTTTTCAATAAATCTGTGAGTTTTGAGGGATCCGGTGAATACAGGACTATAAACCTAACAGGCAGCTTGAAGAATAAATTCAGTAAGGTAGAATTACAAAACTGAAGGGAGAAGCATAGCCTTATAAATCTGATATTGACATCACCAGTGACTGGCCATGGGCTTTGTATGAACAGTGCAAAGGCCTCAAGCCCTGTCTACTGTCTTGGCTGGCCTGCAGTTTTGATTTAGATCATATAGCTGTTGCAGCACTTGTCTGACAACCAGGTAACTGTTCCCCTGATCCACTTCAGCTCAGCTTTGTGCACTTGTGAGATGAAATGCTTATTGCTACAATACTTTTTATATATTTCTGCAACTAAGAGTCACACTATAGAACTATCTGTGACCCTGGGATACAACCACTACATAGCATTGATCCAAAATTATATTGGAGGTTTCAGAACTGTGAACAATGCACTAATAATCATGTATTGGCCACAAACGCAATAGTGTGGAAAAAAAAAAAAAAAAGAAAAAAGTTTACCAGAAATACAAGGGAACAAAGAAGAAACATACCAAAGACTGAAATAAGATGTAATGAGAAATTGTGGACCAATAAAGACCATAACTATTTGCCTGTCTCTGGACAAACATGAAAACAAATAAACACAAGTAAACCCAAGACAAAAGAGAAAGAAAACCCCACCATCAACATCAGTGTCTTCCTTTCATCAGAGACCTGAGATATGGGTGGCTTACCATCACCTCCCTTCTTCTTGATGAAGACCAGTACCATTTACCAAAGGATTCAAAGGCAGCATTGGATGGGCTAGTATAACACAGGGGAAGGGACAGGAACCGGGATGTGTATACACAACAGTTCAACAGTTTTACCTCTGTTATTAAAGGGAATTTCTTTAAAAAACAAAACCAAAACAAAACACACACACACACAAAACAAAGGAAAAACCACCAACAACAAAAGTAACTTGGTCTGCTAGTATAATTTCAACCAGAGCAATAACAGTTTGCTGCATGGTGACTAAACAGTTAGGACACCGATTAGAAAATAAATTATTGTCTCTGCATAGAAGTTACATTTCTTTAACCTACGAACTACAGACTAACATAAGAAAGCATCCAATATCTGATGAATTAAAAAAAGGAAAATCCTATCAACCTGATACAGTTATTTCTTTTAAATCTTTTTTCCTAGTTACAAGTCACAGAATATTTCACTAAGAGGTGCTAGGGTTTGGTACTGTCCAGTGCTCTGTATTTTTTTCCCAAGATACTTAAACATTTTCTCACCCCAGTAATTTCCATCTTTGATTTAATTTTCTCTACTCTCCAATACATTTTCTACACCACTTTCTGTATTATTTCTTGATTTTTGTTTGTAAATTATGAAGCCTAACCACTATCCAGAAATCAAAATATTTGAGAACAATTTTGAAATGGGATAAAGGAAAATGGGTCCAATTTCAGAACCCTTAGGTAAGAAATGACAAATTACAACCAAGCATTCTAAAATAACAAGTCAGGTACTCATGATTTACTATACTTACTTGAAAATCTCTTTTTTTTTTTTTTTTTTTTACTATAATAACCTTTTATTTTTCTTCTGGTTTTGGAGCTTTTGGAAGCTTAGTAAGGACTTAAAAAACAAGGGAGAGAGAGAGATAAAAAAACAAGGGGGAGAGAGAGATTATGTAACCACTGGATGCTGGCATCGAAGACTTAAGACAAGCATGAAGTATAACTCTGCAAATGCATGGTGTATAACCTTATCATCAATACATATGTTACACACACAGCCGTCAGAGGCTGAAGGATGACTGGAAATGCCTGTATTTTCTTGTGGAGGCTAGTAGATCTCTTTCAGTGGATGTGATGGGGGAAGGCATTTCATTTTCCAGGCATAGTAATACAATCAGAAGTATTTCTGTTGGAGCTCATTGGCTTTGACCAGACCCACAGGTTCGGTGGGGGTGCACACACAGACGAATAGCTCTGTTTAACATCACTCTTTCACAAATGACATTTTTTTTTCTGAGACACGGCAGAAGACAGCTCAGGATATGAGCTGGCAAGAAGAGGCTGCCTAGCTGATTTAAAACCACTGGAGTGAAACATGATTATTTTGTTTATCCCCATACAAATCAAATTCCACCATTCTTTCATCCACATTTACCAAAAATGCATCTCGCTAATAAAACCTGCTGTCCTCTAGTTAGGATGATAATCAGGAAGGTCTAACTGGTGTGTGTATGTTTGGGAGGTACAAAATGTCAGTCCAACCTGCCAGTACAATATTGCAGCAGAATGAAAGATGGAAAATAAGTTCCATTATCTGGACAATATTATAAAATTATCCTTTTTTTTTTTTTTTTTTTTCACACACAGACCCACAAATCTAAGGTGTGAAGGGAAATGTATTTTGTTAAAATCAGTACAATTTCTATGTACTTGTTGCCTTTATTTCATCTTCAGGTTAGATAAACTTAATACAGTTTTAAAAGTCCTATTTTCTAAGCCAAAAGAAACAAAAGACATGTAGAAGTGTGTCACTGTCATAACCTCCACTGCCCTATAAGAAAGGGACATCTCAGGCTGAAGGCACTGACCTCTGTTCCTTCAGATAACGAGCTAAAGGGTGCAGGGTCAAACAGTTAATTGCCTCCCACACCAGCAGAGTTGAAAAAAAGGTGGCACAAACTGATTGTCAACACCAAACTTCCACCAGCTACATTTTCTTGACATGTCTTTTTTGTCCTTTTAGGTGTGAGCACAGGATACGTGCAAGTGTAGGCTTGTACACTGTAGGCTGTGAAACATCCTCCCAGAGGCCACAAGAAACCTTGCCTAACATTAGAGGGGGTAAAACTGTACAGAAATGTACAACAGTGCCACTAAGGTCAGCCAGAATTTAACTCTGAAAAAGCATTATTTTCAAAAACATAACTTTTCAGCAGAAGGCTATTTGGGCTTTTAAAACCCTTTTTACTATTCTGAGTTGAGGGACAGTGTGTCATATATATGCTTTCCAGAAAAAATAGAAGAAAGAGCTGCAAGGAACACAAGCCCCTGGAAGTGTTTGTTTTCAAGATAGATCAGACACTTTTAATTTTCAGTTTGAACATTTTGTAAGTTTACTATGGATAAAAGCTTTTTTATTATTTATTTATTTACTTTTTTATTAGCAAAAAAAAAAAAAAAGGCTGAACAAGCTCTAACTTTCAAAATGCCAGATAAACAAATAAGCACAGTTTTCCTCTCCCTTCCCTGTTCTCACACATTCCTCTCGAGAGTTTATGAATTTTATTTGTGGATCAACAGTGTTTTCTGAGTGTGTCAAGCAGCATTTTTTTCACATTTCCCTTTGTTACTTTTGTTTTAAATATTTATGACACTGTATATTCTAAATGATAGGCATAAGCTTAGGAATCCTTTAATTGGGTTGGTGAATGTGCCTTCTGCCTAACTTTAGCATGAAGATTTTACCATTCCTATTCACTTCAGTTCTACGAAGCAGAGGGAGGGCTGTAAAACACAAAACCAAAACAAGCACAAATAAGCCTTAGGATAACTTATTAGAAGGGAAGAGTAAGTTGATCTGCAAAGTAGGTTTGACTAATGGAGGTGTGTTCTTGGCTGGTGTTTGCAAGTATACCACAGTGCCCCAGAAGTCAGTGAAAAGGACCGACTGTTGAGCTGCTGTGCATCACGGCAAACAAAACAACTCACTTCTCCCCACACATCCTGTATTTCCCCATGCTACTCCCTAATGAGTGAGATGGAGGCTTTGTACCTCTGGGACCAGATTTTAATTCTCTGCTTGTTCTACTCCTGTTACAGTTCTCCTCTGGGAATTCGATGGGTAAATCCAGCAAGAGAAATGTTTTAACAAAAACAAAAACAAAACAGAAAAAAAAAAAAATCCTCTTTCCATACATCCTGGTCTTCCTAAATACTGTTTGCATTACATCTTATATTCATTCCTATTAATGTGAATCCTGTCTCACTTGGAAATATGTATCCTGTCTTCTGGCTTTTCCTCTCTCCTTCTGTCCCTCCCTTCTCTCCATCCTTCTTTCATTCAGACAGAACAAGCAAGACACCAGCCTGTCCCACCCACAGTGATATCCAACTTCAGGACAGTTTGTAGATTTTGCCTGTGGAGAAAGAAACAATAAAAGCCCAGCTCCCTTTATCCATTCACACTCTCTCACAGAAGCATGACCTCAGATGACTGCTAACTCTGCCTTGTAGAAATGGTTTTTGAGCGTAATGATGAGCCAGAATCCAGATCAGACCTTCTCCAGCATAACGCATGCAGGTGATTTCTCCACTCAGAAAATGACATAACCTTCCTTCCCAGGCTACCTTCCAATGTCCTGCCTGCTTTGTTCTCTGTTGTGAGCTACCATGTTGCTCCAAATATCTCCTTACTAGAAAACAGACCACTTAATACAGCGTGTCTTCACTGAAGCTATCACATACACAGCAATCTTTAGCAATTTACTGTTGCAGCCTCTGGAGCTGGGGAAGAGTGAAAGATGAGGTGATTGATCATAATTTTTGCTTTCTATATAAGATTTGTGGTCCTCACAACTGGACAGAGACACATCCCTCAAATATACATGTCCAAAAGTGAGTAAAAGGTGTCTTTTGGAACAAGTGGAGAATAAAGTTGTTTCCCACATTTTTTCAGTCCTGCAGTTAGTTAACATTCTGATTTCAGATTTTTGAATCATGGAGGCTGATACCTGTTATGGTCATATTTTGGATAATGTTCTTAGTCTTTGGAAACCAAAAATCTTTTAAAAGCAGTTGCTGCCCATTCATGATAATGAACTGTCAGGAACTACATTTTGGATAGCATATCTATCCTAGGATCCAGGTTTAGTTTCAGACTCAAATGGAACAACAGACTATACCTAATTCTACCCTAGTTACACTAAAACCAAATTACCCCCAGAGTTAGTATCAGCCAAGCTTTATGCCCTTTTCCAACTTAGAGGTGTGTAGAGACCTTCTTGACTTCAGAAGTTCATGTAGTCAGAAGTTAATTTGGCCAATGTGGCATAAAACAAATGATGGGTCATGTGGTGTGAAAAGACAGACATTGAGACAATGTCAGGAGGACCTGCAAGAACTCAGCATTATTTCATCTCTGACCCTCAAAATGAAATTCAATCTCCTTCCAAGTGAAGAAAGAACCTCCTCTACTGGCTCTTCCTCCAGAGCAGACCTGTAATCAAAGAATAATCTTAAAAATAAAGCTCTGTAATAGAGAAAACTGCCAAACTTTCAGGATAATGAAATTGCAACCTGCAAGTCTTTAACTTCCTCAGGTTCTCCTTGTAATTATCACTAAAAAATTCCAAGAAGAATTATTTACAGACAGAAAGGTTGGACTCTTTAGGCTCAATGGCTTGCATCCTATCTGATTTGGTCTAAACCAGGTATGACATCTTTGATGAATTACTGACAATGGACTGTTTTAGAAGGAATAATAGGTAAAACTTGAAACACCTGAAGCTAACTGAGAAAAATGATTTGATGTTAGCAGTGTTTGCTCAGTCCCAGGAGTGACTGAAAGGGCAAAAGCAACAAGAAACAGGAGAATATTAAAATGTCTTTTACAGCAGATTTGAGAAAATCAGTACAGGGGCTTACTTGTCTTATGAACTGTCTAACGTCACATACTACTAAGCAATGGAAATGAGATTAAAGATACTGCTGATAGACTCTAGAGCCTTCAGTTTTGCATGTAACAACTGCTGCATACATACAAGTTCCTGTATGCTTCTTTGGATAACTTAAATGGTCTTACTTTTGCTCCATTTTCCCTCATGTACACAATCAAAACTTCTAAACTGAAAAGTACTTAAAAACACAACAGAGTCCTTATTCTAAAAAGACTTTTTTGTTCAAGTGTTTGTCATTACAGTCAAGAATTAAAGAACAGTAATCCAAGATTCTGTTGGAGTGTGATTTCTAAATGATGTTCATTTGCCTGCCATCAGCAATGGCATTCTTTCTACTAGCTTCTTTTCATTACCCTGTAATCATTTCTTCAAACTTCATGCCCTCAGTACTATTTCTGCATCTACCGTATTCAGACTGAGCAACATTATTTGCCTGAAGAAGGCAGAAAGGCAGTGAGGTAACAAAAAAAAGCAGAGACTGCATCCCAGAAACATCCTCAGCCCTACCTGTTTTAAACAACCAGGCAAAGTCTCACACTCTTGGAAAATACAAAACTTGCTCCCAAATTATATTTTCACTTTAATTCATCAGATTGTTCATTGAAGCCAAAACCACAACTTCGTCTTTCTGTGTGAACTGTAGCACCATTGTAGCCCCTGTTCTATAGATGTCATTCAGACCTGCACCACATCACTATGATGCCAGCCAGCTGACACCTGCAGTTACTCTGTGTTTACACCAATGCGTTGAAGGGACAGGATGTGATGTTTCATGAGCAATTGCACCTCTAATGCCATAAATGGTACAAAAAGATTACATACTACCTAGGATAAAGCAGGCCTTTATACACCCTGTGGCATATTAATGAAAGCAATGTGGACTTCTCTTTAGCTGCCACCCCAAGTTTTACAGCATGCTGTAAGAGTCTAATAAAAGTAATTGCAAGTATCACTAACTTTTTCTTGCCTTTTTTTTTTTTTTTTTTTTTTTTTTTTTTTTTTGCTGTGAGTATGCTAACCACTGCCTGCTGCATTGCTGATTTCTGACACTCATGAGGACAGTGAAGGCACCAGCTGACTTCAGACTTCAGATGGTCTTCAAACAGCAAAAGATTTCCATGTGTGGGAGATATTTTTACATCTGTATGAAGACGGACTTTTCACATGAGACAGAAAAACTCATTTGAATCAGAGGCTTCATCACCCCAAAGTTTTTCACAATGAAATCCAGCATGGGAGTTAATGGATAAGGTTCAATAAGATTAGCTCTTACCCATATGTTTCAAGCATTTAGCCTGCAATAAACTGAAAAAAAAGTACTTCCGAAAGTCAGCATTACAACTTTATTTTCAGCATTTGACATATTTTTCTGCATTCAATTTAGTAGAGGAAGGAGAAAAACAGCCCATAAAATTTTCTTTTTGAAATTGAAAAATCCCCTGAAACAATGACCCAAAGCAGAAATAATGCACCTCCCCAGGAGGGTCAAACTGCAGAACAGCTCTGCATCAAGATTTGGTTAGAAACTTGCAAGGACCATGATGAAGAAGAAGCCACTTTACAATTAAAAAGCAAGCGAACAAAAAAAGTGCCAGAGTAGATGAAGTATCTCAGATGAAGTATTTCTCTCCTAATTTTACAGGTTTATAGGCTCTAGAGAAACTCATCAAATCACAACAGTAGCAACTAAAAGTCTTCATTTTTGAATAACAACCCCCAGTAGGACACCTCTAAAGGCTTTACAATATTGTTATCCTTATTTTAGCAAAGAGGACATCAGGAGGCTGTCAGGAGGTGAAAAGACCTGCAAATGGTCACTCACAGCTGCACTGAGCTGCATGGTGAGTAGAAGCCTTGCCTGCTACATCCTAGTCCAGTACTCTTCTGCTACACTAACTGGAAAATCAGACCAGAAAAAATATCATAAGCCTGTTTCTAGATGTATTCACCTTTTTTTGGTTCTGCTGATATAGCTGAAAGTGCAGCACACAGTCTTGTAAATGAAGATGTGGAGACTTCAGAAATCAAAGCTGTAAAATGCTTTCAGAGCTTCAGGCATAGCACACTGTTAAGATACCATGCTCTGCAAAACTCTTGCTGAGAGAGGGTTATGCCATGAGAAACACCACAAGAAAGTGCGGGATGAAGGAGGGGAGAACAACTGGGTCAATTTCCCAAGGTTCTGATTTAGAAAAATTGAGAAATGGGGCAGTAATTGATGAGCTGACATAGCTGTGGGACAGCCAGCAGCTAGACTGAGCAGATTGAACTGTGGAACAGCAACATTAAGATTGATATAAATGGCATAAAAGTGTAAATGTGGGAGTCTGAAAGGGCAGAAATAAACAAAAGAAGACCCTCCCCTAGTCAGAGCAGACAAAAATCCCTGGAGTAAGACGGGGGAAGGCATACTTTTGACGAGTCCAGAAGGTTGCACCTTGACACAACCACATCAACCACCTCCATCCCCACATCAGGAAGGTGGCAACAGATCTGAAGAGCATTGCCTCTGCCGTTAATTATTCCAGTAACTGAAGAATTTCCTTCCAACAGCCTACTACAGAAGCAGAAAAGTATTCCAAACAAACAAGGCTCCACACAATGAGCAGCAACCTTGCTTGACATAATGAAACCAAAGGAAGCAAGACCCTGATGCACAGCATGATTCTATGGTACCCACAGCCTCCTAAATGTTACCACAGACCTGACAGGTTGCTCTCCCCAACCCAGAAGGATAGAAGGATCCCAGGGACACAGCGAGACTCTGACATTTGGAACAGGTTTTCATTGAACATACCTAATTTTTCCACCTGAAATTTGAATGCCTTTTTTTTTTTTTTTTTTTCCTGGTATGAAAAGAAATTACACACTGGGCAATTTTACCTAACAGTTCTGAGAAAAATGCATTCCACTTGTCAACATTTTGTTTAATCTTTTCCACCTTTATTGTGGATTCTTTCTTTCAGTTGCAGCTGTCTAGTAAAGCAAAAGAGACAACAATGGAAAATATACAATAAATACAGTGGCTGGGAAAAAAACAGCAACTGAAAATACATTGAATGTCATTCAAAATTTGTTCTTATTTCAGGTGAAATTATGAATCTTTCAAACAAGAGACAAGTTGAGATTTTTGGTATTAATTCCTGTAACAGTGAATATGCGACCTACCATTCCACCCCATGCGTTCTTACCACCGATTTTGCTTCTGACAGATGTAATTAAGTAGATTTCAGCAAATAATAAACATTTTGTACAGATTTCATTACAGCAATGGAGACATAAGATTTTTCATCCTAATGATTCACTCATCAGCTTAAGTTACCATCTGTAAATTCCAGGAATCAACTTCAGAGGTAGTTGTTAGGCAATCAAGTGACAAACACTATCCCACTTCTTTCAAATTACTACCTTCATTTGTAAGCCACATAGCTACTGTCCTCTCTTCCCACCCAGGACATAGAAGGTGCAATAAACAAACTTATATTAGTCAGGCAGTAGGAAAACTGAAGGGGGGGAAAGAGAAAAATGAATTTTGACTTCTACCAGCTACACTTTCAGTCATCTCACCACCACAGAAATCACTGGACACACTTAATTAGATGCAGTGGAGTCCATAAACGTGTGTTCGTTTTCTACAAAATTCAGAGAAGTTGCACAAGTATGTTCACACACCTGAAGAATTGCTTCTCAATATGGCAACATGCTGTCCCTTTTATGGTTTTAAGCCATTTCATTTAGAAAAGTCAGATAATCATTTCTAAGTGGAATTTCTGAACAAAAAATCTATTCTTTTCCATTAGTTAAGCAACCGTATTCAGAATACAAACAAAGGTCTGAAACAGACCCTGGCATTTTGAAAAGGATGCCATTGATTGTACAGGTCATTACACAGCAGATATTTCCTGAGCCTGCTGAAATCAGTTGGAAAAATATCCATAACAACAGTTCTATATTCAGTACAACAATACCATGGCATGAGGCTCTTTCCTCTGTATAAAATGCGTATAACCTGATGAGATTATTCTTGATCTAGGTATCAGCCACATCCAGTCAGATCCTAAATACATGGTTCCAGAAAAAAATGCTTCCAGTGGTGTGGAGCTTCCCAGAAATGTTTCTTTCTCACATCACAAGAAACACAGCAGAAAGCATGGAAATTTGATAGTTTACAATTTTAAAATACAGATTTTAAAATAATGTGTTAATATATTCTTCACCTGGAATCTATGCTTTCCAGTTTCACTAGACAGCTCAAGCCTCAGGAGTAGGATGATATTAAAGGTTCATTACTTTGAATTAACTGTAACCCCTTAACCACTCCAACACAAAACTGAACTCAGATGGCACAATCCTATATGAAAATATGTACACTAAGCAAATCTTACTCTTATTTCTTCTGACTAATTACAGGATTTTCATATCATTAAGAAAGCTAGGATGGATGATACTTCTGAAATTTTAAGTTGTCCTGAAAACCAAAAAGGTCTGAAAATACAGTTACATTAATAATCCCAACAAGAAGCTATCAGTTTGAGATCTCTACATATTTTTATTTCATTTATATTTACTTCTGAATTACTCATGGCAGTTTCTGCACAGAATGAAAACTGCATAGAACTTTTGTATTACATTTCACATCTTTTCTGTACTAGCATATTTTCTATGTCAAATCCAGATTCTCCTTCCCTCTCATCAATACAGCAAAGAAGGATGGCTAGGATTCTCTAATATCTATGCACTAGATCAAGAAATAGCTGCCGAAAGCATGGAATGTGTCCTGGCAAACAATAGATTTGTGGACACATAAATTTGTGGTTTTATTCTGCACTGGAAAGAAAAATAAACCTTTTGCAGGACAGAAATACATATTTTTCTTGAAATAGACCATATTCAGGTCCAGAAGAAGTTCAGGATCATGTTTTTACTTAGAGGCTTTTTTTTTTTTTTTTTTTTTTTTTTCCTAGATCCCTACTTGGAAGTGACCATCTGTAAAACATACCACAATAAAAGCTTAATTGGTGCTAATGTAGATCCTGAAACATTTCAGATTTAATATAGCAGGATACTTGTTAGCTCACTGGAATCTGTTTGTTTCCATAAGCAGAGAGACAGTATGCCTGTGCCTTCTTTAGAAGAAATGTCTTCTCCATGTGTGAAAGAAACACCAAGGGAAATATGTTAAACATCACACTCTTCAGTTTTGCGTTGTTCCTTGCAACACAAAAAAGAGGATATATATTTAGAAAAACAGCTCTACACCTCACGAAAGAAAAGGAGTACAGGAGTACATCATCTGTACACATTTGACCCCTGATGAAGAAACTCCTGAATGCATTTATTTACCACTCCTTTGTTACTCTCAAGGCCTCTGTCTTCTGACATAGTCTGTCATTCCACAGAAGCAGTTGAGACGGCACATACTCTAAAAAACTTCAATTAAAAACTCACTTAATTAATGAATGTGACCGAATATCTCCACACTTAGATTGTTTTTTTTGTTGTTTTTCCAGCAACAGTAGCCTCTACTACATGCTGCCTGCCCCGAATCCTCCTGTCTTTGCATGTGCAGGACACCCGATACCAAAAAATGAACACAAAAGGCTTTCACCACTGCAGGGAGAGGTCAATACTCTCAAGATCTATGCTATGTACTCCTTCTAAAAAACCTACTTATTCCACATATTTGGGATGCCAGACTGGGACTCTAGAGACACAGAACCTGGCATTACACAGGTAGGGGATTTCATGCAAGTGAAATGAATTCATCTCTGAGCTTCATAACTTTTTTGTTTTCCACAATTCAGCATTTATAAGTCTAAAGAAATTTGTACAAAGAACTCTGTGAGCTAGATACTACACAATTATCCCTCAGCTCAAATGAGAAAGCGTGTTACAACTGCTAGGCTATAGGAACTCAACACTCAGCAAAGTGCAGCAATGCATTTCTTTGTGTTGTGTCACCCTAAAAAGCTACCAAACTCTTTTTCTTCACTACAAACCTCTTAGAGAATGGCAAGATATTTTTTCCCCTCCAAGTTATTTTAGTAGCAAATGTCAACAATGCTATTGCACCACATGGCTTCTCGTGACCTGGGGTGACACTGCTGAAACAAAAACAGCAGAGGAAGCAAGTCCTCTGCAGCCCTGCTTATGTGACTGCTTCTATCTTGTCTGACACGCTGGAGACAACTGCCAAAGTTAAAAGGCTAAGTTGTGACAGCACGAAGAGAAACTCTCACTCAACCGAGAGAAGTTCATACCACACTGAGAAAAAACATGGATGTGCAGCATACACTTTGTACTGCACTAGCCTCTTAAGTTGCAGTCAGATTTTCTATGTAAATGCACAGACTAGCTTCTATCCAACACCCTTGAAAAGGACCCTCAAAACCACCTTCTGAGGGAGGAAGGAAAGGGATGGAAAGGAAGGAATCCCAGATAAAAGCCCACCCCACACAGCTACTTGCACTTCCCTGGAACAGCTAAATTTACCCCTCTACTTGTGTCAGTAATGTATTTATTCAGCTCACGGAACAGCACTCTTTTCTCTGTGTTTCTCCTCAGAGTTACATGACCAGGACTCATCTTACTCCTTATCTGAGCCACTGAACTACAGGCGAGCAACAGTGCAGGGTAGGTTACACTGGCATCCAGGTGCAAATGCAAATTTCACTGTACTCTAAAATTATTGTAAATATTCATGTCAAACCAGGTAATGGCCAGATTGTGACATCCTCCACAGAAGATCTTGATGGAACCTCTCCTTGAGTAAGATACTGACAAGAGTGACTAAGAGGCATAACATCAATAGGTTTGCTTAAATCACTTCGGATTATTTTTTTCCAAAGACACCTTCCCATATATTAGAACAAAACCTAATTTCTTCCTGCTCTGTTACAGTTACATTGTTGCATTCTCCAACAAATGAAGGACAACAAATCTTCACAAAGTGTACAGTACATAAGGGCACTGCCACAGTAACAGTTTATTTTTCAACCAGACAAGAGTTCAGATTAAATGTGACCGACAGTTGCTGTTAATTGTTAAAGGTCAGCAACTTTCTGCACTCTAAAAAAAGTAATCCTGTAATTAATGAAGAACATAAAGCTCGATTCTAGTTAAGAACAAGAACAAAACACAGAGACTCATAGCTATCGTATTAACTGAGTGAAACTGCTGGATTTCAATCGATGTATTCTAATCTGTTCTGTTCGAAATCATGGCCTTATTAAAACACCTGATAGTTCACTGGTGTCAGATGCTTTGTTGTGTTTCTTTTTTACTTCTTCTATACAGACCCACTTCTAATAATAGACTTTTTTTTTTTTTTTTTTTAATTTTTCTTTCCATTATGGCATTACAAAGAAAGTCTGCAATAACGCCATCATCTGCTAGTGTTTTTGCACAATTTAATACCATGAACCATATTACTACATTCAAATAACAACACATGCTAAATTTCATTTGGCATGTGGGAAAATAAAATGAAAGGATGAGTTCTGAAACATAAACAGGATCAATAGATAGGACTCTACTTCATCATACTGAATAATTACATCCTGGCATGGTGCCCAAAGCATATTCATCGTGAAGAGACTACAGTGTACAGTGCACTGCTGAAGTCTGACTTCCTCAGACAAAGGCTGTAAGACTGACAAATCAGCAGGTCTTACAGATTTTCTTGCTATTGCTGCATCTAAGGTTCCTGGAAATCGTTAAACCAAAGCACTGCAGTTCATTAGCAAGGTCCATAAATGCAAGAGCTTTTAATTACACATTGTGTAAGAGCTCACGTTGCACTGACTGCATTCCCCACATCTCACAGCTTGCAGTGGGTTGTTTCCCTTTCGGGGATGCTCCTCAGCCTGGGTGAAAGGCTGAGGAAGGCTATCCCCGGCATCTGCACCATAATGAAACACCATATTGTTCCCACCCTGCTGCTGATGTGAGGCTGGGCCATATGCTCATCTCAAAATAAAAAAATTTACACTAGGAGACCTACGTTTTCTGTTGCTTTTTTACTTTGGAAATATGCTTTACTTCTGGCATTGCCTAAACAACTTTATTCTGGTCTACAGGAAAAATTTTCAACGCTTTACCTTATTAAAAACAAAACAAAACACACAAACAACAAAAAAACAAAAGCAGCAAACACGCAATGCATAAACCATGAAAGAGAAGGTTTCACTTCCTGGTTGTGAGAGCTGCTTTGTCAGTCCTGCAGCAGATGTCATTGTTGGCTGCATTTGCTTGCCTTGCAGAGGTTGCCAAAGAGGAAATAAAATTTGTCATTTGCAAAATTTTTGCTTTTCTCAGAACCGTCACCCTGCTGTACGTTATCCTCCTGCCATAACACCATTTATCCACCCTGTCAAAGGTATTTTACCCAACTTCCCATGGAGTACCAACCACAAGCTCTACTGTACAATGTCCATACTAATTATACATAACTATACAAAATACTATTTTCACCACTTTTTTTTTTTTTTTTTTTTTCAGTATAACAGTCATGGCTTAGAATGACTCTGCTTAAACCTGATCATGACAGCCAAACCCACAGTAAAATCCCTCATTTCTCTAAAGCAGGAACAAGACTGAAATGTGCTCATGGCATTACCCCAGGCAGTTAACTGAGGTACTGCATTGACCAGCCCCCAAACAGGGGCCAAGAGCCACCAAGGAGTTCACAGGAGAGCAAGGGGCTTGCACTACCTTTCCTGGGGAACAAGGTTAGCACAGAGGAGTGCATTTTGAGATGTCCTTTCTCCTTGTGGCACTCCAGCCAGGGGTGGCACTCATGACAAGCTGTATGGGATATGAGAGGGAGCCATGAGGCAATTGGCTCTGAATCAAAGAATGGTGGAATGCCATGAAATGGGATTTCCTGTGGCAGTAGTGAGGACAAACCTCATGCATATGCATTATTCATTTCTTAGTAGACCTTGGAGAGATTTCTTATCCAAGGTCTTCCCAACAGGCAGTAAGCAGAGCTGATCTGCTGCCCAGTTGTTGCACTTCCAAAGGGAAGATGAAAAAATTTTTCAGTCTAGTGCCATACCATCACAGAATCATTAAGGTTGGAAAAGACCTCCAGGATCATCTGGTCCAACCATTCCCCTACCACCAATGTCACCCACTAAACCATGTCCCCAAGCACCACGTCCAACCTTTCCTTAACATCCCCAGGGACGGTGACTCCACCACCTCCCTGGGCTACTCGTTCCAGTGCCTGACAGCTCTTTCTGAGAAGAAATGTCTCCTCATTTCCAACCTAAACCTCCACTGGTGCAACTTGAGGCCATTCCCTCTAGTCCTATTACTATTTACCTGTGAGAAGAGATAAACCCACACTTCCTCCTTCTCTATCAAAACCAATTTATTCTTCATGGAAGACCACAAAGCATGTAGCTTTACTCTTTCTTTCTACTGATACTCAAGGACTTTTCCAATGTGATTGCCTGTTCTGAAGTTTAGCAATGTAAGCATTTCTGAAAATTAAGTAGACAGCTTGGACAAAATGAGTGTTTCTTTCCTGACAACACATAGACACACACAGAGCAGCTCAAAACTGCTCATTCATATTACAGGAACTGCATAGTGAGAAAACACAAAGACCAAATGGTCAGTCAAAGATCCAACTCTTTCTTGCCTCATCTAGGTACTTGACTGGAAAATATTTAAACTACAAGTGCAACCCTATGCTAGTTGCTAGTTGCACTGTATCTCTTTCATGATAAGAAGGCTTTGGTTTTATGTAAGAGGAAGAGACTCATCAAAGGCATGGCACTCTGAAGAACTAGAAGGCATACCTTCATTATTTCATAGATCCATTCTTTCATAACTGAGATTTTTAAGTTCAAAAGCTTGTCACCATTACTAATTCTTTATGTGACAGAGCTGAACAAGAAGAAAACGTTCCGCCTATTTAAGGCAACGTGAAGAAAAAGGCAAATTTCTCTTGTCCAAAGCACAGGAACTAAGTGGTTATTTACATTACTTTGGTTTACTTTGATGGGACAGTAACTTGAACTAACCATAGTCAGTTACTGTGCTGACATAGGACAAGATTAACAGGACTGGTACAGGGCTTTTTGTAGGCAGTCACCTACACCTCCACATAGCATGACTATAAACTCACTCTTCTCAGGTCAGATACCTATCAGTTACTGTATAAAACACCCCCTAAAATCAGTGACAGCTTCACAGAAATAACCAGCGTTATACCTGGATCTCTTAACACATATAGTAAAGGTCGAAGCTCTGTTTGCTCCAGTCTAGCACATATCCAATACGTACCACTGTTCACTGAAAGGAAAAGAAAATGTTAAAGATAATACAGAATTTTTAAAAAGCTTTTGGCAAGGGCAACTGTTTTTATATTTATGCTCTAATGGAGGATTTGAAAGTGGTTTGTCGTTTTTTTCAAAGTTTGAACAAAAGCAATGCAACAGGAGTACTATTCTGTGGACACTATGTGAATGGACTCACAAATTCCTCAAAGCTTGAAACGTCTCTTTTGAATGCAAACAAAACTAGAAAGAAGAAAGGCTAGTACTCTAGTTACGAATGTGCTGGAGTACTATTAATGATAAGAACAAAAATATTCAGTTCCCTAGCCCTTTGAAAACATAATAATACTTTGCTCCTAACCTGGCATTATGCATTACTCCTTCCCAATAGAAACAAACAAAACAAACAATCAAATAAAAAAATACTATAAAATTGCATATCTAATTATAATGGCAGTTGACTATAACTATTTCCTGTTGCCATTTAGAAATCATGGCAATTTTAAAAGACATCATACTTTCATAGAAATTCTGAACTTCGCTGCAGCATTGTTGAAAAAAATGGAATATGAACACAAAGAGACTTTTTAAGGTGCTCTGCTGGTCTCCCAGATATAAAGCTAAAAAAAAAAAAAAAAAAAAAAAAAAAAACACATAATTTTACATCCCTGTCTGATTCTACCTTCTCAAACAGGCAAAAGCATCTCCACATGGAGCCAAACTTTCCTTTAACGACAGAAGGATAGGGTAGGGAAAGGTGCCTTGGCATTTGAAGGCAAGCAAAATCTGAAGATGAAGAGTGACCCATTTAAAGCACATTCCATTTTAGGTCTGAGAAAGCATTACCCCAGTCTGACAGCAGGGGATCTGTTTTGAAATTTGAAATGGCTTCATCTTTAGCTCAGCAAGGGTGATGAGATGAAAGGGATTAGAAACCTGAACTGCGATTGAGACTAGAATCAGTTTCTATTTTCTAGCAGCTTAAGAAGACAGCTTTGTCCTATTGCTATTCCTTTACAACATCTGCAATTTACAGCAGTACTGCTCTTCTTTTTGTCTCTCAGTGAAAACACTTCTATCATTATTGTGTTTAAAGAGCATTTGCTGAGAGATGTTTAACAGTCGCATTTGAACTCTCTGGATTGAAACACTATTATTGTCATCAGCTATCAAGAAACTTTGTACCTCTTCTGGAAATTCACACTTTGATAGAGGCTGTCAGCAGATTTGTGTGTATATGTGCAATGTGAGGAATGAGGTATTTCACAGGGTTACACAAAAGCAATGCAGAGTATGACAGCAGCTTGTAGATGACTATACAAGCAGGCAGACTGGCAGAGAACCCACACCTCTCAGTAGGATTATGTACTGCATCTAATTCCACCTGCAAGCTCTGAGACTGTCTGTAATTGACATTGCAAAAGGACACTCCATGCAGCCAAAGGGTAAATGGGAGAGACTGCAAAGCCTGCATTTAGACATGCATCACTGCCTAAATCAAGATCTATTTACAGGCCTCCTATGGGTGCAGAGTAACACTATCATTAGTGTCTGTCTGTTGTTCTCTAGCACAGATAAGAGGTTGACCTCTAACCAGGACATAGCCTCAATGACAGATCCAGGTAGGCAAGAATTAATTGCTCCGAGCAAGTATATCTTTAAAAAGTCACTGTTCACTTTGTGTCTCACAATGTATTGTAAAAAGAAAAAATCCACATTTAAAAGTCTCTTCTGATTTCAGTGTGTTTTACTTATTAATTGGGATATTAAATAAACACATATAAAAGTGTTCTTTTTCTAAGAAAAGAAAATCAGTAGCAAATATATTATGAATCAGTTACACAAGTGTTACTCCCCAGGTGTTAGCAGAGTGCTGAAAGAGATCGTATGGGGTTGCATGGGGCCATGGCCAACATGGTCTAGTGGGTGGCATCCCTGACCATGGCAGGGGGGTTGGAACTGGGTGATGTTTAAGGTCCCTTCCAACCCAAACCATTCTGTGATTATATAATTGGGATGTACCTGGTCAGAAAGTACAGCCTGTTCCTGGAAGTGACCTTATGACCAGGAGAATTTGAGAATTGCTGTGAGATCATGAACTGTTTCAGAAAAAAAACATATCTGTCCCTCTAGCCCCAAAACTTGCAGTATCTTTAAGCACTTTTGAAGAACAGTTTCACAGAAATCAATAAAAACAAGTCTTTTTTGCACAGAGACACAGTCAACCTCTAGTCACATGCATTTTTTCACAGCAGTTACTTGCTTTATAGTTTTTTTTTCAAAGACCAGGGTAGATTACTGAGATCAGCTACTCTAACTTTCCTCATTCAGCTGATGAGAAAACTATATTCTCTGGGTCTTGAGTAACGACTGAGCAGTGTTATGCTTTGTTAAATTAGTATGTGTTTTTCCCATTAAAGAGCATCAGGAATCATATTTTTGTAGTACCCTAACAGAGCTCAAAACTGAAAAAAAAAAAAAAAAAAAAAAAAAAAAAAAGGTTTTAAAATATTATTTATTTATTTTAAAAGAATAAGCTGTTTCCTTTGTAGAATATGGTGGAGAGTTAACCTTGGCTCAGGGGCAGACTCTTGCCCAGCTCCTCAATCACTCCTGGAGAGCGGGAGAAAATCAGACAAGAAAGAGTTGAGACAAAGGGAGATTGCTTAGCAATTACTGTCACAGGCAAAATGCCCTCAATTTAGGGAAAATTAATTTCATTGACAGGTAAAAGAAACCTAGATAGTAAGAAACAAACAAACCACCACCTGCCCTCCTTTGCCGAGGCCTAGATCCATGCCTTCACTCCAGAGTTTGCTGTGCTCTGGAGTTGGTGAGGAGGTCGATCAGGTCCGCGGTGGACTGCACTCCTTCCCTCTCTACCCGTCCCCCTCTGGTTCTCCCCACCACTGTAGCTCCTGTCAGGAAGGCTCTGAGCCCACCTGGGCTCTCCACACAGACTGCAACGGGTGCCAGCTCCAGGGCCATGCAGCTGCTGCTACTCCTCTGGCTCCCTCCATGCTCTTCCCTCTGCTGTGTCACACACTTTCCTCCTCACTCCTCCACCTGTCCAATATTTCTGCCATGTCCTCAGCATGCTTTGACAGAGGCTCCGCAGCTGTAGCTGACTGGCCTGAACCATCTGGCACCAGCAGTGACCAGCACAGGGCTGCCCCTGGCCGCTGCTCGTGGAGCTCTGCGGCCTGCAGCCAGGGCACGGACATTTTGTTGGTCCCAGTTCAGGTTTCACACACGGCTGACACAGAAAAGCCACTTTGAAACCTGTAATTTGTTTAGGATGTGACGTGTGTGGAGAGAAAAAATAAATCAAGCTGACTGGTGCAAGACTTGTTTGCAAGGGATTTAAACCATTTATTTATTTATTTATTTATTTATTTCAGCTACAACGCACAATGCTTTTTGCTTAGGTCTGGTCCCAACAGGAACAGAGGAGGCAACAGTCTCATATGTATATATTTCAGTCCTATATTTCAAGAGCAGCAGAGTGAATTGACTCATTTTGACTTTGCCCATCCAGGCAAGGGAAGGACAGACAGAAACCTGGGCTGGGGAGCTGGCCTGGCCCAGCTACCTTCACCTCTGCCAGTGGGCAAGGACCTCTAGAAGCATATAATAATAATAATAATAATAATAATAATAATAATAATAATAATAATAATTTTATTATTTTAATATATAATAATAATAATAATAATAATAATAATAATTATTATTATTATTATTATTATTATTATTATTATTATTATTATTATTATTTCAGAAAGGAAACTGCAGTAAAAGATGGCATTCATACTGTTTCACCGTGAATTCCCTTCTTCTGTTTCCCCCATCAGCTGTGCTCTAGAAATCCGTGGAAATCTTCCCCAAAACTGAAGATTTTACAGTTTGACAGCCTTGCTCTTCTGGAGCTCAGCAAAGTGAGAGAAATAGCACTACTCTTCCATAAGGTCTTTGGAGAACCAGGTGAATTGTCTGGAAAGCACAGAGATAGCAATAATTTTCTGTTTACACTGAATATGCAAGGCGTTAAATTTCACCTGTATTTGACAAGAAAACAAAACCAAACAAAAATATTGAAAAGTTACATCTCTGTTAGTTAAAGAAGAGACATTTCCTCAAATCATTGCACTGCTGTTGGATTTGACAAAGGGATTCCAGCATAAGCGAGCTGGTAAACAAAAGCTACAGATTCACAAAAGAAGGTAGAAGTGGCCAAAGTAAGGGCCGCAGTGACAAGGTAGCTGCTGCATCTGACTGCTATAATGCCTGTGCTGCCTCACTGAGCACTGCAAAGGCACCTGGAAGTTTTGCCCTTGATTTCGCTCACTGCCATCAAGGGAATCGGTGTCTCCTACTCAGGATTCACACTGGAGCAGGCAGCCTTCTTCACCTTCTAACAAGCACTTCCTTTAAAACCCAAGGAATAGATTAACACTGTGGCTTTATTCACAAAAGACTCTTGTGCAGTATTAAAGACAAAGATGATTTATAATATAATCTTATGGAGCACCTGGATTGATCCCAATAGCAAGACTAGCCCTACCCTAGTGAGTGGGGGTTGACCTGAAGAACTCTTCATTCAAACCACATCCAGTTTTCAGCCAGAGCTACGGAAGATTAATAAAAATAAAGTATCTCAACATTACTCTCATAAACAAAAGGCATCTAAAACTAACAGAAAGTGATAGCACTATCCTGGTGTTTTGCTAACTCTCTGTTAACAAATTGGGATTTGTTATTCAAGAAACTAACATTCTTTTGTTCCACTTGCTTGAATTCATTCTTTTGTTGTACTTAAGTTCTGTGACACTATCACAAAGCCTAAAGTTAGGATGTGTTAAAGTAGTTTGTTAAAATTCATATACCATTTGCATCTCAATATGCTGTACTCCAAACACCACAGTATTTATGCTATTACTTGACAGCGTATAGCTTTTGCTGAAGGTCTTCTGACAATACCGTGTTGCTATTGCATTTATCATGCAGGGATTTCGGGTCTCTCTCTCCACTCATTATTGTGATGTCTGAGTGCATGGTTCAGTCTTCCTTTACAAATGGTAAAGAATCAGACAGTCTAATATGACAGTGACAACACTCCACTATTGTGATAATACTTCTCTGAATAGGATTTTCTGCAGCACTCAGCTTATACTCACCCTTCATTCACTGTCATTCATACAGTTTTACCATTGGTTGCTATGGGAGGAAGGTTAGGCCAAGGCTGAATGCTTCAGAAAACCTTGCCCACAAAGTACTGGCCCATGTTCAAGTGACATCGTCATAAGTAACAGCAAGTACTCCAAAGCATTTTTTTTTGCTACTGTACAGTTGAGGTGAAACACTGCTTCTGATGCTATAGGCCAGCTTTTGCATTCTCATGTGGCTGTTAATCTGCAATAAACAGCGCTTCTAAATAGATTTTGATTCTTATCATTTATCAGAAAAGACTGGCTTTATACACACGTGGCTTAAAAAGTCTTTCAGACATACTGGTGTTTGAATAAAGGACAAAAAACATTTTTTGTCAACCCATTACTACTGCCAACACAAACCAGAAACTGGTTAGGCATAAAAACAGAATAAATGGTGCTCTATTACGGGGCTTTGGTCTTGGGCTATAAATCAGGCTGGTGCCAAATAATTTGGGATTTGTTTCTGAGACTATCACATTAGAGATGCTTATATACTCCTGGCTTACAATGACAGGCATCTTGTGATCAGGAGAGCAAGGGGAGTACAGCAATTAGATCTACGTTGAACTCAAGCTCCAGGTGTAAGCACACAAAACCCATGAAAATAAAACCACCCTCATACATGCAATTGTATTTCCACAGAGCATTATGGATCACCCCACCTAAGAAACAATTCATCCAGCCATGCATCTACATAAACCCATAATGGATATTTTGGTATCCCTGTGCTTCCTGGACAGTGCTGTCCTCCTCCACATCTGGTATACCAGAGGGGTAAGCAGCATGCTCTGTGACATGAGGCAAAGGACATCCAATTACTGTTGGTCTTGCTGTACTATCATACAGCCACCACATGAAGCCACAGTTCTAATTCTTGGATTTTCACACAGGGCTTCTCTTCTTTAGCCTAGTTTCTAACTAAGAGCATGGTCAAGTCCTTTGGCCACATGCTGGGACATTTGCAACATGTCTGCCTCTTCTGCCACTGGAAATATTAGCTGCTGCCAATCTCATGCTTAACAGCAAGGGAATATAAATATCTTGTGAGCTGGAGATGGTCTCCTCCTCTCCAGGGTTAAAACCCTCTGCTGACAGTTTTCCTTCCACAGCTGCAGCAAGCATACCCTTTGAAGAGAGAGAAAACATTAAGTCCACATCCTTATTAGTATTTCTTAACACAGAGCAAAAGGTTTCCCACAGAACCTTTTAGTTGTGATTAATGCTGTGAAGACATTGGTAGGCAAAGCCTGGCCAGACAAAAAAGAACAGATCATTTTTCATGGATGTCACCTTCAATTCTAAGATATATTTGCTTCAGCTGTCTCCCTGTCTCTCCCTGCTCATATGGCTCTCTCTCTAGTGAATTTAAGCCTAGTAAAAATATTCTTGCTTTTTTCCTCTGAGCTAAGTACACAAAAATTGCATTCAACTCAGGAAGTCCATGGTCTGAAATGGTTGGAGGTGAAAGATTATTATAAAGAAGTACTGTATATGTGCCATTCCAAGGCAGTGTGGTACCCCTTCTTGGATGCCTGACTGGATTACATGAATGTGGTCTGACTAAAAACCCAGACCACCAAAGAAAATAAATGCAGCTCCAGATGGAAATAATTTTTTCAGATGGTCAGTCTATAAACAATAGAATACTTTTGAAAGAAAGCAAAAAAAAAAAAGACAAAAAACATTTTTTTTCCCTAAAAGCCAGTGAACAAAAAAATCTATGTATTGAAAAGACCTACTTAGTACTTTTGAACAATCCTAGAATATTCATCAGTGTTCATCAAAAAAACAACAAACAAAACCCCCAAGCCCCAAACAAATAAGCAAACAAAACCAAATCAAAACAAAACAAAGCTTGCATATAGCATTCTCACATTCTCACAACAGCAGACTGTGTGAGTTTTGTATATGTACTTGCCTGAAGACAGACACAGAGGGAAGAAGGCAAAATAATACAGTGCAGAATCATCAACAGAAACAATCCTTGGGAGATGAGCCAGCAGAAGGAGTTAGAGAGCTCTTATTTGAATCTTGTGCATCTGTTTGCTAGGATAGAAGAAAATGATCAACCAGGAGAAAATCCAACGTCCAACACGTGCCTTCCAGTCTGTGCAAGTGTCCATCAGTGGCACTTGGGCTGATTAGACTGCTAACCTCACCTTCTACCACTACTGTTGCAATTACCTTATAATTTCATATGCTCTACCCTACTTAACAACCTGGTTTCTTTTTAAAGCTACAGGTGTTGGACTCATATTAGGACGATCAAATTAAGTACGGTTTTTAACTCACAGTTAAAGGGAAAATGCTCTGTAACAGAAACCTTGGAGAATTTGAAACAGAAAGGCAAAGAAAAGACAGCCTAGAAGAACGTATCTCCTTTCTAACTTTTTTCCCAGTGCAGTACCAAGCAGATACGAGAGACAGCTAACAAGTGTACCCAGATAAAGTCAAAAACCTCATCTTCCTTGTTGTCCATTGAGTGTGATGACTTCTGTTTGTCCTCATGATTCCTTGCAAGGGAACAGTATCAACTCTTTTTTTCACAGACCAACATGCATGAAGATAGTTCTCAACTAGCACTGAAGGACTGGGACAGCAATGACTTACCAAGGTCAGAGGCAGAGTTAGGAGCTGAGCATGTACTTCTGATGTTGTAGGGCAATATTTTGATCCCCACACCTATCCTTCCTTCCCTGCAGACAGATACAGACTACCATTCCCTGAGATCTTTCTGTTCAATGAAGCCATGAGTGGGACAAGTATGGATGAGAGAATGAAAGGGCACTAGAAAAAGTGCTCTTTCAAAGGTCTACCTGCACACAACTGGAAGAGGAAGGACAGCTTATGTGCTCTCTGTGCTACGCAAATCAGCAAAGCTTTTTGCTTTCTCTTTTTACACATCTCAATTTCTTCACAACTAAGAATACAGTCTTAAGAGTTAAAGGAGATAACAGCAGGGAAAAAGCCCCCCACTGTTTATATACATATTTATGTTTTGTTTTGATAAATCCATGCAGTCAGAAGTCACAGCATGTGCGTGGAAGCCTATGGGAGTTCACCTGTGAGAGGCATCAACAGATTAACATGGCATGTTACAGACTTAAAAATTTTATATACTTCATCACAGGTATAATGCAGAATACATAATTTAGATGAAATTCAGCCCAGCTGGAAAAAAGATGCAGCCCAAATCCAGCCAATATAAAACAAATTTCAGCAACACAGATCTGAAATGAAGACTATAAACTAGCTGGACCAGAGAACAAGACAGTTCAGTGGATCTAATGAGTCTGGTGGATACCTGGAAGAATAAAGAGGACAACAGGACAAGCAGCAACATACTGAAGCTCAGAAATGGAATAGACCAAGTGCATCCACCTGAGCGAAGAAATCAATGGATGAAATATTAGGTACCAGGTGTCACCCTGTACTCTGTGAGTGAACAGCCTAATCTCAAATCACCTTAGATCTTCATGGATCAAATCCTTGCTTTCCTCTCCATTTGGTTCCCTACTGCATCTTCTTATACACCTGAACACTTCATATAACACAAATGTTTACACTGAGTATTGAAACAGGAGCTTTTCTTTCACCTCTTGCCAACTGGACTTACAAAACATGCTACTCATTCAACAGCAAACAACAGTTTTGTTTTAAACCACACCACTCCTTTATCCCATGAGCTGCAGGAAATGGCTGAATATGGGGCAGCAGCTTGCAGAAAGTCACCGCAAATTTCTGACAAGCACAGTGCTAAGTGACATTCAAAGGTAATATTCAGATAAAAGATTTTATTCTCTATATACAACTTAGCAACATGCTGCATGCAAAACTTCCAAAATAATTAGCCAAATGAACAGCCTCTTGCAAGAAATAAAACATTTAAAGAACTGATTAAATTAGTTATCCCTTGGAGACTGCTGAGAAACTGGATAGTAAGTAATTTACCCTATACTATGAGCATTCCCTGAAAACTCCTCCCACCAAACTATTATCACACCTGCTTTCTTCTTCACAAACTGATTATGGCCAAATACAGCTCCTGGTTACTCAGGGCTTTGCTCTCCACTAATTAAAATAGCAGAACTTAGCAAAGCCAGGACTTTGTTCCAGACTGAGATTTGGGTGCTTATCAATTAAAAATAAATTTTTGAGTCCACCCCAAGGCAAAAAGTAGCTACATTTCCTTTAGCAGCAAGCTACCTGGTTTCCTATTTGCTAGCTTGCAAAACAATGCTAGTCATGAAGCTTGCCAAAAGGGAGGAAACATTTATTTTAAATTTAAACAAACATAATTAGACTCTGCCGGAGTCCAAGGTGAGCTCTGTAGTGGTCTCTGACATCCAGTGGTGCCAGCAAACAAGGAAGCAAGCAAACTTCAGATGAAGAAGTTGACCAGAAGTGGTATTCAGATGACCTGCTAATACTGCTGTACCCTGTTGCCGATTGCTTAAATCATGATAGGCAGTGACAAATTTCAGCATCAGGTGATTGCCTTCAGTGCTCACTGTACTTTTAGTCTCTTGCTCCCTCCCTTCGAGTCTCTGGGGTCTAGTTCTTCACTTTGACACTTCAAAAATTCTGCTCAGCTATCACCCTGCCTGGTGGGCTTTGTTTCCTACAAACATCTCCATTTCCCAGGTGGATGTGTTTACAGCTGCTGTACGCTTGGGGCTGTTTCAAGCAGAGCTAATTATCTGTTCTCCTGCATGATGAAGGGCATGTTCATAGCACCCCATGGCCACAAGGAGGGCTGAGGCACTGTTCTGGAGATGTGTCTGCTCTGCATTTCCACCTCAAATCCCATACTACTGCTTTTCCTCAAGGTGGCCTGTGTTCAAGGCAGCAACAGGCAGGTGAAATTAAACTCAGTGTTTCCACCTTCCAGACAAAAGCTCCCACCACTGTCGTATATGGGTGTCGAATAGCAGTGATGGAAAAAGGCCACTGGCAGAGGTCAGCCATCAGTGTTATCATCTGTCCAGGGAAACGTAACTACAGTGGCCTTCTGCTACTATTGTAAGTGGCTGCTTCCACCTGAGCTAGGTGGATGGAAGCTGGGGTGAAGCAGGAGGCTTTGTATCCTTGGAGACTTTGCCTGGACAGCAGTCACAAAGGAACAGAGTTCAGCAATATTAAAGAAAAGGAAGAGGAGAGGAGTAAAAGCACTGCCCTTATATATTACTCTTTGTGCATGCTTAGCATAACCAAGCATACAGAAATGAAGGGAAACTGGATCTGAGAAATTTGGACTCTGAAAAACTGCATTTCTAAAATAATAAAAATAAAAATAATAATAATAATAAAAAAAAACCACTCTAAGGTCCTTGCTGGCTGCAGCACTATTTCCTGTGAAATGTGCATCACCAGAAGAGTCATGGCTGGCTCCACTTCCCTGTTTTAAGTTTTAGGTAAGCCATGGGCACCCAGACTCTGCTTTGCCTGGCTCCTATAGATCACCCCACCGGGACTCTGGTGAAATACAAATATTTCACAGTTTAAGTGGCTGCTCTGGAGATAAGTTCATAGAATCATAGAATATCCTGAGTTGGAAGGGATACTTAAGGATCATCAAGTCCAACTCTTGACACCGCACAGGTTTACCCAAAAGTTCAGACCATGTGCCTAAGTGCACAGTCCAATCTCTTCTTAAATTCAGACAGGCTCGGTGCAGTGACCACTTCCCTGGGGAGCCTGTTCCAGTGTGCGACCACCCTCTCTGTGAAGAACCCCCTCCTGACGTCCAGCCTAAATTTCCCCTGCCTCAGCTTAACCCCGTTCCCGCAGGTCCTGTCACTAGTGTTAATGGAGAAAAGGTCTCCTGCCTCTCGACACCCCCTTACGAGGAAGTTGTAGACTGTGATGAGGTCTCCCCTCAGCCTCCTCTTCTCCAGGCTGAACAGGCCCAGTGACCTCAGCCGTTCTTCGTACGTCTTCCCCTCCAGGCCTTTCACCATCTTCGTAGCCCTCCTCTGGACACTCTCCAACAGTTTCATGTCCTTTTTATACTGTGGTGCCCAGAACTGCACACAGTACTCGAGGTGAGGCCGCACCAGCGCAGAGTAGAGCGGGACAATCACCTCCCTTGACCTACTAGTGATGCCGTGCTTGATGCACCCCAGGACACGGTTGGCCCTCCTGCCTGCCAGGGCACACTGCTGGCTCATATTCAACTTGCTGTCTACCACGACCCCCAGATCCCTCTCTTCTAGGCTGCTCTCCAGCGTCTCATCGCCCAGTCTGTACGTGCAGCCAGGGTTTCCCCGTCCCAGGTGCAGGACCCGGCACTTGCTCTTATTGAACTTCATGTGGTTGGTGATCGCCCAGCTCTCCAACCTGTCCAGATCCCTCTGTAAGGCCTTTACGCCCTCATTTGAGTCCACAAGTTGTAGGTGTTAGTTTTGTCATCACTCTTGAAAGAGTGCAATGCAAATGAATTTATATGGTGAAGCAAGAAGGACAGAAAAGATTATTTTTTTCTGCATTTTCAGGGGAAGTCAAAGTAAGAAGGTAGCAGGTAAGAGCAGTAAGAGGGTTCAGGGTGAGGCTGCAACAAAGACAAAACAAATCCCATGGCACAGACAAATGAAATCCATTAGAGAATGCAAAGGTCTAAGTTCTGGTCTTCTTTACAAGCCTTCAAATAGATTACACAGATGCAAGTGTCAGCAGAGCATGGCCCTGTGCATCCAGCCGGCCTTGCATGCAGCTATTGTTGTAGAAGGTAGTAAGATTGGCAGCAGAAAACACTGACAGAGCTAACCCTCGTGGGGCTGCCAGAGAAAGGTCAAAGGGCAGGCATTCAGACTAAAAGGAAAACACATCCTCACAAGGAATAGCAGCGATGATAAAAAAAAATAAAAATTGAGTGTCAAGATGATCTCCCACATTTTATTCAAAGATCACAGGCCCTCAAAAGGAGAAGCAATTTAACTGCCACTGGTTAATACTTTCACTTGAAGTATTTGTTCATGTGAAGAGCGGTGTGACAATCATGTCCTCTGTTATAACAGTCTTATGATAAAAAAGGAAATCTGCTACTTAGGAACACACCCTTATGTTAGGGAAAAAAAAAATAAAACAAACAAACAAACAACTGTAAACTATGGCATATCATCAAATTTCATGTAATGCCAATTATTTCCTAAAATTTCAAAGTCTTATCCTTTTTCCTTTACATCAGGCTCAGAAGTGAACTGCATTTCAGTTTAATGTTTGGAGTTTAAAAATACATGCATTAAATGAATATCAGAGTTGGTTTAAAAATATACACATTAAAAGAATCTTAGAGTTGGCTTTTTTCCCCTCTCATTTTGACCATAGGAATTGTCTTTTCCTTATAACCTATTTTTCAAAACCATTTTAAACAGGAGTACAGCTTCTCTTAAATAAAAAGAGAAAATGATTGACCTTGAAAATCTTTTCCTTTTCTACTTTTTTTTTTTTTGAGAAAGAAAACATCTATAATTGGCATATCTCATTACTAAACTCAGCTACGCTATCATAGTAATAAGTGGTTAGTGAAGTGAGACTAACATTTTAATTAAGTCCTTTTAATTTCTAGGCTAATTTTCATTGTATTATGTGAACATTTTAGGGTTACAGAAGCCTGTCCTGTGCTCAAAGTCATGCTAAAAACACCATTCCTCAACAAAATCTTTCATTTTCATGCCCGCTTCTTTTGCTTAGAGCATTTTAAATTTTTAATTATTATTATTATTATTTTTAATCCAGTCTCTCACTTTATGTATATATCTAGTCAAAACAGTTCTCTTTTAGCAACCCATCTCAAGGTCCTGACTTCTTAAAGCTCAGAAAGACTACATTATGGTTGACCTTGCCAGGTACCCTCTTCAGGATGACACTTATTAGGCAGGGAGTTATTTGAAATTGTAGTAGCTGATCTGTATTCACTCAGCAATGGATTCCAACCACAGATACTGGTGCTGGTATGAAGAAATCAAAGCAGTTTCATGCTCAACACCCTGCCTGGCAGAGGCAGCCTCCAGGTGTTCAGTGGATAGTTGCAGATTGCAAGGTAACAAACCTACACACCTCTTCTTCCTAGTCCCTGGACAGACAGATGACATAATGTATGACTTGTGATCCAAATGCATCAGAGCATCCATCCCTTCCACATCTGCCAAGCTATTTTATACCTACTCATTTTCCTTTCTGGCCAAATCACCACGATGTGTAACTTCCTGAAGAAGTGGAAGAAGTGTGTCAGTTCTTCGATAGCAGACTAAACATTTGAGCAAGCACCGGGGTCTTTTTGTTGTCAGAGGGGCTAATTTGATTTGATTGTTTTCCAGCTAGGTTGTGAGACCAATATACAAAGGCAGCAAAACAGAGTAGATAGTGGTAGGAAAAAAAAAAAAAAAAGGCACATGCTGAGGGCTGAGTTTATGGAGCTAAACACGTTTGGCTGGAAAAGAAAGACCTTAATAAATTGGTGTTTATTGTACATCAATGTGAGCAGCATGAATGCTTATAAACAAATACAAGAACTATGCTGTCCCCTGGAAAGCATATGAAATCCAGGTGAGATATCCGATTTATTTAATTATTTATTTTTTTTTTTTGTTAACCAAGATTAAACTTCAGTTCTGTTTCACCAGCAAACATTGAATCAAGTCTTGATCCCACTGAATCTGTAAAAGCTGTGCCATTAAATTCAAGAGAATCAAAGATCTGTCAAATTCCATCAAAAAAAACTTCAACAGTAGAGGGAAAGGTGTTATGAGAAATCTCTGGCAGCATAACTTCTCTAGAACATGAAAGAGTTGACATCAAAAGGTCCAGCATATATCTTGAAACATGGACACCCACAGTTTTCAGTTTGCAATTTATTTTTGGTTCTGTTTCATTTTAGAGCTGTAAGAGTGACCAAGATGGGAGCTGAGACTTCATCAGCAGAATGAAGATTTCTAAAAAATTAAAAACTTTACATTAATATTGCAATTTGAAGAAGATTGAACACCTGCATTACTTACTACTTAACTTGAGCAAGCTGGAAATGAAAGCAAAACTCAAGGAGTGTTTGACTAGATTTCACCCAATGCTGTATAGTACATAGAGTTAGGCTGCCTGACCATAGTTGCATTACACTTTCACAAAGCACAGGCCATCTTCTATAAATTTGTATAACTCTACTGGCTTCAACACGCTCAGCTATCATCAAAGGATCAACATTGTAAACTTTAACTTCATGTATAGATGGAAAGAAAGGGGAAATGAATGTTGTCTTGAAGGTACTTGCCCAGCTTAGTTGCCTTCTCAGAGGATACACCTAAGACAAACATTCAGTAAAGTGATTAAAAGATCAGCAAATGAAACTAACTGAAACTCCCCTCCTATTTGCACAGGATGTCAAACCACATGCATATTCCAAGGGCAAAAGTAGAGAATAGGAGAGCTAAGAGGGCTCCTGACACACTAATAAGAACAGCAGCTCTGTGGTATAGGACTGGTCTGGAGAAGTGAAGGTTTGTATGTATGTGAGCACATATACGTGAGCACAGACCTCTGAACCGGCTGTGAGGACCCCATCTTCTAGTAAGCATGTACAGAAAATGGAAAAGAAACAGTGACAAAGCCTCATTCCTACAACACTCTTCAACAACTCCTGATGCTCACACTTACACCACTTCATTCCCTTCTTTCTCCACCCCACTTTTGTTTATCAACTGCCTTCTGCCCTTTCCCTCACTGAAAGTCCAGCTATATCTACAGTAACTCACATTTGTTGTATATGGATGCATTGTGCACACATCACATGTGAATTTTTGTGTGACTTTCAAGATAACAGCTACACCCTCTCAGCACCCCAGCATTTCTTTGCAAGCTGTCACTGCTTGACTGTTCAGCTACTGTTTACAGCAAACTGATAAACAGGGCACGAACTCTTTCTGCTACATTAAGGCAGAGGGAGAGAGAAGTTCTGAAAAACAGTTTCTAATTCCCATCTGTCATTCACCTGAACTGAAGTATTTCAATTACCTCCTGCACTCCACAATTCATCAGCAAAACCTTCCAGCAGCAGAATTGTTTGAAGGCTTAAAAGCAAATCATTTTTAAAAGTATCAATCCTGAATCACTGATGATTTGACTGAAAGTTGGAGTGTCTCACTAAGGCTATTCAGATCTGTTCAGACTTAAAACACATGCAGCATTGCAATTACTACCAAGAATGCCTTAACCAATTCTTTCATTTAATCCCAGTTTATACTTCAGACATAATGCAGTTACTGAGGAAACATCAGTTTCCTCTTGCTGTCATCATCACATGAAGTCCAAACGAAGCTATAAGACACAAAAATAAATGAGGATTGGGAAGACCAGTAAAGAAAGGAACGTCAACTGGATGTGCAAGCAAGGTCAGAGAACACCATGTTCCTCTGGAAGCCAAGTTGGGGACCAACCTGAAAAGAATCTGACTCCTGACAGTCAGGGTGTCAGAGGCTTTACTACTGAATAAACACACATAAACAAAACCCAGAACAGTTGTGTGGCTTGGACAGTCACACCAAACCAGTCACAGAAAGCAGAAGAAGCTTGCAGGTATGGAATTACCAAGTTTACACTTTGTAATCCTGAGGAGACAAAGGTTTCAAAGGTTTTTGTTTGTTTGCTTTTTTTTTTTTTTTTTTGGAGGGCAGGGAGGATGGAGGAGCTGGCAAGGCATAAAGCACCAAGTAAAGGAAATGCCCTGGGCCAAGGTCTAGGATGATGCGGGTATCCTGACCTCACATCACCCCTCTTTTTCTCTGACCACAGAGCCAATCAATGCCAGTGAAAACACACTTCAGTGTTGACAACACCTCCAACAAGGCAGAGTGCAAAATCTCAAAATGTGCTTTTCTGTCCTGTGGTTTGATATGAGCTGTACACTAAACTTGCATTGTGCTCTCTCTGCTCTCATTAGCATACCATTTACTGCCTGACTCACCTCTCCTTCACAAAACACTGTAGATTTTGTTCCTGTCGTTCTGTTTCCCTTGTTGAATACTTTATTATAAACACTTTCCCCTTTTCCCTTTTGTTTATTACCTGCATCATTGACTGGTTTCTGCTGAAGATCACACAACTAAATGAAACTCTACAAGCATAAATACTTAGTATTTTGCTATGGCTACCTATCCCTATCTTAAACAACAAGTAAGAGGAATGGGAGTTTTAAGATAATTATTCTCACTTGTAATGTAGGACTTTTAAAAGTCTTTCTACCTCACATCATTGCAAGTAACTAGCATGATCTGCATGCACTCCATGGTAAAATTCAGTGTGAAACATAGTCCCCTAAACTAGGGCAAACTTCCTGGAATCAGGAACTACTGTGTTCTGAAAAAAAATTTAGGAGATAGACAAGTAAATATCAAAAGAATAACGAAAAGTTGCTTTGACTCAATGAATTTTTTTTTTTAATTTTTTTTAATGATTACATTTTTCAAAGTCATCTTGTCTTCGGAATTTATGTTGCTCACACTTAAAAGTATATTTTCCTGCCCAGTAAAAGCAATAATGCAGCCAAACATTAACTTTTTTGAACTCTATGTGCAGTCATTTAATTGAGTTCAGCTAAGAACTCCATGATTACTTAGGACCAGATTAAGTCATCTTTACGGGCTGTGAGATGCATCCATCCAACCAAGTCACTGACAGCAGCAATAGCAGTCACAACTGTATAAATGAAGATGGGGGAGGAATACCTCTGAAGATAAAAGAAGACTTATCATTATAAAAAGACGGCAACATTGATAATGTAAGAAAGTACATGTATTATGAAGATGTTTGTTTTCCAGGAAGACATGATCGAGGGAAGACAGAGTTATATGCTAACCAGAGTAAGTTCTGGTAATCAAATGAAGGTTTGCAAAAAAAAAAAAAAAAAAAAAAAAAATCAAATTCCAAATTTAGTCAGAAATTAGTCAGAAATTTCCTTTCTGATAATGCCAAACTGCAGCCCACAGTTGAAAACGTCTGTCACTGAGGGCACTGACTGACATTACAAATAAACATCTTCATATCCTGCCAGGAGTGCAGCAACATACAATTCCATCACTTGGCACAAGCACTTTTAAGCAGGAATCTCACAGAGCACAGCTCAGCAGTTTAAGTTAAATTAATGATAATATATATAAGAAATAATGATAATGCCTTGATGGTGGCACAGATGATTAATACAAATTTCAAAGTCATACGTTGAAGGAACAGCATACACCACCTTTTGTCCTGACTCCAGATAACCAGGAAATTTAATAACATCCACCTCTAAGTTAACTTTGTCTAACCTGAGACAGAATACAGTTTATATCAAATATTAGTTAACACTATTGATGTTGATTACTTTCAAACAACATTCATTGTTTGACAATAATTATGATTTTTCTGATTGCAGTCAGAATTCTTCTGGGGCTGCTGGGCTGAAAGTCATTGCAGGGTGAGCTCCTTCTTGAAATGGATTAGTTGATCTTGTAAGAGCTTTGTTTTTCCTTTGAGCACCCTTGTGGTGTTGATTCCAAATACATGAGCATTAGATTGGATAAACAACTACAGACTAATTGCAAAGCTTTATAGACTGGAAAAGTCACTGACAGTCAGTAGACTGTCAGGAGAGGAAGTGCAGATCTACTGGTATTGAAAAAATGTCAGCAAGTTCATTTACCATTTCCTTGACCTATATCTTCATATTTAGCGAATAAAGCCAACAGGAGCAAAGAAAGGTCAACGATGTTTACTCATTTTTTGGGGTTCCATGTAGGACCTCTTCCTGCTACTCTTTGTTTATCCCAGCATTAATATTTCTTCATACAAGTTGCTTATTGATGACTCATGGTGAAAGGAAACAACGCCTAATGTTACTCCTAGGCAATGAGACTGTTACAGGTTAGGAAAAAAAAAAAAGAGCATCACAAACTTTTAGATGAAGAGCTGTTACAATGAGGCTGGAAAAATCTGTCTTTGGTGTTTCCTTTTCTGTATGGACAACCACAGTGACTTGCGAGGAACAGAAGTAATATTAAATAAATTCAATGAATCCTATTTACACAACTGCTACTCTGTTGAACACCAGCTGTTTGCCCTCACTTCTTTTAAGAGAACTGAAAAATCCGAAGAAAAGAACAGGCAAGCTGAAAGTCAGCTCAGTGTAGGGGCCTGAGGACATACTTTTAGTTAATAACTCCACCATTTGGTTTCAAAATTGAAATCATTTTTTTCTTTTTTAATTAAAAAACAAAAAAACAAAAAACAAAACAACAACAACAACAAAAAACTACATACCATAAAGATACAGCACAAAGCAAACAAAATACTTCTTTCTATCTTCATATATATATATATATATATAAATATATATATACACACTTCATTCTATCTGAAATTACACCACATTTTCTTCATGTTAGCAATGAAAAAAACCAAAAACAGCTTATGTTTTCAGTCACTCCAAAACAATTTCCTCCATGGTTCCCTGCTCCCCTACTTTACCTCTTATGTCCACCATACATCCACAAATGGAAGAAATTCTCTGTAAAAATCCACTTGATGAAAAGAAATATGTACACAAGCAGAATTATGGTGGTAGGGTTCATTGACTGCATCCTTAATCTCTTCTTGTTCCTTCAAGCCACAACCCTTCTCTTATTCTAGTTAAGTACTGGTAAGTACAAAAGTAGTATTGTCTCTACTAAACTGAAGACAGTTGCATAAAATTGAAAAAAGGATAAATCCTCACATGCTTCTTTGGAAATAAATGAAGAAATAAAAACAAACAAACAAAAACCAAACCAACCAAACAACCCAAACCCAACACTACTGCAACTCAAAGTGGTTGTTCATTTTATTTTTGCAAATTAAGGTAAAAAGAAAACAAAACCTCCAAAAATCAGGTTTCTTTTTTGTTTTCTTCTTTTTTTTTTTTTTTTTTTTTTTTTTTCTTTTTCCTGTACATTGTATTTCTTCTCACTGTTTTGGGTCAAAACTTTTCCATTGTGAGTAATTTTTGGCAGAATTCTGTGTTCCAGAATTTTATTTTGCTATGGAAACTGCCTGCATAAGAGAAGCAAAGTCATAAACCAGCCAGTTCTAGTCACAATTTCCTCCACTTTTGTACAAATCATACAAGTGAATGATTGGCACGTAGTCTTTGAACAGCTTCTCTTGGAAGATCTTTTCCTGTAGCAAAGACAGTAGTTTTCCTGCTGAACACCTGCCAATTATGTTCTGCAACTACCTTGCGTAATAAGCTGTTAGCTGATGCAAGCTGCATGCAGTCCAGCTCCAATACTCTCTAGGTGAGCAGAACTCAGTGACAGGCCATGGGTGGTTGGCCAGGTGCTGTTGTGCTTACATGAACTACATATTCCCTAGGAGGGGGTGGCATGACAGGTTGATGTGGCATTATGCTATCTCTGCATTGTCATTACAGTTTACATGTAAAGTCCAAGTTGAGTTGCACCAAACCACTCATTGTCTTTCCTTTCAGTTGCCTCTGTCCTTATCTAACATCACATACTTGAATATTTCCAAGTTGTTTCTCAGATTCGTGGGCTTGCACAAGAGCAGAAGCAAATGTATTTGGTACCCCCACATAAACAATGTCCTCTCTCTATTCACTGCTGTGGTGGTGCCTGAAATGATGATATATCAATGATTTTCTTCATGTGGTTTTGTCAGTCTCATCGTAGCAATGTGGTTGCAGTGCACAACCCCATGACCTGCCTCTAGTTTTCCCAATACCACAGGCTGCTACAAAAGGCTGACCTCTGTTCTGTTCCTGTCTCAATAAAAGTTTCAGGCATCTGGATATTTCTTGAGTGGTATTTAATTTTACTGGTATTTCATTTGTTGAAAGACATTACCTGCTCCTAATGGTTTTCATGACTGACAAATTGTGGTATATCATCTCATGTCTTTCCAAATAACATTCTCTGTATTCTCAAGATAACAGAGATTAATTTGCCTAAGTGATGCAAGGATGTGAAACCTCTGTAGGTTTCTGGCTTACATTTGCACAAGGGAGACCTGAAATTACCTTGACTCAGCCTAGTGTTAGAAACATACCACTGGAGACCGGTGTCTTCTGACTGACCTTGTCCTGCTGTTGAGAAACATAGCAGCTATCACCGTATAGTTCACCGGGTGAATCCCTTGCTATTAACAGCTCAAATCTCAAAATACCCCACTTGCAATGGTAATCCACCATCAGGTTTTCACACCCATTTCCTTAAAATCTGTTCCACTTTCAGCTTGGTAGGTTACAGCCAACAATTCTGCAGCCTATTAAAGATTTTGAGCTACCTGACGTATCTCTAAGTCACACTGAGTGTAAACACTCCTGCTTGACCCACACATCTATTTTCCCTCCACCATTGACGCTCGTAAGACACCTCCCCACCGCTTCATGAGGAGCACAGTAGTGCTCAGAGCTGCCAGTAAACATGGTCCTTACAAAGACACAAATGGCATCAGCGGTCACGTTTCATTCTGTTAGGGCAATAGTAACACATCCCTGCACTATGTAGGCTGTCCTCCTTTGCTTACCCTCAGGTCTGCTTGCTGAAGCTGGCGTGGTGATTTCTCAGCACAGCTAAGGCCAGTCTGACAAGTGGTAAAGATTTTTAGAATATATGAAATTGAGTATGTACAGAAGGTCTGCTCTGTGAGAGTGTGAGATTCCTGCAGGAGGCTGTGTAAACAGTTCTTCTGACTTCATTTACCCACATACAATATTGCCATCAGAACTGCATTATTCTCACAGGTTACTGAATGTTTCATTGGTATTGTAAGCAAGCTTCTAGCACAAAGGAGTGTGATTTAGATGCTACCGGGAAGAAAATACACAGTTTTATGATGACTTTTCATTCTTCCAGCACTTTTCCTTTCTCCTTTAAATTGTTCTCATGGGATTCTCCAGAAATCCCAGCTGTGTTTTGCAAAATATATTTTTCAAGTTTCTCGCCAAGTGTCTCAGTCAATTTAAAAACAAATAGCTAATACAAACTGACTTGCTTTTCAGTTCATGAGTTGTTAACCCTCCCATGCACAATGAATGGAAGAAGTAGAAAAATAAGTTACTGTATAACAGACTCCAGTAATTACTCAGCAAATACAATAAATTATTGTATGTGGGGAAATTAAATGTACTTCATCTTGTTTCCAGTGAGTATTTTACAAGCGTAGGTGATAGAAGCATGCAGCAGAATATAAATGTGATACAACTGCCTTTTGCAGTATGTGTGTTTCCATCAAAGTTGGATTTTTTTCCTCCTCCTCTTCTTTTGATTGATTTAAACTGATGGGTTGTGAAGCAGGATTCTGAAATCACTGGTGCCTCATCAAAGCAGAAAAAAAAAAGAGGCATGAGAAACATCTATGAAAATGCACATTGAAATCTCATGTTCCTGTTTGAGTTACTGAAGACCCAGCTACTTCAGGGGGGTGAGACCTCAAGCTTCTCTAGAAACCCATTAGCTTTGACAAACTCCAAGCAGGCACTGAAGTTAGCTCAGATGAATCTGTATGTAGAGGACATTAGGCATGAGATTCAGATATGTTGAGACTTGTACAAAATCTGTCCTCAGAGAGGATTAGGAATGAGGTTCAGTTTTGCAATTGTGCAGAGCTCAACGCTAGTTTTAAAATCAGTGTGTGTCTTGAAACTGAAATAGTGGACTTGGCTTGGCAGTCAGTGTCTCATGGATATTTGCTGTTTTTACCCCGTGAATTCAGCAAACTCTTTATCATCGACAAGAGACATTCACTTTTTTGAGCAAAGAACCAGACCTTCACTTAGGAGAGTGTAACATAGAGAAAATGAAAATCAAAGGAAGGGCATATCTTAAAGACTATTTAAACAACAAGATTAAATGGATTGAAGAGATGTGGTAACACAACCACCCTATCTTATCGCGAATAAAAGTGACACCATTTAAAAAAGAAAAGAAGAAACCTTACTCTAAATACAAAGAATGGCCAAATCCATGAATGACTTTAAACCAAGATCTTGCCCATACAAACCTGTTGGTTGGCAACAAGCAGCATACCTTTACATTCTTCCAGGTCCTTAGATCCCTAGAGGATGTGTTAAATCAATGATTAGCACATCTGTGCACATGGATCTGCCTTGGAGCTGATTCTAGTTGTGGTTAAGATATGAGGATAACGCAGCATGAAGCTTTCAGAAAAATGGATCAAAATACTATCTTATACATGTAAGCCCATTCTGTTCCCACTCTGCTGCCTGTGGCCACCCCTCTCCAACTAATTATATCCTCATGCACTTGTGTATGATTTTCAATATAATTAGAAAGATGGCAGCTACAAAAGACAAACCAGACATTGTAACAGGATGGCTTGCACCTGGCACTAGCAAAGCTCTACACTTTGCAAATAAAAGCATGTGCACCCACCTAGGGAAGGGAAGTTACTCTGTATTTCAAGAGGATGGACAGACTATAATATTTAGGAAAAAAGATCATGTAGCACAACAAAGATTACCACATGCATACCACGGCTACCCTCCATTCCCCACAGCAGTGGAATTGCCCATGAGTATTTCAGGTAATCAAGGGAAAGACAAGCGGAGAAACCTAAATTTACACTCTTCATTCAGGACTTAACATGAGAGGGCCAGGGAGAGATCCAGGCAGTGATCCTAAGGAGCTCTGACTGCTAACAACACAGGAAGGGTGTTTAGCTCTATTTTGGCAATGCATAGGTAGGGTACAGACTGCCAAAAGAACAGATATCCCCAAAAAACGGAGGAATGGGTGAATGCTGACATCCAATCTAACAAACAAATGATTGCTCAGAGTATCTACTGATTATCACCTCTGTTTTTCATCCCTAGTTTATGTCATCGAGTAGGCACTAGTGGTAACGTGACTTTAACAAAAGCATGGGATCTTCAGAATCAGTGCATGCATAGCAACAACAGTGCCACTCAGACTGCTATCTCAGCTGCTGCCATGCAAGCATTTCTGAAAAGCACCGCTGAAGAGCAAATTTTCACCCTGGATATGCAAAAAACAGCAAATGGTGCCTAAATAGGTATGAGTAAGGGAAACATAAGTTAGTTGCAACACCAATTTCACACAGTAGTAGCAATAAATACATTGGTCTTTCAGTTTATATTTATGCTCTATCCAAGTATCTACCTATTAAAAACACCAAAAGTTATGGATGTTCCCTAGAGAACTGGGTTTTCAGATGTGATGTCTGCACATTATCTTTTCTATCTGTGACCAGCTAATTTTTATTTATTCTTTTTTTTTTTTTTTTTAATTCACTCAGCAGCCCAAGAAATCATGGCCCATGAATAGTACCACTGTAAATCTGCAGAACTCAGTCTGACATCAAGACAGGGTATCAGAAAATACTGGATTTCCTCCAAAGCTTAAAAATTCAAAGCAGAACATCACAGACCCCCATTTAGACCCACAACAGACATTATGTGGCAACTTCTGGAGAATAAGCTCTGGGCTGCCAGTAAAGTTAACAGAGCAAATCTGAATCTGATTAATTCAAATGGGATTTTCACCCAGAAAAGAATAGCTATAAATAAGCAAGGGACCGAAAACAAGCAAAGGCTTCAACACAAAGATTTTTTACCATGCCTTGTAGTGGCAGAACAAGAGGCCACGGTTTTAAACTGAAACAAGGTGGATCTTGACTGGATATAAAGCTGGACAATTGCTGAAGGATTCAAAGTCAGGTTGGACAGGGCTTTGTACAACCTGAGCTAGTGAAAGATTTTCGTGCTTGGGGCAACTGGATTACACGATCTTTAAAACTGTTCTCTCCAACCCAAGCCATTCTATGAATCTGTGATTTAAGCAATAGTAAGTAAGGGTGTTTTCACTTCCTATGGAACAACCATTTGATTTTCAGCCACTCAGATCACACAGACGATTTCAGTAAGCTTGTTTGAAAACATACACAGGACTGACCATGTATCACAGACTTCTTTGGCAGAAACCAGAAGAAAGAGAAGAAAGAGGCCAACAAAGGCTTCTGTCATTGGAACCAACTTTGTTTGACCTTCATTTTCAGCAGTGAAGGGGAAAAATAATCTCAGCAATGAAGGGGAAAAATAATCTCAAAGGCATATTTTTTGGGAGATCTTAGGAAAATGAAAAGAAATATTTCTTTGTTTTCCCACAGAAAGAGCAATAGAAGCCTTTAGAAGTGTTTTGTATTTTCTACCCCTTTTTAAAAGTTAAACTATATCTGGACTTTTGCTGATATACCTACTGATATACCTATTTAGCTAAGATTCCATCAGGAATTTCAGATCCTTTATGAATGAGTCACCAACTTCAAAAAGTTATTCTTTTGGTACCAATTCAACCAGCACAAGATGTTGTTGGAGTATTTTCTGTAGACAAGCATTAGTGGATTAATTAAAAAAAAAAAAAAAAAAACCTAACAACAACAACAACAAAAACTCTTTTGTGCATTAATGATATGTAGCTGTTTTTCATTAGGTCAGCTTAAACACCTTGAATGCCAAGTTCTATGATTAAATGACAATCCCACAATGAAATCTCAATCAAAATGATATTCAGAATAGATCCAGTTGAACAGAATTGGACAAACACATTTCTTCCATGCTGTTGTATTATCTGCAGAGCAGTGGCTGCAGACAGTATTAAGAGGAAAATTAGAGCACTATGAAGTGGGCTAATCAGTTCAACTTGCTATCTGATGAAATAACAATTACAGAAATGTTTTTAAATTAAAAAAAAAAAAACCTTCAAAGCAACAAAGTGTATCTAGACTTCTACCATTGAACAATGAGGAAAAGAAAAGTAAGAAAAGAAATGAAAAAAAATTACATGATTATCAAAACTGTCAGAGAAAATGAAGATATAATATTAAAAGAACAAAATAAAACTGGCAGCTAGGATCCAACTGATAATCCAAAAATCTCCTTCTTCTGCTGCTGAGCTTTCTCAATTCAGTGAAAATACATCCAATTACTACAAGAGGCCCACCAAAAGGTTCTGTAACTGAGCAGAGGTTGTTGCACACATAAGGAATTACAGGTACAGCTCCCCACCAGTTCTTTCTCTCCTCTGCTGTCTCATGAAGCAGAAAGAAAAAACATGGTCTTTGGTGTTTTTAACCTGTTTCAATGCACACAATAACAATGGGCACAATTTTTGCCCAGTTAAGTAAGTACATTATGAAACAAGCTCACATCCACCACCAAAGGAGAAACAGCACCGATTATCATTCTGATTTAAAAAAATGTGGTTTAGCAGGTTTTTCATCATCACTGTTTTTCCACCCAGGATGGGCATAGCGTACTACTGAAATATGCCATGAAAGCTGAAAAGGAGAGGAAGGAATATAAGTAAATAAAGGGAGGTAGTAGGAATTTGTTGTCATGGCTCCCAGTACTTGACAGATCCCCAGCTGATGTAAATTTTGTCCTTTTCTTCCCGGGTCAAATCTCCTAATCAGGTTCTTGTCCTGTACAGTACCTTCGAACTTATCTACAGATAAATGCAGGAAAGGTGCAGGCTTTCAGAGCTCACTCTTTTCTATTTTTAGAAATAGCCAAAAATATCACACATGAAAGGAATGGAATGACTTTAAAGAAAGAGGGAGCTCCACAGGAATGTCCTCTGACTAAACTGAACCTTCAAGTTCAGCGGCTGAGAGCAGCCACACAGAGCAGCCTCTGGCTTAGAAGTAACCCATCCTGGAGTAACTCCCATGGGAGCATCTATCCCAGCACAAGCACAAGAGCACGTTGTACAAACCGTAAAATGCTAGAAACAAACAAACAAACAAGCAGACAAGCAGCCTTCCTTTTGCCCAGGTAGAAACACAGGCAGAAATCTGAGCTTGGAGCCATGAATGCCTCCTTTTCCTCACCGTACACCTCACTTCCAGCAGGGACAACGCAGCCTGAAGTCCCTGCTCTGCCCCTTGGGGCTTCACCCATCCACTCCCAGCAAGCCTGCGATGCGCACGTTATGCTGCTATGCTTACCAATATATTTCTTAAAAACTCACCCGGAGGCACCACGAGAACTATTGTATAACCTCACACGCCAGCTATCAAACCTCGCCTCGCCACCTGCAAGCTTTAAACGACACCCAACCCAAGCCCCGCCACCTTTTCCCTTTTGCACCATTCAGGTTTTCCACACACTCAGAAAGACTCGGGACCGGGTTTCCCCAAACACCGCGGCATTTTCACATCGCAGCGCCGCAGCCTATTTTCCCGCATCCAAGTCAACACGGCAGCACGCAGCTTTACCCTCAAACTACCCAACACACAACTCCGTCGCTCTGCGGGAGAGGGGACGTAGTAGCGGCGACATGGCGCGACACGGTGCGATATGGCGCGATATGGTGCCCGCCTGCGCTCACAACCCGACGGCTCCCCGGGGACGAGATGCGGGGCTCCGACCCCCCTCCGGGAGTGACCCCCCGTATTGTGCCCAAGGGGGGCAGCGGGGCCGGGGGGGATGCGGGAGTCCCGGGGGACCCCAGCCGGTGACCAGCGGGGGGGAAGGGGGGAAGCAGGGGAAACCTCCCTTCCCAGCGGGGAGGATGCGGGGTGGTGGGTCCCCCCTCCCGGCAGGGGGGTTTCTGAGGGGAACCGACGGCAGGACAAGGGCAAGGGGAAGCCCGGAGACCTGCTGCTGGAATCGCGCCTCTCCATAAAGCACCCGCGGTCCGCAACCGCGCCTTCTGCGAGCACGCTCCTGGCCCCGAGCCCGTTACACCTCCTCCTCCTCTTCCTCCTTCTCCTCCTCCTCCTTCTCCTCCCTCCTTCTCCTCCGTTCGCCATGTGGAGACCACCAAGCACCGGCCCCGCAGCGCTCCCCTTAACGCTCTCCGGGCACCCCCCGCTCCTCCACCTCTCCGCTGCTTTTGGCGCACGTAAGTGAATCACAGGTGCGGAAAAATAATAATAATAAATAATAATAATAAAAACCACCAAGAAACCCGCAACCTCCCGCGCCGAACCCCTCATCGCCTCGCAGACAGCAGCGGGAGTCCTCATCCTCCCGGCTCCCACCGCCGAAACGCGGCTCCCCCGATCCCGCCTTGGTCCCCTCCGGTCCCCCTCGGTCCCCTCCCGGTCCCCCCGATCCCCACGGCCCCGCTCACCCCGCGGTGCGGTGCGGAAGCTCCGCTACGGGCTGCGGTGTCCATGCGGGCGGGCGGGCAGCGCCCGCAAGCCGGGCATCGTGGTCCGCCCCTGCCTCCTCTGCGCCGCTGGAGAGGGGCGGGGGACACACACACACGCACGGGGTTGTCTTCCCTATAAATATTTATTTATTTATTTATTTATTTATTTATTTTTCTTCTTCTTGCACCACTCCTCCTGGCCTGCTTTATTTATTTATTTATCCGTTTATTTATTTATTTTAATGATGCCAAGAGGATAATCGGCGCAGCTCCTTCCCCGTCGCCCGCCTCCCCACCTCTGCCTCCCCGTGCTCCGGAGCCGGGGAGGAGGAGGGAGGGGAAAGGGGCCGGCTGCGGAGGGGCGGGCGGAGGGGAGGGCAGGGAGCGAGGGCTCCCCCCCTCCCCAGCTCCCCCTTTCCCAGCCGTGGGTCCCGGCGCCCTCTTTTGTGCCGGATCCGCTCGTCCTCCGGCGTTCCCTGGTCCCACAGGGTCGCAGGAGGGTGGGGAAGGGGCGAAGGGGAGACAAAACGCCCCCCATCGCAGGGGCGGAAATTCCTACTTCCCATTTGCAGCTGGCGGCCAGAGGCTGGACGTGGCCTGGCTATTCCTCCCCTAGCCCCAGCTGCTGGGAGCTTACAGCTCCACTGTCTTCATCCAACATTACCGTAGGCTGGACTGCCCCCCCCACCCCCCCCAAAAAAAGAAGGGGGGAGAAAAAGGATGGGCACAGGGAGCAAAGCAAACAGACAGGGGGCTGGGATCTGGGTGACCTGTAACTGTGGGTGCCCCTGAGCTCCAGAGGTGCTTGGGTTAGGCAGCAGGCACAGCATAGAGCATGGCCTCAAAAGACATGGCCATGGCAGGAGGCTGGGATCCAGGACCTGATTCAGGCTCTGGCATTGGTGTTGTGCCTTGGGCCCCTACACCTCACCTGCAGGTGCCAGGCAGTGGGCAGGATGGCTGAGCATCACTGCTGCACACCCTTAGAGGTCACACTCCAAAAATGTGCATTTCCCTCACCTGAGCAGCCTTGCTCTCATACTGAAGCTGCTGGGCCAGTCTGAATTACTGGAACCGAAAATAACCTTTTCTCAGCAAACTATCACTAATGAGGCTCAGTGAGGACACAAACAGTGGCTCGCATCTTCTCCATGTTAAACTCCAGTTTGACACCAAGTCACAGATGTGTTATAATAAGTGAGAATGTTACCACCCCAACCGCTCGTACGTGAGCCAAATTCCTAATTGGCAGGCCAAAGATGAGGCAACCCAGTAGTTATTCTACTGAAAATGAGCACAGAGTCCCAGCTTCCCACAAGTGTGTGAAGTCCTCCTGCCAATATGGTTTAACAGAAAACTGGGGGAAACAAACAAAAAAAACAAACAAAAAACCAAAAAACCAAACAACAACAACAACAAAAAAAAAGCATCCAGAAGCTGTAGTAAATCAAGAAAACAAAATTTGTATCTGTGGAGAAATGGAGCTTCATAGCTTCATTTCTCAGTTACCAAGGTATCTGCAGAAGCCTTTCTGGATGCTTCTTTGTCCCCTCACCTCACAGAGAGGGAGCACAGTGTCACAGGACTGTGACTTGCCCAAGATCACTAGAAGCCCTACACTGGGCTAGAAGCCTGCATGCACAAAGACACATTGACCGAGACTAGCAGTATAAAGTTGCCTGCTCAGGGCTGAGAAGTGTTAATTTTTTGTCTGCTGCAATGCAGAGAAAAACATTATTTGTGCATCTAGAGCCTTTTTCCCTTGTAAGAGTTCAGGATCACAGACACAGCCTGATGAACATATCTCAGTCGAGGTATTCCTGCTTGCTTAAGCAGTGTGACAGCATGGGAAGCATTCACCTGATCACACCCAAACACCGACACCCAACAGATTTATCAAAGTTAAAGTGAAGAACAACTGCTTGGAAACTAAACATGAAACTCTCCAATTTGCAGTTTGACATCACTGCAGTTTCACCTTTTCTTTCACTTCTAGTCATGAAAGAATGGCATTTACAGACCTTGGCTGGATGTGAGAGGGGTCAGAGGGAAACCAAAACAATAAGATGCCTTTCTGCTGTTTTCCCACTTTGCGCCACCAGCAAGCCCTGTGGAAAAAGAGCAGAAAGATGGGATTTTTCTCCTGTTTTTTGGTGCTTGGCTTTCTGACCAGCTTGGCATTTCAGGAAAGCTCAGCAGGGCATGAGGTTGTCCTTCCTAGTGTGGGAGTTGTGTGGTTTGAATGGAGCTACAGCAGCAGCAGCAATGGCTATTTTTAGCCTAAAGTTGGCCAAGCAGTTCCAGAAAGCATATTAACAGGAGAAACATTTGAGAACAACGCAAGTAAACAAAAGTGAAAACAAACTGAGAAACGTAAACAATAATGATCTTTTACCAGAGGTACTTACTGAATGACAAAAATGTAGAAAACTGCATGCTGCATCTCAGGCAACATGACTCAACACCACAAAAAAAAAAAAAAAAAAAAAAAACACAAACAAAGGCAACATTTCAACAGTACCTGTTGCATTTAGGACAATTAGAGCATCTTCTTTTAGCACTGTACATCTGGACTAGGATTTTTAGATATGCCTGATTCAGCAGATCTCATTAAATATGCATATTCCAGATAAAGCATACCCGACCTGGTAGTTTAAATAGACATTAATCACCTTCCTAGGCACATCTGTGTTTTGAATGAAAGCATAGCTGGTACCCAAAAGGTACTGAGATTCACTGACAACTGCCTCCCTAATTTGCTTGGAGAATAGCTGCCCACCTTTGCTAGTGAAATCATGTGGGCAAGGTGCTGCTCTCTAAAGTAGGCAAGAGAAAGATATAAGGATATATATTATAGAAGAAAGATTCATTTTTTACTGCTAAAAGCAACAAATTTTAGTTTCAGATCAATGGTAATTCAGTGGGGGCATGGATATCTGTCAGTTTCTTCATCTGGTATTGGATTTGGAGGAATCGATTGCAATAATTCAGCAGTCTGTAAATCTTCACGGAAGAATGAATGCAACAACATTCACCACAGCCAATTCAGGTACTTCCCTTAGCAGTTTTTTTTTACCGGTATTAGCTACCTAGCAGCAGTTTCTTCTCTTTCCAGAAGAAATCCTAAAAGGGTATCTCATGCTCTGACTCATCTCCAGGCGTGAATAAGTCCATTGAAGCCCGTTGCAGCACACATTCAAAATTGTTTGCTTGCATGAGTGTTTGGCTAGATCCAATCCAGAAATTTGGAACAATTTGTGTTACCACCAGCCATTAAGAGCTTGTGTAGTGCAGTGTATAGGCTGGAACCAGTTTGCTCTTCACACAGGGGAACATCACAGTGAAGCTCCATGTTCTGATATCTCTATCAGGAAAGAGATGCTACTGAAGTCCTATATTCATACATTATTCTGTCATGTCTTGTAGCAAGGTGATCATGACAACAAAAGTATTCACTACTTTTAACATGCTTTCACTTGCAGCTAATTTCATGAGTGGATTTCCTCAAAAAGAAGGATTAGCACTTGCTGCTTTGTCCCTCTCATTCTTAAACACCTCATTGTTGACCCCATCTCACTTTTTTTCCACGCCATTAATAAAAAGTTTCAAATTAAGTAACCTCAGAGTTTAGTGCATAAGAATTCAGCATAAGGCCTCACTAGTAACATCTTTTAAAAGATTTACCCCAATACTTTCTTCAGCATGCAAAAGGGTAGACTTTCAGCAGACATTTTTTATTCTTCTATTGACCAGAACATCCGCATTTGATTCATGCACCCACCTATCTCTGCACAGAGCAAGATGACAACAATCGTACACACAGAACAAGCTGCATCTGTAGGATTTATGTGTAAAGCATGGAGATGAAATATTTGCAAACAATACTGCATAAATAACTTTAGTATTTATTTGGGGATTTTGTTTAAGCTAAGTATCTTCTACCTAAGAATATTGCATTTATTTAACTATCTTTGATGAAATGACGTTACACAGCCCTCTACACTAGCAAGAGATTTGACCATACCATTTATTATGGTGTCAGAAGCTTTTCATTGAAAATTCAGTGCATTTGTCTATGTCAGTCTTAATAGTCTCAATACCAGGGCAACTTTTGTGGTATTACTATCTGTTACAATCTAGATTAACACATCTTCTTGAGATCACAGATTGAAGACTCAACTTCTCTAAATCTGAGAGGCCTCAATAAGCAGTCATTTTATCGAAGGATTTTCTGGTGGGGCAGAAAATGAACTGTCCTGACCACACAGCATGCACTGTAGAGGTGCCATAAGTCCATCTTCACAGCAGTCAACCTGAGACACCATCCACCTCAGATGTGCTGAGCTGCGCTGTGGCCAAAGTAAGCCCCTTGCTTGAGTATAATCATGAGTGATGTACCAGAGCATCGGAGTCCTGCAATAAGTCAGGACTGATTTGCACTGGTTGTTGTCTCACCAACAGTCCCTTGGCCACTGAGGTATAAGGTGCTGTGCAGACAGAAGGCCTGGGGAGGAAGAGAAAGCAGCAAAGAGGTGTCAAGGATTTCCTATCTCTCTTTGCAGACTATACACTGCATGGCTAATTAGTCACAGGAAAACGTACCATCTGTGTACCCAACGTAAGATAGCAGTATTCCACTTCAGTTTCAGAGGAAACAAGTTTCATAAACAATCCCAGTACTTGAGTCTCTTGTGGATGAAAGATATTTTTGTCCACAGGGAAATATGATAGAAATTGCTATTTCTTATTACACACTAAAGACAAAGTCCAGTTTCCTATCCAACAACAGAGGATTCAAGTGTAAAGCTCGCACAAGTTAAAGCCCATGGAGAAGGAGTAAATGGATTTTTAACATCTTACATTGCTACTTACAGGTACAAAAATCTTTCAGCTGCCAACAACACAGAAGAAGTCTTCACTGTGGAAGAAGACTGACAGGGAAGGGCAACAAAACAACCTGGAAGGAGGGTTGTGAATGCAGCGAGCAACCTGCCTTGCAACACTGCCACCAAAATTATTCATTCTTCAGGGAGTGGGGAACCATTTCTCTGCTTTGCAACAGCAGATTGATGCTTTCTAACAAAAACACCTCTATACACAGACATACACACACACAAGGCTGTTGATAGGAGGTGATACAACCAAGATCGCGAAAATCACCTCCTAGCTTTACATATGTTGTGATAACAAATCACATTTACATAATGAAGTGTACTGGCAGTCAAGCCCATGCTAAGTGGGTGTAAGCAGGTAGCATGTCTCAGCCATAACTCAGAAGGCTGTCTTTGACACACGGGGGAGTTGCATGTACCACACGTTCTGTTTGTTGTTTGTTTGTTTGTTTGTTTTGTTTATTTTTCTGGCATCTCTCTACTGAGAAGAGAGAAGATTCCCTCTCCATATTGTTAACAGCAAGTTCCTAATTACTGTAGAACAAGAGCTGAGCAAACCAGAATTTGCACCTGAGCAAGAGGTGCTGTGTATTTTTTTTTTTTCTTGTATATGCATAAGATCAGCACACCAGACAAACAATCCACAGAGAACAATACTCATACCACAGCCCAGTTCTCTAAATTGCCCTTTATCTGTTGGCTTAAAGCTTCGGATCAGGACACGCCCTCTATTTGGACAGTATTTGAAATCTTACTTTAGATTGCTTAAACCAATTTTTGGCCTCTGTGCCCATCTAGATATTTTTTTCCTGTCTTCTTTTTATCTTTGAACTTGTTAATGGCACTGGGTAAGTCCTACCTTGAAAACACAATCCTATCGTAAATAGGATTCCTCCTGTAAGATTTTCTAGCAGCATTCACGTTTGGAAAACAGATATAGCAATGGGAAAAAGTTATCCACATCTTGCGTAGTTATCCTCATCTTGTGTAAGATATAAACAAGTACAAATTCCTGTCATTAGCTCCCCTTTCCCATCATTTTGTGAACCTTTCCAAACATTGATGTTCTATGCCTGAACATCTGGGCTAGCTTTTTCACAAAAGTATGAGATTATCCATATGGGCTAGGATGCTCCACCCAAGACCAGGTCTTTTCTGTACACTTCAGAAGGCATCTACCCCTTGTTCATCAGCGAACAGAGAAAGACCAGGGAAGGCAGAAGGAGTGATCCACAAATGCTGGCTTTCAGTTTTAGAGCTAAAACTTTTTAAGGTGCAGCTACTCAAGTATCGTAAGAATAAATTCTGCTTTTCCCCACAGGATTTGAAAGACTCAATAAATTTTACAGTCAGTTTTAGAAATTTATAGTGCTTACATCTTAGAGGGAAGCAGGAAAAAGCCAACAGCCATAGTCATCAAACCGTTGCTGAGTACTTCACTTGCTACCTGCCTGAGACCACTTGTTGAATAGACAAATTTTTTTTTGACAAGAATAAAGGCAAGAAATCCAAGTATATGACAGCAGTGAAGACTAAGACTATTCCAGTATACTTTGACAATTTATGCAATTAATTGCTCAAGGCATTAGTTAAAATGTAGTGAACTTTTAGTTTTGTTGAGATGGAGTCTCAACTTTAAGCTTTCTGAACACCATCCATCGTACTAGACAGCGGTGATTTTAATCTCATAAGTGGGATGGCTCCTGCTAGACCTAATGCCAAGAACAGCTGGCTGGGCAGGAGAAAGCGTTTTGAGCTTTTCATATTCTTGGGTATGAGCATTTAGGGAGGTTCAAATAAGCAAATATGTAATTTCTCTACACACAAGAGAAAAGGTGTTAGCAAAATTAGTAGATTTATGCTTTCAGAACATCCAGACCAAGTCTGTAGAGACTACATCTACAGCCCATCTCACAAGTAAGCAAATGAGTCAGTGTAGCATGCAGCATTTTGCTCTCCAATTTAGTGTTTAAATTTCAGAAAAAAGGACAACTCCATAAACGTTTCAGGTTCCGGTGAAGGTTTTTATTATGTTTGAATAAGCAATCTCAAAACACAAGCAAGTCTCAACACTCCTAAAAAAGAAGCTCCTCCTAATTTTCTGTGAGTAATAGTTCATATGTGTCTGAATAGCAGATCTCAGAAATATGAAGGTCTGACCTATAGAAAGATGTACTAATTTACCTATGTTGGTAACCAAGATGTTTATATATTTTTGTATCAACTCACAGCAACTTAACTTGTCTGCCTTGCCGAACTGGACTTTACCTTCTCGTTTCTAACCAAGCTATGCGAGATTTGCCTTGGTGTAACTTCATGTATTTCCATTTTTCATTAGGTTTTGTCATTATAGTACAAACATGTCAAGCTGCACTTTCTCTTCATATAACATTCACACTCAACAGGAACCCATCTTAGCACTTAAAGCCAGGCACACCTTTTCCATCACTGTGATTAGTTTGAATATTGTTTTAAAAAGTACATTTCCGTTTTGGGGGTTTGAACATCCCCTGTGCCAAAGAGTAGCCAATTGTGTTCAAAGTATGAATGAAGTTTTAAAACAAAGGGCCCTAATCTTGTGGCTTACCCCATACACTGCTTGGTATTTTTTACTTGATTGGATTTGTGCTGCAATTACACCTTGAGTCACAGTCCAGCAGCAGTCATGTCTAGCAAGTCTTTCTTACTATGAAATCCACAGATGTATCCTTAGATCTCTTCATTCTTGAGGAGAGGCAAAACCAGCAGTTCTTCTAAGTGCATTTGGGTCTGATCTCCCAGGGCAAGCCTTTGAGCACATTTACTAAGCTGTTTTGACTTGTGCATTAAGATCTGCACTGAAATTCACTGGTAGAGCTGCAGGCAAATGACTGGAGCACTGGCTCGGCTCTGGCCTGAGGTTAACCAGGATGAACAGGGCACAGAAAAATATCAGATGTGACACAAGAATATTGCTGAACATAACAAATAATAGCAGGTGGTGATGATGGAAGTTACAGCAAGTGTCAGGAAGAACGGCTATGAATCACAGGTGGCTAAGGGCGAGTTGGATGAGGCATGGCCAAACTGCAGAGGTAACTGGGGGAGGACTAGGGGCCTTTGGGGGTGTGCAGTCTTGAAGAAAACAAACAAACAAAAAACAAAAACAAACAAACAAACAAAACAACCCACTGTACCCAGGTAACTGTATTGGGAATAGCACTTCAGATGAAGATTGCCTAGGTAACAGTATCAGAAATAACAGGTTTAGTGTCTGTGGGTAAAAAACAAGTAGATATGGTCTGAGAGGAGATGGAGGGTGGCAAAAGGAAGTGCCAGGATGGGAAAAAGGAGAGACAAGAAATGGGGAAAGAGATAACAAGGTATACAGGCCATGTGAATGCAGCTGTCCGGAGCCAGTCCAGCATTTGATCCCTGAAGCTGGAGCAGAACAGTGAACAAAACCCCGTAGTTTCATCTGCACCATATGAGCAGGGTCAGTCCACAGCCTTGGGAGAAGTGTGTGGGAGCAAGGCAGTGTGCTTTTCCTGTACAGGGATGGTCCACACTGAGAATCCTTTTAACACCTTGTTGGTGCATGTTCCCAGTGCAGCAGCATCAGTGGCTATGCACCACCTCCTAGCAGAGGTCCCACCTGTCTGTCTTTGCTCTCTGAAGCTGCCCCAGGGAACAGCCAAGAGATGGATGTCACTGCTGTTGCACTAACCATGTCCTCGCTTTCTAAATGTTTCCAGCTCCTGCTGCCTCATTGTGCCACATCCCAGCTGTCAGTTGTTTGCAGCACTAATGAACAAGAGAATTTTAAGGACCAGGAACAGATTTTGGAAGCCTGACTTGCCAACATTATGGTCAAAAAGAGTTGTTAGATATATCAGCCAGTACCTATTGTTACTTCCTTTTTCTTCACTGTAAGAGTGATTTTAAAGGATTTTAGCAGGGAGATCCCTTACCATCAGTTTAAACGGTGTTGTCTTTATATCAACAGAGAATATAATCTCCCTCTGTCCTCTTTTCCAAAAAGGAGCCAACCCTCTGTGCCAATTTTTCTACTCACAGGTCCCCATCAGATCTCAAAGGCAAGTGTGGTGCCTCTGTGCAACCAGTTTTGCATCATATCAAATGCCAGTGTGAATTTATTTCCATGTGCTCAGCCTAACAGCAAGATTAGCATGCAATGTCACAGAGCCTGAAGATCAAAACAAATCTGAAGTTTGCAGAACAGCTCTAGAGAAAGGAAGTTATTAAGAAGGAAAGCAGCTATTGAGTTTAATTATATTGTCATCTGATAGTTTTGTTAAGTCCAACTACATCTGTATGCAGCAGCTGAGAACCAAGTTCTCAAGTTATAACAACTGTTTTGGTGGATCAGAAAGCTGGGACCTGAAGTAAGCTGTTAGTTGGACAGTGCTTACATTGAAGAGGTTGTGTAGCTCTGCTGGGATACCTGGCGTCACACACACAAGTACATTCAGAGTTACTGCTTCATTTTACAAGGCTTGATATTAACTTGCTCATACTTCTGGTAAAGCAGATTTTCCATTGTGCTTGAGGAATGAAACTCCAGAAAGGCTGCTTGTGAAATCTGTATGCCTAGCAATTGGAAATGCAGCCTGAACAACAACTTCTTTAAAGGTACTTCTTGAGAATAATCTCATTCTGTCAGCCTGGGCTCATCATGACACGAGAGCAGAAAAGACAGCCTCTATGTTTCTTTCCCACTTCATGAAGTTATCTATGACTGAGCTGGCACTGACTCTTTTTATTTATTTATTTATTTTCATTAAAAACATTTCAAAAAAGGAAAGGGCCAGAACAGGAGTTCCTACAGGCGATTACAGATATACCAATAAGTGTGTTGCTGCTGGCAGTTGTGATTTAGGAGGATTCTGTTCAACACTTTGCATTATGTCAGTGCAATCCGGTCACACAACCCAAGCACTCCAGCTCTATATCCAGCCATGGTCAGACTAAGATCCAGGCATACACATATTTTCTGGATGGACAGAACAACATTTTGGGTCCTCACAATGCAGGGTTCCCACGGGACTGCGCACAGTCATGACAAACATGTAAGTGACATACTGGGTATTTCTAGCTGGTGCTTTCTCTTCCCTTCAAATAAAATTGTGCATCTTTTGGGGAAAAAAAAATCAAACTGTATTTTTTGCTTTTTTTTCCTCAGTAATAAATTTTCTGTAGAAATAAAAGGCAACAGAATGTACTGCCTCAGAAGATGGATGCCTGCTTTCTTTTGTATATACAAGAAAGGAGGACAGGTAGTGACTTTTGACTCTGATCTGATTCAGCAGCTCATTAAATAAGGGATATGCATTTGACTGTCTCCATTTTTGGGAAAAAAGTGGACTAGTCCTCTCATTACCACACAAAGATTGTGTGGCATCAAAAATAAGATAATTAATGAAATCTTAAAAAAAAATAGAAGTCCTTATATACTCATGCTATTTGTATTGAGGTGACAAGCCATCACCAGTCAAATCAAAACCTAAGCAGAGTAAGAAATGCCATTGCAGCTGCAGAGTACTTTGGACAGCAGCCAACAACCACTTACTACCCTGTGAAGGTGGCTAATGCAGTCTAAGTACCAAGAAGAGGGTAAATTGTAAAGGTTTGACTGGTTTGTTCAGCTATCAACCAACCAAAAAAATAATCTATTTCATAGCAGACCCAAGGTACTAACATGAAGCAGGAAGACATTTCTCCTTTGAGAACAGTTTCACAAGTAAGACTCTTTAAGTTTTCTTCTGATGTGTTTGATTGTGCTGTGACTTGCCAAGGTGTGCGCTCAAGAACAAGGAGGATGCACAATTAACTTGACCAGAGAGACTTCCAGGGCTGTTTCTGAATTGTGACCAGCCCTTTCTACTTTATTCACTGCAATAATTCAGTTGATTTAAGGTGGTCATCCACAATGTTTGGAGGTAGAGGGGAGGAAACAAAGAGAATTTGGCTCCTCTGAAGTTTGGTTTCTCAGTTTAAAAATGCTTCCTTTGTGAAAACAAACAAACAAACAAACAAAAAAAACCATAGTAATTTATGTTCTGCAATGTCTCTTTGATAAGGGAGGTGGTAGAAGACAGCAGAAGGTGTGGAAGAACCTATGGGTCTTTTATCTCCACCTTGTGCCCTGCTAGGTTTAATACAAGGTATAGGAGAGTTGAGTAGCACAGAATATCTTTTTTTTTTTTTTTTTTTTTTTTTTTTTTTTTTTTTTTTTATCAGGTACAAACACTTCTACTTTGAATTGACTGCATTACATTTAGAATTTCTAAAGCATTTCAGAAATATTAGCAAAAATATTTAGTTTATGTAATTTTTATATTGGTGTTATTCCTTTCTTTATTTTCAAGAGGCTCGTGTATCTGTCAAAGCACCATGTACTTACTTGTATGTCAAAGTCAGTCACAGTCTGTTTTGAGATCAAAGACTACTGTGCTCCTGAAGGTGTAGATGCACAGTCTGGTCCAGAGGATTTTTTTCCCTGTACACATGCAGGTGTGTTATAAGGGTGTGAAAAATCTCCTGTGATAGCTCAGAGTTGCATACACTGCTTATCCTGGAAGCAGGGCCCTGCAGACCTGTCACAAATGGGGCTGATTCAGCCTTAATGATTAGAAATTCATCATCCTCTACTTATCAGTCTGGGCATAGTGACTTTCAGAACACAGATGCTTCCAGCTCTTTTAGGATATGCACCAGAACATTATACCCTAATGCTTTATAATACACCAGGGTTTTCAAAGACATTGTCTTCTTTAAGTCATTGCGATCAGATCTATCTGTGGTTCTGGAGACCTCAGCCATGACTAGGTATCTCATGACCCTAGGAATAAGAGACACCAAACCAGTAGAGGGCTCAAGATTATTAGATCAACATAAGCTCTACAGCAACTATGTATGAAACCATTTGCATAGAAATTGTTCTCTGCCACTAAAAGAACAACAACAAGTCAAATCAAGAGTTGGTTCTATATTTAAAACCTTGAAAAGCTTAGAGATCTTTTACTGTTTCTGACTGGGAGAGGAAAGCCTGAGTCTTGGGAGGTTTAAAGGAAAGTTGCAGTTAGAGACACAATAGTGGTATTTCTGGTCAATAACAGTGGGGATAAGAAGTTAAGCTGTGCATTTTGGCCCTGAATTCATTGCTGTCCTAAATAGAATCTATATTAAATGTCAGTTAAAAGTAATTAAAAAGAAAAAAAAAAAAAAAGGAAAATGGAACACAAAATAAAAGTTAATACACAGTATCCACTGAGTAATGTCCCCTCAGATATGGATTCCCAGAAGAAAGGCTTGCTTTGAAAGAGCACTAAAACCTAATTTGTGTAATGGCAAGTTCAATTCATGTAGCTCTTCCAGCATAAAGAGATCAATTTAGAAATGATGAATATAAAGAATGTGGATGCTGAGCTGTTGCATATGATCTTAGCCCAAGTAGTTATTGGATTTATTCACCCACAGTAAAGAAACTCCAATTTCCGATAAAAGAAGGGGAAATTAGGATAGGGAATGAAACATAAAACACAGAACTCTCTGCTAAGGGAGCAGGCAGAGTAGAAGTAGGTAGTACAGCTCCAGCCCATCTGCCCTTCCCAGACCTCACTGATGAGCAAAGTTGAGCTTTTACCATGAGCTAGAATAGCCTTGTATTTGTACAAGATGCAGGAGCTCTCTAGATGTTGGTCAGCTCACTGACACCTGAAGGCTTTCTCCAGCTTTCTATTGTGCAGCAACAGGAATCTCTTAGGAGCTCCAAATTCCTACCAAGCACCTGGCTTGTTAAACCTCAGAACAGGATAAGGAAGGAAAGTGGACAGGCAGTAACACACCACCTGACCCACTTCAGGACTGGTGGAGCAGATTTTCTCCTAGGGTATCATTAGCTCCTGTCACTGGGGCAAGTCCTTAACACTGGCTTGACAGAACTGATTAATTTTTGAAGACAGGGTGTACTACAGCTCAGAGACCTCTGTGAAGCCAATTCCTTTCTTTATCTCTGTCTATTTTCCCCTGTAACAGCACCATCAGGGACCACCATATTAGAAGGGGCAGAGACATTACCATGCCACCTTTCCACATCTCCACTTAACCTCTATCCAAAACTAAAATTCACCATTGTTTAACAAAACATGGAAATTGAGAACAGCACAAGCACACACACTGCTTTTTTTGGAAAGGTGAAGACTACAGTTATTGCAGAAGAGTCCTGCTTAAACTAAACTGTGACACTGCCTCCCAGAAAGTCAAAAGGATGCCTCTCTCATCCTCTTGCAGCTCAGATGAAAATGTAAACCTCTCCCAGAGAGGAAGACAGCTTAATAGCAAAGAAGCAACTGTATAACAAATGAGATGTTTCTAACATTCACTTTTTAAATGTGCCCCTAGGTAATAAGCACCGCCTTCTTCTGATACCAAAGGGAAACAGGGTGGGCAGGAAAGAAAGGTTCATTGAAACTGTTTCTTGTCAGATAAATAAATAAATAAATAAATAAATAAATAAATAAATAAATAAATAAATAGCACTAGCACGATTGCACCTTAATTTTCTTAAAGAAAACAAAGAGTGTAATCATCTAATCCAGCGCTTTCACAGGAGGATAAAATGGATTGAAACAATTATTTTTTTTCTCCTAGAATACCCTGTCACTTTCCTAGAACCTTTTTTATTGGGAAGGAATAGAAAAGATCTTCCTGTCTCTCTGCTTTTAATGACTGTCACTGCAAGCTGAGATACTGAGTACAATGAACCCACCAAGTTAGATCTATTATTAGGACATGAATCCTGGGTGCATTTTCACTATAAAAATGCACCGTTATTAAATAATAAGACCTGTTAGGCATGTGGTCTGTTTCTGCAGGGTCTCCAGGACACTTCCGAGGCACCACTGCTTTTCCTGCATTAAAATCTGGGAAGAAAGTAAAGAATCTACTATCAGTGGTAGAAAATGAGGTAAATGTATTAATCTGGACTTCAGGCACTTCTGTATTTGCTTCTCTTCAAACATTCAGAATTTGAGTTTAACACTCACCACAAAATAGAGTTATTTGCAAGATTCAGACTTAGAGTTTGTTAAAAATGCAGGGAATTAAATTTTTCTCCACAAAATCAGATTTTTGAGAAATGAAATTTCAGTTGTTTTAAGAGAAAAAGTCACTACTCAGGGGGGTGGGAATCTATTTTCTTTTCTGCTTGTCAGCAAACAATCATAGCTAATATCTTATCTAACCAAACGTGGAATATAAATCATAGCAAAAGATCTATTTTCTTTGTAAATTCTTACATTGAAACTATTTCAAATTCTAGGGCCTTGTCATGTCCTTGTAACATCATTTGTCATGTCCTTAAATCTAGATACCTTAAATATTATTTGAAATTCCTTAGTAAGGAAAGATGCTCTGGAGAAAATAGAATTATTAGTGTATCATTCATTCAGACTGTGCATGTGAGCTCATTGATAAAAGCAGATACAGTCTGTAACATATGCTGTTAAAATATGAAATAAATCCATAACATTGTTCTGAATTCAGCAAAGCCACCCTTCTGGATTTTTTTTTTTCTTTCTTTCTTTCTTTTTTTTTTTTCTTTTTTCTTTTTTAGTTCTGCTTTGGCAGTTATGATTGTATATTTATTTGCTTGAACCATGAAGTGAATGATATATTATTAAATTTGTTCTTTCTACTATAAATGCTTTGCACTTTCTTGAATATATGCCATTAACAGGTCTTAACATTTATTACAGTTATCAGTATTATTCCCATTCTTCAATTACAGGGGAAAAATAAAACACCACCACACACACAAATGCACCAAAATAACAATAATAATGACAACAAAACACCAAAAAACAGAGAGGTGCAGAAATATGCTTAATGTCCCCCTGTGAACATAGTAGATATGTTTCCCTGTCCCAGGCAATACTTACAGCCCCCAGAACATGGGAATCATTACTGAACATTCAGTTTGATGTCCCTGAAAGAGACAGATACAGGAAAGAAAATTTATCTTTGATAATTTGTTTCCATTGAACGATCTATGGTGGAGGGGACCCTGAAAGCATTTATGAAGCTGTTCTGGTGAAGTGCCTTGGGGATTCAAATAATGCCAAGCACAGTATGCAAACCAGGATCCACCTGTCATAGAAAAAAATAAAATGCCAAATAGAGTTCATACAAAGCCCATGTCTTAATTGTTACTATTTACGGATATGCAGATAGATTTATGTAGGCAAAAAAACGTTTACAATAGATGTGTGCACAAAAGGCACTAGCAGAGGACTGTTTTCCACCTCATCCTGTTCTTCTTTCCCCTACATGCCCAACAGGGATTCAGTCTAGATGGGCGATGAATTGACTACCTTTGATGTGAATGGTAAATACTTCATCGCCTACTCTACAAAGTCTGTTGGTTAATATTTATAGGAATTTAGGAATATTAAGTTATTTGAGAAGGATCATATATATTCCACCATATACAGGGGAGGAAGGGAAAAGATTGTCAAAGTTTACAAAGACATCAGATCATGAAGAGCCTTGTGAAGACATTAGCTGCTGAAGGAGCTAGTTATTTAAGAGGAACTCAGTCATTTTAATGAACACATTTCATGAAAGTTTAATGTTGTCTTATGTTGTGAATCTTAAATCCTGGGCTCCTGAAACAAGGTGATTTCATGTGAATCCCCACTTTCATTTTTCTTACACCATTGTTAAAAGCATTAACCCTAATGAATCAAGTTAAAGGGAGAGTGGGGAATTTTCAGATGTATTGTTGCCAAACTTTATTTTTTTTATTAAAATTTCTTGAATTTAGAAAGTTTTTCTGCATCTTTGAAAGTGCTGACATGGGTCCTCTGTTGCAGCTCTGACTGTGATATGATAAATAGTGAAGCTTACTAGAATTCTGGGATTTTTTTCCTACAAAAAGTTATGTAAGAAGCATGAAGAGAGTAGAATTATTAAAGTGCCTAAGCCTGTCTGATGAAGCAAACTGAAAAGTCTTTTGGGTCCATTTACTTTGACTACAGAGCAGAGATCAGGAACCAGGAGCCTTTCACCAAAGGATGAAAGCCCTAAATCTTGTATCCTTCCTCTCATCCTCAGTTCTTTTCTACTCCACAACCCCACAGCTATCCCTTATATTTCTGATCTACTATGCACAGGGGTCTTTGGTGTTACTCTTCACCTTTCAATTTTTTACTCATTGTTCTTGCACAGGGTTTGTTTTTGTCTGTTCTCTGACATGTCAAGAAGACATGTTATTCATCCATATTATTAATGTCATATCTTACTGCTTAACGCTACATTACACCCCAGTTGGAGTAATTTTTATTTCAGCAACTTGGAAGATTTTCATATTCTTTCCACTGCCAAATTACTGTTTTACATTTGCCATCACCTTTGGTCTCAGCCCTCCTCAGTTGTGCAGATGGAGATGGGGAAGAGTTGTATAATTAAATGCTAACGTGACAGCATATACATTTGTCAATTGCTGAGGTGTGCCGTAGACTTGTGCTTTAGCACACAGCCTGTTCTCAGCACCAGCTGCTGAGTACAAGTCTTACATTAACAGTACTACAGACTACTTTGAAAGATAATAGTAAACACTGAAATGATAGTAAAAGTGATTTGATTTATGGGAAGGTATAAGTAATCCAATGGATACGTTTTGTTCAGTTCCCTCATTTGCCCTCAATTCATACAAATACTTTTGTTGCTGTAGTTCAGTGTGCCTATAACCTACCTACTTTTGGACAAAAGGAGCTATCTGCTAACACTCACAAAGAGCAGTCAGGTATAGGAACAGGTTTTACAAGGAAGTGGTGAAGATACTGTCACTGGCAGTGTTTGAGGAAAGGCTGGACATGGTGCTTAGGGACATAGTTTAATGGGTAATATTGGTGGTATGGGGATGGTTGGACCAGAAGATCTTGAAGGTCTTTTCTAACCTGAATGATTCTATGACTCCATGATTTGAAGTAGATTTAACCCTTGAAACAATTTGAGTGAGAATTCCTCCAATGTTACCATTTTCCTGCTATACAAAACTGTTTGCTTTGACTTCTACCAGCACTCTGTTAATCACTTCATTCTCATAAGCAGCACTGGCTGCAAAATTAAGCAAGTGGTAACTTCATTTCTACAGAAAAGAAAATGTTTAAATGGTCCTTACTATCCTCTTGCACCACAAGTTCAGAGCCATAACTTGTTGGCCAGCTCAGGGTCACAGAGTCTCTTAAACATTTTTTAGATGACTCCAAAATCACAGATGTCCTTAGTGCTGGAGTGGATCTTCAGCATCCCATAGTGGGGCGATGTGTTTATGAACACTAGGAGGGTATATTACAGGTCAGACAGCAGCACCTAGGAAAGCTAAATATCTTGGCTTCCTCCTTCCTGCCCATGTTCCTGAAGAATGTGATTAAGTATTTGTACTCACTTTCAAAATAAGAGGGAAAAAAGGGCTATTTTCTTATAGCTTCTCTCCTCCCCCATCTTCACTAAATACCTACAGCCTTAAGGTCAGCAAGGCTGCAAAGAAGCTTGGATCTTTTCCTTCTTCTTTGCTAAGGAGGTCTGAACCTGAGGGATATGTTGTAAAGAAGTTCAGAAAGTTTTTCATTGGAACTGCTCCCTATGGCATGAAGCAATTAATCTTGCACTAGAGGGGCCAGTGCTCACTAACCTCATGATCAGGTCCTCAGGGATAATGTGCAGGACATAGGAGCCCAGGAGCCCTTCCTGGGGCTGGACCCCAGCTGCATTTTGGTCAGGTGCATGCTCAAGCCCTCCCCATATTCTAATTTCTGTAACAAGGAAGATAATCCAAAAAGGCCAGCAGGGAGCTTTAACTCCAAAGGGCACCAAGATTTTCTTTTTTCCCCAGAAATCACCCTTGTGCATGCCCAATGATTTAAGCACAACCAAACAGACTTGAGGAGGGAGATAATAATTTTTTGCCACAGGCTAGATTGAATAGAGACAGGTTTTGAATATTTGTACTTGGATCTGACCTAGCAAGCTACTAAAAATATGCATAGTATGAAATCTCTGAACAGTGCCTCTGAATTAGAGTTACCTGGCTATAGTGAAGCAAAAATGTCATATCCTTGTTGACAGTAAGAATATGGTTATTCAGTCAGTGTTAGTTATTCTATTTAAGGAACAAGGTGTTGACATGAATATGAGTATCCTCTTATACAGATTAAAGTGACTGAAGATTTGTGTTGGAGAGCATGAAACAATTGAAGGGGACTGATTTCTTTTTCTTTTAATTAAATAATAAAATGCCAGCCTCTGGAAAACCAGAGACTTTGAAATTAAAAGCCTGACGTAATGAATTACTTCTAGAAAAGATGATCTGACCATGCTAAAAATACTAGACCTGGAATCTCAAGCAGTTTATACCAACATTATCTGTTTTATTATGCAGCTCACATTTATAAAGTCCAGTTTTATTGACTACGTACAAAATGGCAATCAGCAAACGGAATCATTCTATAATTCCATACTAGACAAACAGCTCTCATAAATATATTTATAAATTACTTTTATATGCAATTACTTATTTCTGCAGACAAACAAGAAAAAATGTCACAGTAATTCAGCAGCTGCAGAGCAGATTATAAGGGTGGTTTCCAGCACAGAAGATGCCAAGATTGAGAGCAAGGCAAGGGAATATGCTTTCAGAGTTTGTTCTCTTCCTCTGATATGTCCCATTACAAGTGAGAACTTGAGCCTAACTCTATGAGCAGCAAGCGTGTCAGCTTCATGCTAGGAGTAAGAGTACCACTGAGCCAAGGTGGGTTTGTAAGCCCAGCACAAACATTTTTAACACTGCTTATTGCACCACAGAAGCCAATCAGTGTCGTGTGAACATATCTAGGCCTTAGGACAAATGATAAATTACATTGTTGTTTAGAAAGCTGCAGAAAGGGACCAAAGTGAATAGTTGTTTCTGGGTCAGTCTTGTCAGTCTGACACTAGGGATGGAATGACAATTTCCCTCCAGGTTGGGCTTGGAAAAACTCATGAAGGACAATTGGCATGGAAAAGGCAAATATCCTCCTCTGCCTGTAGAGGAAAATGTCTTTTCCAGACTGCCCAGGCAGGCCAGGCAGCACACCTGGGAGCTGAGTCAGGTTTTGTAGGACCCTCGGAGGCATCTTGCAGACCATGGTAGGTCAGAAGAGCTCAGGGATCTGTAAATGCTTATCATAGCCACTGCACAATGCTGCTACTAAATGCAGTGATTTTATGCCTCTAAGCTTATTATACCTGACTACTGCCAATTATCGTAGTTAATCATATCATTGTTATATTGTACCAGTACACTGGTAAAATTAAAAACAAAACTACCACCACCACCAACAAAAAAAAAAAACATAGCTAACATAATTATATCTGCTATTGCCATGTGTCATCTATTCTACTTGTGGGCTACAGCCCATATAAGCTATTAAAGATCACTCTGTATATACTTCACACAGTTACAGTTTTATTTGTGGCTGGATAACACCACTACACAATTTTCCCTCCTTTAACACTGACCTTGCATTGCTTGTTGATCCTTTGCTATCACCATGTGATCACTACTGCAAAAGATAGCAGCTAGATGACTTCAGTAATTTGCTTTCTATCCCCATGCAAAGAGAAAGAAGAAAAATACACATTTTCCTTGGATTTTTGTCCACTGGTGTGCAGTTGTACAATATTCTCCAAGTGCAAGAGGAAAGTGCCACATTCAGTGGCAACTGAATGTGTCTTAACAGAAGGAATGTCAAAGAGTGAACTTTGGGTGGGGGAGGAGAGTGTGTACGGCTGCTTGTTGCTGGTTTCTGAGCTGAGCACAATGATAAGTTTTAACTATGTAAGTAACTGGGTATATTAGAAATTTCATGTACAACTGCTATCACTTTTTTGATCTCAGAACCTGTCATAAAACAGAGGGATCTGCACTGCTTTATAGCAGCTAAAATTTTGCCCTAGGAATGCAGTCTTACTGGTAACTTTCTATTGATAATATTTCAGAGAAAGGCCTGGAAATCAAAGACAAATCACTCCCAAGTTGTTTGAACTTGTATTTTCTAGCCTTCTCAAACTTGTCATTATAAGGCCTTTTTGTTGTTGTTGTTGACATAACTGTAACTGGGAAGTTTAACATGCTTCGTTTTGCTTTTAAACTAAAACATACTCAAATCTCCATCAATTTTCCTGATTAACTTCTTGTTATGCTTTGCACATGAGGGAGAAGGCTCAAATACTTTTCATCAGTATGTTTTTCCATTTTTCAATGACCTGTGAATGTACTTTTTAAACACTTTTTAACCAAGATGCAGAAATATCAGTAGTCTAAGACTTTGTGTATGTTTTTTTCTAACTTTTTTTTTTTTTTTTTCCTAAAAAGTGTTCATACATCAGTGATCAGTTAGATATCCTGGACTACCAATTTATTAATGAATATGCTATTGGTTTCTCACTCACCAGGTTAGAAATAACTATTTTTGGAAATGAGATAGGGCATCTGTATAGTAAATTTCTGGACTCTTCATTTTAATGAATAGGACTACACAGCAGCATAGCTACAGTAGAAAAGATAGACTGAAATTAGATTTGGGTTTTAGTGATATATTATTTGAATGATACAAAAATAAAAGGTTCACTTATTTTGATTTAAAGATCGTAACAAAATAAATCAGTAATTTTTCATCTAGGTGATTACTGATTCTTATTGCCAGGATTTTATCAGCCAGTTTTTGTGTAACAGCATGGAAGTGTGTCCATGGAAATAGTGTACCTCTACAGCTCAGGCTTACACCCAGAGGTGAGCAAGTATGTACTGCTTTACCCAGGAAGAGACAGTTTTGGATAAGAAGAGTTAATCTTCTGTCTACCAAAGTCAGCAAATGGCATATACTTAATTTAAAAAGTCAGGTAGTAGTAAAAATGCCTGTCTGTATAGCAAAAGTCACTTGAACTCATACTACATGTGTTTTTGGTGAGAAAATGACTATTTTGTTAAAACTGTGATTACAGCAATATATCATTTTTATCCATGCTTTATTTATTTATTTATTTATTGGGTGATCATTTGTCTATTCTGATTACCTGTCATCTTTCTGTCTGATACCAGATTATCAACTATTTTGAAAAGAAAATGTCTGTACCATCTGTCTGATCAGCATTCAGCACAATGAAACCCTGCTTGAGTGGGGACTCCTACATATGTATAGTCAAATACTTGACCTTGAAACCAGATGGTAAAAGGGCATTATCAATTAAGACAGGGATGATATGCACACTTTGAATTAGTAAATACAGCGATCTAGCTTCCCTCAAGAGAACTTACAACAGGAGAGAGGCAAAGTGTAGATGAAATCCATAACAGATGTGAATTTTCCAGAGGTGAGTTGGAATGCCTTAAAATATCTCAGCAATAGGACAAGAGCACTGCTGATGTCTGTGCTTTGTTAACAAATGCTATGCCAGATCTAAACTTGTGGCAAAGAAGGACAATGAAGTTGTTAAGCTAAATTGCTTTTGACCAAGAACCATTTGCTAGCTTCATAACCTGAGTTCCCTAATTGTGGTGTGATCAGCAATGCCAATGCCACGTACACTCCTTGCTTTTTGTAGGAAGTGATGAAGACCACTACACTGACATCAAGCAGTTGACAATGTAAGCTCAGATGCTGGTGTAACTGAAAGAGGGAAGCTTCAATGTTGATGTTTTTACCTTGCCACACATTACCAAAATAAAGGTCATACATTATCAACTGATGATTTTCTTTGACTGTCTTTTCCCTAGCTGACCTTTCCCCAGCTAATGGTGTAATTCCAATCTGCTAAAGGCTTGTCCTTTTTTTCACATCCTGCTCTGGCACTTGAAAGCTCAAAGTTGCAAGGGATGTGTAGACATAGAGCTGGGTCCAAAGCTCTGTGAAATCAGTGAAGTGTCACTCAGCCTCATTGTTGCTGTTGGATCAAGCTGTAAGCTCAACATTTCTTTGCCTGCAAGATGTGCTTTACCATCTAAAACATCAGTGAAAAAGTCCTTTGCTTATAACATGTTTTAATTTCTCCAGGTTGGGTATTCTTTTGTCCAACAGCAGAATTTGGTCTCAACACAGGGTATCTGGATGAGTCTGATATTTAGAAGTCAAGTCTGGTAGTCCCTTCTGGCTTGAAACTCTGTGAAACTGAGATAATGAAGTGTTGGTCTGCTTGGCACTACAGAGTCAGATATTGCCCTGGTGGAGAGATTTAGAAAGCTTCTGCACAAGCTCACTGCTGCCAGTCCTACTTACACTTTCCACAACCCATCTGGAACCTTGTCACTAGAGATTTTGTTTCTATTGGAGTATGACTCAAGCAATACAAAATGGCTTAGATGTGTATAGGCATATTCCTGGTGCAATATCTGCAACCTAAACTCTGTCTTTTATTAATTTTCTAGAATGGCCAAATACAGGACACCTGAGAGTCCCAGAGGTCCTCATTTTTTTCTTATGTGCAATTCTATTTCTGATTATTAGCCTGTTGAGATGTCCCAGATAACAACACAGAAGTGTAGGAAAATTTTTGATGAAGCCATATGACCGATGTTTTTGGCCTGCATGGTAGAGCTTCAGAGACTTTTAATGAAGTCCAGAAGAGGCACAGAATAGGTACTGTGATACTTTGTAAAGCCACTGTGATCCCATGGCATTAAAATCAGATTGTCTGTATTAGGAGGGGCAGAATATCAACAGACCTATTAAAAGAGAAAGCTAGGTCCCAGCAGTTGGCAAAGTCCCTACCTCTTTCAGACACCTCTTGTTTCAGAAACAGTACCGACAGCTTGTGAGCAAAGAGTAAAACATCAAGGCAGTCTGTTCTTGTTACTCTTGCTGCTGTCACACTATGTTGGTAGGATGCAACTTCCAGCTCCAATTCAGGAGAGCACTGCCTCAGCCAAGTCACTTAGTCTTCTCTGAGAATGATTTGTCTGGATAACAGCTATGCTTTAGAGATTAAATACAGGTTTAATATCATTTACATTTGGGTGGAAACATCATCTCTTTTTTTCACCTGTGTTTCACCTGTGTGAGGAATAGTTCCCTGGGAACCCTTGAGAGATGAAGTGGAGAAACCAGGGTCTAGCAGGAATGGGGCTTGTCCTGGCCCCACACAGAGAAAATGTGCTCCATTTAGGTGAAGCAGGACAGGTCACTTCAGAAACATTCTGAAGGATTGGTTGATATTGCAGCATGGCATTGTTAGCTTTGCCATAAATGTAATTGCATAGAGCGTTAATTGTCTGAGAAACATTTTCTGAGATGATATGTAACATTCCTACTGGCGGTTTGTTGTTTGCCCTGTACAATTCCCTGTACACTGAACAGTGTTTGGAGAAGAGTTACTAAACTCGCTCATTTGTTTATATTGTCAGTGTGATGACTTCTTTTTATTTCCTGGAGTGTTGGGGGTAAATGCAAAACACAAACAAAACAATCCTCCTATCAGCAAAATACACATACTGCACAGCTGGTGTGGTGGCTTGAAGACTTCAGAATGGTATTCAGTGATGCTGAAACAGGAAAGATATTTCCATTTTCTAGGGAATATTAATTACATATTCTGTAACTGTATATTTTTTGTGCGTCTTCTATGTATCAGCACAGAGAATGAAGCCCCACTGTAATTGATCCTTCTCAAATGGAATGGTCATAGTAGCAATGATTTTACCACCTCAGAAAAGAGCTGTGAAATATTGTTATATTTTATTTTTGAAATTGTGATTACATTTTACTAGTAACAAGCAAAGCAAAAATTTTTTGCTTTTTCTAGAATCACTCTAGAACAAAGAATAAAACATATTTCTCCAGTAATGTGTTTATGTATATGTGGAAAGATGGAAAGGCTTGACAAGCATTTAAAAGCTACCAGGAAATGTCAAGGGTTGTGCTGCAAAAGACAAACCTAAAAACTGATTGATAATTATAGACAATATATCTTTGAAATTAATAACTTGAACAGAATAGACATCGGTGGCTCACCATAATCAAGTTTTTTTTGTTTATTTATTTATTTATTTATTTATTTTACATTGAATATTCTTGCATCGTTTGTTAAAAGTAAAAATAAAATAAAAGATCTCCATAAATTTTTCACCAATGTCAAAGGCTCAGGATCCCAAAAGAAACTAAGATTTTTCAAGTTGAAGTTGCTTTGCAATGAATGCTCTTTAACATTGCTTTCAAGCTTTCACCCAAATGTCACATGTAAATTCTCTACACTTTTTTTTTTTTTTTTTTTTTTTTCCTGAACACCAGTGGAGTTTGTAAGTAAGGCAGAAAGAAGCAATTAAAAATCTTTCTCTGATGTATGTACACTTATGCAAACTAATCTAAGTCTTGAATTTTACACTCTGTAGTGGCAAAAGCAAGCTGTAATAAGAAATAAAAGCTCAAGACCAGAATCTTCTATTTCCTCAAATCTCACATTGTTAGAACTTGGTGTAGTGAGGATGGGAGAGATCTATAGCCATTAACAACGTATTAAATTATCCCATTAGGTGAAAGTGTAGAAACGTGACCTGTTACGTTTCTATTTTTATTATGTCCTTACGCCTGAGAGGATGATATGTGAGCTGCAGAAATACCAATGTATGAGCTGCAACAAATTATGGCAAATAAAGGGGCTTCTGTAGACCTAAGAAAGCTCTTAATGACAGCTTCTTCTCTAAATAGGAATCAGGCTGCTGCTGGGTGTCATCGGTATGACTGAGCAGCGGCTTTTTGGTGTTGATCTACAGACAGCATTAGAAACATCCTGCGATCTCAGTGTCAAGGCTGCTATTTTTGTATAGCATTGATCAATAATCATGATCAACAGTCCCCTCTACTACAATTTATGAAAAAGTCACAAAAAGGCTGAAGTACAGCTCCTGCTTTCTGCCAAGATGCAAAGGCACAAAAACTTGGCATCAGCTGTATGTGCCAGTGTAAATGCCTTCCATTAGTCTTTCTGTGAAAAGAAAGGGAGACTCCTAAAGCTTTCTAGGCCATTCTCCTGCCCAGTTCCCATTATTATTAATGGAAGAAAGGGTACTTGAATGCTTTTTTTTTTTTTTTTTTGGCATTGAAAATCTTAACAAATAAACATTTCAAACTTATGAGGCATATCTGAACATCTTTAAATTATACTGTGATGTTACATCTGATTAATAGCTATTATTCTGTGTTGTCTTTTTTGTAAGGACAGGTCACATATACCTTTTATATCGGTACTTCTGAAGCACTGCTTTTCAAGGATCTTGGAAACTGAAAAGAAAAACTGAACCTTCCTAAAGCTATTAATCAAAATATTATTTTATATTCTGTATATACAGTAGCAATATCAAATGGTGCAACCTGTCTTATGTTGTTGTTACTGAAGTATGCTTATTCTTGGGAAAAAACACAAAGCATTTCTACAGTTGAAGACAGCTTGTTCATTTTTTTTTTGTAGCATTAAAATAGCACCTAAGGGCTCCAAACGGATCTCACTGTCCCATTTGTTCTGATCTGTGTTGCTGTAAGTAGGATTGGAAATAATTTTTCTAGTTTGTGAACATTCCTGAGATTACAAATATCTTTCCTGTTCTGCATTGGGTTCTAATTGAGTTATTTGTCATTTCCATTTTTATTTTTTTTTCATTTGGGTTGGACATTAACTTCCAGAAATTGATTCATTTTATACATTTCTCTGCTATGTAAAAGACAAGGTCTCTACACAGAAATTACTTATGAAGGTACTCTTCCATAGCAATCATAACACATATCAGTTTCCTTTTAGGTAAGTGAAACAGGCAGAGTTCTGTAAATATCTCATCTCAATAGATTTTTTGTAACCCCTAAATGATATCTGATGGGTCCTTGACATGACCTCTCCAACTCCTCTACAAAGTTTTTAATTAAAATATAGATACCAGGAAAGCAGAATCATCTCACAGCACCACATACAGGGAAGAAAGCAACGTGTGTCCAAAGAGTCAGAATGACCCTGTCTGATCAATGAACACATTTCACATCTGCTTTACTGCAGAGACTGATGGAGAACAACACACTCATGAAAGAAAGAAGAGACTGGTGTTATTTGTTAATCTCAGTGGATCATAACTTCTGCCCACCAAAATCAAGGCAAAAAAAATATTTTAATACAATGTGATCTTTGTGATGGCATGGAGTTGGGCTGCAGTATGCACTTGCTGAAGAAGTATAAGAAAAGGAGGCCCCTGTGAACTGCAACATCTCCACCAGAACAAGGGCAAGACTTTGCCCTGGCTAGTCATGTCCAACAATGCAACACAAAGCAGAAATTCTCCATTCTTCTTCCTGTCACGTTCTACTACAGCTTTGAGATATGGATCATTCTTGAGGATTTACAAGTGTCATCTGTGGCTTTAAGTCTTATAGGATGGGGACACAAATCTTCCAACAATACTGGAAAAGGCTGGTGAGAAGAAAATGTGGCAGCACCCATGAATGGCAGAGTGATGAAGTGATAAAATGAATCAGTGATAAAAGGAAGACTAGGGAAACTGTGGACCTCTCTAGGAGGAAACAGGAGAACTAGTCACCTGGGATATGGAGAAGGCTGATGTCCTCAATGACTTTTTTGCATGTCTTCAATGATTAGAGCTCTAGCCACACAGCCAAAGCCCCAGAATGCAAAGGCAGGGACTGGGAGAATAAAGAACTGCCCACTGTAGGAGATCACAGAACCACAGAATCACAGAATTTCTAGGTTGGAAGAGACCTCAAGATCATCGAGTCCAACCTCTGACCTAACGCTAACAGTCCCCACTAAACCATATCCCTAAGCTCTACATCTAAACGTCTTTTAAAGACTTCCAGGGATGGTGACTCCACCACTTCCCTGGGCAGCCTGTTCCAATGCCTCACAACCCTTTCGGTAAAGAAGTTCTTCCTAAGATCCAACCTAAAACTCCCCTGGCGCAACTTAAGCCCATTCCCCCTCATCCTGTTACCAGGCACGTGGGAGAACAGACCAACCCCCACCTTGCTACAGCCTCCTTTAAGGTATCTGTAAAGAGCAATAAGGTCACCCCTGAGCCTCCTTTTCTCCAGGCTGAACAAGCCCAGCTCCCTCCAGCTGCTCCTCGTAGGACTTGTTCTCCAGGCCCCTCACCAGCTTCGTCGCCCTTCTCTGGACCCGCTCAAGCACCTCGATGTCCTTCTTGTAGTGAGGGGCCCAAAACTGAACACAGTACTCGAGGTGCGGCCTCACCAGAGCCAAGTACAGGGGGACAATCACCTCCCTAGCCCTGCTGGCCACACTGCTTCTGATACAAGCCAGGATGCTGTTGGCCTTCTTGGCCACCTGAGCACACTGCTGGCTCATATTCAGCCGACTATCAACCATCACTCCCAGGTCCCTCTCTACCTGGCAGCTCTCCAACCACTCATCTCCCAAATGCTGAGATGATCAGGTTCAAGCCCCTAGGAAGAACGTAAAGGTACAGAAGTACATGGGACCTGAAAAGATGAGTCCATGAGTCCTGAGGGAACTGGTGGAGGTAGTTGCTAAGCCATTGTCCATCATATTTGAGAAGCTGTGGCAGTCTGGTGAAGCACCCACTGTCTGGAAGAGGGTAAACATAACCCCTATTTTTAAAAAGAGAAAAAAGGAAGACTGAAAGACTGGGGGAACTGCAGGCCAGTCAGTCTCACCTTTGTCTGTGCCTAGCAAGATCCTGGAGCAGATGCTCCTGGAAACTCTCCTAAGACACATAGTAAATAAGGAGGTGACTGGGGACAGACAAGATGGTTTCATTAAGGGCAGATTGTGCCTGGCAAATCTGGTGGCCTTCTAAAATGGGATTACAGCACTGGTGGTTAAGGGAAGAGCAACTGATGTGATATAGCTGGAATTGTGCAAAGCATATGACACTTTCCCCCATGATATCCTTGTCTCTAAGTTGGAGAGACATGGATTTGATGGATGTACCACTTGGTGGGTAAGAAATTGACTGGATGGTTGCACTTAAAGTGTTGCAGTCAATAGCTCCATATCCAGAGAGAGATCAGTGACCAGTGGTGTTCCTCTGGGGTCAGTACTGGGCCCCGTGCTGTTTAACATCTTTGTTGGTGACATGGACAGTGGGACTGAGAGCACCCTCAGCAAGTTTATCAATGACTCCAAGCTCTGTGGTGTGGTTGACATGCTGGAGGGAAGGGATGCCATCCAGAGGGACCTGGACAGGCCTGAGAGGTGGTCCTGTGTGAATCTCATGGAGTTCAACAAAGCCAAGTGCAAGGTCCTGCATCTGGGCTGGGGCAATCCCAAGCATAGATACAGGCTGGTTTGAGATTGATATTGCATTGGATTGAGAGAAGCCTAGAGGAAAAGGGCTGTTGGTGGATGAGAAGCTCAACATGAGCCAGCAATGTGTGCCTGCAGCCCAGAAAGCCAACTGTATCCTGGGCTGCACCAAAAAAAACATGACCAGTAGGCTGAGGGAGATGATTGTCCCTCACCACTCTGCTTTTGTGAGAGCCCACCTGGAGCCCTGAGTTCAGCTTTGGGACCCCCAGCACAAGAGGTACATGGACATTTTAGAACACTTCCAGACGAGGGCTATGAGGATGACCAGAGGGATGGAGCACCTCTCCTATGAAGACAGGTTGCTCAGCCTGGAGAAAAGAAGGCTCTGGAGAGACCTTCCAGTGACCTTCCAGTACGTAAAGGGGTTCTATGGGAAAGATGAGGAGGGACTCTTTGTCAGGAAGTGTAGTGATAAGACAAGCAGTAATGGCTTTAAATTTAAAAGGGTAGATTTAGGTTAGATACAAGGAAGAAATTCTTCACTCAGAGGATGGTGAGGCACTGGAACAGGCTGCCCAGAGAAGCTGTGGATGCCCCATCCCTGAAAGTGTCCAAGGCCAGGCTGGATGAGGCTTTGGGCAACCTGGGCTGGTTGGTGGGAGGTGTCCCTGCCCAGGGCAGGGGGGTTGGAATTAAATGATCTTTAAGTCTCCTCTAATCCAAACCATTCTGTAATTATATGATTCTATAAATGGACTCACCCTGTTCTGTGGGAAGGCATCTAGAGCTGAAAACAGGAGATCTCTAGTACAGCTAAAGCACATTCCAAGTGCTGTGGGGGCCTACAGTTATGTCCATCATGACCTACAAAATTGCTGCTCTGTATTGCTGGTTGGCAATTTTCAAATACTTTTTTTTTTTTTTTCTTTTAAATTTGAAAGCACAACCTGCCAAAAATCAAAACTTTCTAAAAGAAAAATGTCTTTGATGCACCTTCCAGTTCCCCTGCAGCTGAAAGAGGTTTTTCAATTCCTAAAATATATATATATATTTGTTTCAGTTGAATAAGGCTTGTCATGACAGATAATAAATAAATTTGTACAGAAAGATTTTGGTTTTGTTTGGAGGTTTAAAAGGTCAAAATCAAAGCCAAATTTTCAACTGATTAATACTTTTTTTTTTTTTCCTTTGGTAATCCATTTAAGAAAACAAAACAAAACACCAAAGAGAAATAAACAAACAAACAAAATAATTCAAGACTGAATTTTAAAAATGATTTGGAAAGAACATTTCAAATTCTTTGTTGCAGTACGTTCAGTGAACATCAAGTGTCCAGTTCTAATTTCTGCCCTCTCATTCTTTCCACCGTTTTCCCCTGCATTTTTTTTTCAATATATGTCTTCATCTTACATTAATTATATCTCATGACCAGTGGTTATACTTCCCTGGGTTTCTGGTATAACAAAAGTAAAAGAAGAATATCCATCACCCTGGTGTTTGTCAGGTAGCCTGAAGCAGGGGGCACCTAGGCTTGCATCTTTCCTCAGCCACTGGGCAAATCATTTATCCTCTGTGCAGAGCATAGCAGTGGCACATGGATATCAGACACACTGCAGTACTGCAGTTAAACTTTACTATAAATCTCAGACACCTGTCCATACATCTTTCATTGGTGACAGATGAGGAGGAACAAGGCACGATGTTTCATTCACTGAAGTCAGCTGCAAAACTCTAATCAGTTTCAGTGGAGTTACGAGGATACTAGGACAGACCACACGTTGCAGGTATGGGTATATAACAGTGATGACTAGACAACTTACCATGCAAAAAAAGAAATGGGGAAATACTTTCTTGGAATTACACCTCCTATGACTCATTTGAAGAATACACATAGGCGTATGGGCAGAGTTAAAAAGAGAAACATAGCACAGTGATTCCCAAACTTCATTAGACTTCAGGAGTCATCCTTAACTATGTAGCACGCTGCAGCAGCAAGCAGTTTGATTCCTTTTCACATCAGTTTTAACTTCTCAAATTCTGTGACAAAACAAGAGTTGATAGTTACCCTCAGGAAGCATGCCATGAAGATGAGGCTCTGGAGGAGAGAGAGGGCAGAAAGAACAGATCTTCAGGTATAACCTCAAATTCTTAATTCTCTTAATCAAAATAGACTATTTCAATGCCATTTTTTTAAAAAACTTGGCATACTATAGTCATCAAGTATACAATGATAAACCTAAATTCATAGACATATGCCTTTGGTTTGGGAATTGCTTCTTCAATTATAATGATAAATGAATTGTAGCTGCAGTTCCAGGTGACAGAAATCTGAGTATTCCTCTCCTTATCTTATTGAACTACGGTATGTGTACTGGTGTTGAATGTTAAAATGCACACTTTCCTACACTTGCTTCCTGAAAACATAAATTCTGCAAACTGCAGCATAAGCATTCTTCCTACTTCTCCTGATAATTGGTTTAATGGATACTAAGAGCTGGAGAAGCAATGTAGCATGTACAATTTATTGCTATAGCTAATTACTGAGAGTGTACACGTGCAGCATGTTACAAAGAACGTAATATATACAACTGCATGCATGTACAAAACATCTATAAATCCACCTTGTAATGAAAGCTCCAAATGAAATTTCCTTAAGAACTTCTAATCAAAGTCTTTGGAAAAGCAATCTAATCTTAATATAATTAGTACACTCACAGAGTAACCCCTTATGGCCGATTTAAAGATATTTAGCTAGATGTCAGCATTTGTTTTTAAATACTCTGAACATTTTGAACCACAAATTCTAAAATCCTTTAAACAAGATGGAAGATTAATATTGTAATTTCTTGCTGTTGGAAAGAGAGGAACTTCACCAACTGCTTGACAAAAAAGAATTGGCATTAGTTGTCAATCACATTGTTTCTGTCTCTATTGTTCCTTGCTCATACAGAGTATCTATTTATTAAGGTTACCAAGCTTACCTTCTTCCATGGAAATTGACGAAACCTCAGTGACCAGCAAATACACATTTCATCCTGATGCATTTTTTGACCACTGCCTGATATTCCTTAATTAGCTTTTAGATTAAACATTTGCTTCCCCAATATTAATAGTTCTACAATAAGCAAAATTACACAAATTATTTAGTCAAATTGACAACACACAAAATGATCATGCTAAGACTTAGACACTATTTGCAGGTCCAATCCAAAGCTGAATTAATTTAATTACCACCCTAGTATTTATTTCAGTGTGTGTCAGTCTGTCCCCATGTTCGGTTTAGGATCATTTTTCTCCCTGGGTTTTGTCACTGCTTTGCATGCCCAACAGCTGTTGGGCATCTAAGGGGATGAAAAGGAGGGTCCTAGCCCTTGGGGGGTTTGTGCTGAGGAGCTCTAAGATGTAGCCCTGGTGTCTGCAGCATTCATGGACCTCCCAGTGAAGGTCCATGCGGATGCTGTGGGCCTTCTGCTCCCTGGTGAGGCCTGCTGGCCACCCTGCCATTGCAGTCACCTGCTGGGCTCAGCAGTATGCTGGCAAGGGGACAATCAGCCAGGTGGGTGAGGTTTCATGTGGAAAGGCCACCAGTGTTGCTGCATGGGTCCAGCAGAGCTGGTGGCCATGGTGTTTTCCCCACAGGCCTAGTAGGAGTTCTTGGGCTCACCCCAGCACTTGCAGCTGGGTGCTAACAGCTCCATACTGCCCTAATCCCTCTAGGTTGTGATGTAGTTGTGAGAGGTCATGAAGGGGGAGAGCTCAGATTATAGCAGACTGTTAGCTTCAGAGCACTACTTTGGATCCTCTCTGTGCCAAATTCTGCTCAGCCTGCCAGGTGAATGCCCCATGACGTCCCTTCTTCTGCTGCGAAATGTTCCCTCAGCCAAGAGCCATGTGTGAAATCCACTGGGCATCATCCAGACTCATCCGTCTGCTGAGATAAACCCTGCCCACTTCAAACTGTTCTTGATGTGAGACAGAAGTAATAGAATCTGCTCAAGAGACAAAGCATTTACGTGACCATTGTTTGAGCTCCCCCAAATTCAGTTCAATCTCTTAGAGCTTCAGAGGGACTTGAGCCTAGGAAGGGAATACTTTTGTATCCACATGGCTCACCAACCTCCTGGGGCAAAGAAAAATGACATATGTTCATATTTTCCAATTAACAGTCTCAGTATGGCTAAAAACAGCAAGTTATGTCTTCCAATATCTGAATTTCCACCTGAATGTGTGTTGGTTTTTGGATGCATAGCTGGAAAGTTTTTTGGCAGTGGCTTTCCTTTGCAAAGGTAAGCTATAGAGCCTATCTCAGAATGCTTTGGGGACTGCATCACAGGGGAGCAAATCTGAAAGCAAGTTGCTTATCATGAGTAGAACCATTACAAATATGAGCAGGAAAAGTAAAACACAGACTGGGAAGAAAGGAGGGGATCAATACATTTACTCTAAACTAATGAATTTCATCTACCATCTGCTTTCTCCCCCCTTCCAAACTATTCATCTGTGTGCCCTTTTTTATTTCTCTTCTCACTTTCCCTTCCATCTGTTTTCCTAAATCAAGTCAGTTTATTACGAAGATAATTGTTATCATCAATAAAGAAGCACTACGTCACCTACTAATCCTCTGAAGGAGAATGAAACAGAAAGTAAAGAAGGAAAGGGGAAAGGTGCTGTGTGTGAATCACATGACAAAATTGAGCCCTGCCAGAAATTTCTTACAGCACTGAAGATCAGTCTTAGTGGAATAATGGCAAGGATTAAGATGATGAGGGGCAGGTGTTGGGTCGAACAAATTTAATAGGATGTGTCCCAAATCTATCAGATCAGGCCTCCTGCCCCTTAGCAATGCCATACCCTGCACTGATCTATATGAGCAGCTCATTAACATCAAAGGGAGCAGTTTGCTTTTTTGTGTAGCTGGACAACCTGGTTAGCAAACTGTGGAGCAAGCTCTGGGTCCAAAACTGCAGAAACTGCTGCTCTTTTTCTGAACGCTTTATGCTGAAATGTAAGAAACAAAATTTGCTGTAAAAGATAGCCTTTGAAAGCTGCTTGCCTCTGATGGTCTGCTCTTTGTAAACCTATTGCAAATATAAAATATATTCATACAGAAGCCATTTTAGACAGGCAGGCTGCTAGACAGTTTTTTATATAGTATACAGCCAGTTGCACAATGAAGCAGGAGCTGAAGGAACTGTGGATGAACCCAAATTTCCACTCAGAGTCTCTGGGAAGGAAAAGAAAGATGTCATGAATAATTATAATGCCTGACTGGAACCATAGAAATTGTGAGAGTAGAAGAAAAGATGCTCCACAACTGTTTTCTTATCTTTCCCTTGCTATTTGCAGCTTCTTTAACCTCAGCTAATGTAAATTAGTGTCTTCTATTCTCTTCGATAGAGCTCGGTCAGTTTAAAGAAAGCAGGAAACCTGGCTTGTTACTTAAGAAAAGTGAAAGGGAAAGTGGCTGCCTGAAGTCACTTGGAAATGATTGTGTCCATCTTTGTCCAGAGGCTGCTTGCAGCACAAAACAGCTCTCTGCTTTTGTCTGTACGCAGGATTCAAAACGAATGATGGCATTACCACTCTCTAGCAGACAGGTTATTCTGGCAAAATCTGTGCTATAAAATTCAAGGACTTACTAGCATTTTCTCATAGATAACAAACTTCACCAATCTGGGGAAGCGTTACTTGCATCAGAATGAAAAAACAAATGTGAGTCTGACAGTTCAGTGCTAGCAACAGGTTTGACAGCTATCTGACAAATAAGGTAATTAAGGATATATTTTATTGATGTTTTAAGTCTAAACCCAGCAAGAGGCTCTGAATTCTTGACCAGCAAACACAGGGGCTTATACTGCAGACAAAGAGCCTTCCTTGCCTCAGAAATCCCGCTGGAGTGAATGGGAAAATGGATGCATGTAATGCTACCCCGTGGCTGCTTGCGAGATCAAGGCTTACCATCTGCACAGTGCAGCCTTAAAACCCCTATTGATCTGCTGTGTCCTTGCCACCTTTCTGTGCCCTTGCCTGCAAAGGGGAGCGCAGCCATTTTAACACCCCAGTGCACTCTCACTGAAAATCTATGGCTATTGCCATGGGTCACTACGCTGATAAAGCAGGTGTCTCACTTTGCGCTGTGAATCTCACCAGTGGCACTTCTGTCAGCTCAAGTGCTCACTGCTGGCAGATGGAGTGCAGGTGCCTGAGGTGGGCACTGCTGAGCCTGCCTCATGCTAAGGCAGCAAAAATGGCAAAAGCAACGGCTTTGTTAGAGGCAGCAAGCATGCCTTGTGTGCTGCTGGATGAGACAAACATTTCTGCATTGTGTTTGCACATACCTTTGGCAAGTCAGACCTTTGGCAAGAATAGAACGAGTGGAATGAAGTAGTCTGACTCATATTTCTTCCCCCCAGTGCTGCACATTTCACACACAGACATGCTAAATCACTTATGTGCAATCAACATTTTCTAATTGGCCTGCATTTATTTCCAATCACACACACACACACACACACAAAAAAAAAAAAAAAAAAAAAAAAAGGTGACACTGTGGCATTATAGTAGAAAAACAGTACAGAGGCTCAGGACTGACTCCAAACTACCTATCACATCACTGCAGAAGGGCTTTCTGAAGTCCACTGGAGTTAGGGTCACCTTTCAATCGCTTCTACTGACATGTAGATTGAAAGGAATCAGTATTTCACAGAAAATTCCTTTTCCTGCAAAGTCATTTTTAAAAACAGACAAAGCATCAATACACTGCACATTGTTGTTTCATTCCCCAAACCCACCTCCCATTGGTGGCCAGAAACCCCGAAACCACCAGAGATGAATGCATTACTTTTTTCCAAGATGCTGCTCCCAAGCCCTTCTGCAGACAGCCACCCCATGTTGCAGGACACGTCTCTAAACTGTTCAAGCTGAATGATCCTCAGGATGGTGAAATCTTTTCATTTTTTATTTGGCTTTGTGCTTCCAATTTCCCTGCTCTAGATGAGCCCATAACTACCTCTGTGGGGCACAAAGGCTTTCACACTTCTCTCTTATATGGGAGTTCTATGGATGGGGACATCTGGCTTTTCCCAGAGGTTTTCCAGCGGTGTGATTTGTCAATGCTCAATGAACTTCACTGATCATTTTATTTACGTATGAATATCTACCCTTACCCTGAAGAGCTTCAGGTCCCATGCTACAATTACTATTGTCCTCACTAATCAGACAGAAAGCTGGGCCAATTCCCAGCTTTACTTCCAAGCACAGCATAGCACTGCACACCTCGAGGGATAGACTGCTTTGTTACCAGTGTTTCCACAGGGCTGTTTGGTGTATACTACCAGCAGAGGTAGCTTGCTATTGCATGACAGTTGCAGAAGACCCTTGCTTACTCCCCCTGTAACACAGTGCTTGGCTGCTGCCAACAGAGAGCATCCATTTGGGCATTGATATTTGTGCTCTGCAGGACTGCAAAAGTACCTGACCTCCTCTGCATCAAGTTTCTTGATTTATAACTTCTCCTGAGGAGCTGAGTGACACCTTTTTACTGTAAGACTGTTTATGGATCACAGTTAAGTCTTTGAATTTCAGTTGCTGCGTTAATTTTTAAGAAATTGAATATTTGATTTTCTGCCCAACATAAAAGATCAGAATGCCTCAGTTTAATCCTCACAGCAAATTAGGTTATCCCTCAAAATGAAAGATGAGGCATAGCAGTTACAATGGATGGTGGGCAAAAATGGCTGCTCCCTTTATCTTAAAGGAAAAAGTTTTTTGAAATATCATCTCAATCAGCATGCAGAGAAGGTGTCCATTTTCAGGCATTCTTTTCCACAACCACTTATTCTAAATTATAAATTATATATAAATCTCCAGTTCCTTGCTTCACTAAATAAATTAAGAAAAACAAAACAAAACAAAACAAAGCACTGTATATACAATTTTTGTGTCAGGTGAGAAATCTGAATTCCAAGAAGTGTAATTTTAAAAAGGACAGATCATCTGAGTGTAAACTCAAGGGCAGCCTCCTATAAATCTCACACACATCAGTGTTTGAAGCCTATGGGTTGCCATGGTTACCATGACATTGCTAGTCTTATTTATAGCCCTGCACTATATATATTGCTTTCCAGAAGGAATGAAAGGGATGTCTGACTGTGAAGGAATCTGGGAACTGCATGTTAAAAAAGAAATGCAGAGGGGGGGAAAAAAAAAATCTAATTAAGGAGGGATTGCTGAGGTTACACCCTGCTTTTTGTAGCGTGGGGTTGTGACACCATCCTCACATCAGAGCAGCCAGAAGGGATGCAGGCAGCTGTGTGGCCCCTTCACTCGCAGCCTGGTCCGGGGGAAGCTGGGGCAGGATTTCCCAGTGCTGATCCATGCTCCTGAGGGATGCTCCCAAGGGGGCACATGGGTGGCAATGCCCCCAGTACCATGGCTGGTGGGGTCAGTGGGGGAGAAGGGCTTGAGGCAGAAATCAGCAGGCTCAGATGTCAGTGCCCTCCAGACCTGTGTCCCCAGGGACAGGTAGCTGAGGATGTCTGCAGCAAAGCAACACACCTTCCCCAGCGTCAGCCAGGAGCAATGCATTGGGCTGTCCTTTCTCTCTAAAGCAGACGGTAACATGCATATATGTAGTCACATACATGTATAAATATTATGTCATAAATGTTACAACACACACATATATATGTGTGTTATGAAAAATATTTTTTCTGTTATGATGATTATTAAAAAAAAAAAAGAAGTCTGTGTTTTTTCAAGACACAGGCATTGTCCTAAAATGTAAGGTAAAGACAAGCTTGCTGGATCTGTAGAAAAGAGAGAGATGAAGAAAGGTAGATGTAGATAAAGACAGGGATAGCAGTGGGAAAGAAAGAGAGAGAGTGAGGAAAGAAGGAGGGGAAGAAGGGAGGAGAGGAGGAGGGCAGGAGGAGAAGAGAGATGAATGGAAGGAAGCAAGGAAGGAAGCAAGGAAGGAAGGAAGGAAGGAAGGAAGGAAGGAAGGAAAGGAGAGAAAATGGAAGAAGGGAGGTAAGCAGGCTTTGGTGAGGAAAGGATGGGGTGAGGAGGAAAGAAGAGGGAGAGGGAAGGGGGGAAGAAGAAGAGAAGAATTTTTAATAAAATGCTTCTCCGGGTTTTAATCCAATTTCATTTCCCATAGCCAGGTCATTGCCCAGGTCAGCTACCAGCACAAAGGTCAATTCCAGCCACCCAAAGCAAGGCAGTGATGGATCAATGATATTGATATAGAAATAAACAGAAAAGATAGATGTATGGAAAATGGGAAGCAAAAAAAATCTTAACTTCTGGAATGCAAACCCCTAAGAAAAATAATAAAAGAAAATTTATTAAAAATGGCTGACATGAGGAGCTTGTCTCCTAAATACTGTCTCCTTAAAAATTTTACAGGACTGGTAGTATTGGTGAGATTGCACAAAAAGTTTCTGAGGAGAAGAAGGTCTGTTCAGAATGCAGCTGAGCTGAAACCTCTTTGGGAAGAAGCTTGATATGAGGCCAGATTATTTTGCAGAAAGAGCATACACCACAGTTTCAATGTATTGTTTTAATGGTGAGTGTTTTGCTGATTAAAGACATGTGGGAATGACTGGAAACAGATGCCTGTGGAAAAAAATTGGCTAAGGTCTGATAGAAACAAGAAAGGCAAAGTATCCTGTGTCTCTGATAATGACAGTGAGATGTCCCTTTCACTAACTCTATAAAATTCAAATGGCATGAATCCTGACAAAGTACTCATTAAGAATATTGTAAAATATATTACTTAAACTTATTTTCAGAATTATAAATGCTTTCTACTTGGTTGCCTATGGAATTGTAAGGATGTAATCCAAAGCTCTCTGGCTGTTTTGACATGGAAAAGCAAACAAGAAAGCAAACAAACCTGCAATTTAATGAGATGATCACAATTGTGGAAGCACAGGTGTACTCTGAAATCACTTGTCCCTTGATTTTTAGTCCCCTTTTCCTCTTTGATAGTGCCCACAGATTTGATTTAGTCCATTACTGCGTGTACTGATAGCTTTAATTAGGGAGTAGGAAAAACAAACAAACAACAAAACAAAACAAAACAAAACAAACAAACAAACAAAAAAAAAAAAACAAACAAGAAGGGGAAAACAAGAAGGGGAAAACAAAATAATAATAAAAAAAAAAAATTAGGTCCTGCCCTTCTCAATCATTTTAAAGAGATTTTCCTCCCAGAAGCTAAAGAACTTTCCCTCTTAAGACATAAAATGCAGCAATTGAATGTTCCAATGAAACACCGTGCAATTGTCGTAACCTAGTGTTAGTATTAATTACAATGTCATGGCTGTTTCTCCACAGAGATTGTGTCCCTCAGCAGTTAGTTATGCAAGTCCTGTTCAGAAGCAGCCATCACTATATCAATATACTTTTGCTGTTGTCTGCAAATTACTAGATGACCTAATGCCACTGCCAGCTTTTGTAGTAGTATTTTTCTTTGTATCGATTAAATGTAAATTATTGAGGAAAGTAATTGAGGAAATTCCAATGTAGCACAGATGACAGTCTCTGTAACTAGAGGCTGTCTGTCATTGAATTGGATACTTCTGACCTCATAATTTGATATAATGTTTATTATCCAGGATGCTCCTCTAAGAGTCTATTATTTAGGATCTTGTTTAAATGCCTGCCCTGGCGCACTAGAGAGAGACTGGGGGGATCCATTTGCCAAAAGGAGAACCAATAAATCTTTAGGTGGCAGCAACTGGAACAATGTCTGCATTCAGTTGTACCTCTGCAAGAAAAGACATGGGAGGTGGGGGGGTGGGTTGGAATACATATGACTTTACAATATTCTCATTTTTTTTCCTTTTACAGGGAAACCTTATAGGAAATAATATTCCAGTATAATTCTGTGGAAACAATTCTTGCAGCAACTATTCTAATGTATATTGACTTTTGATAGTGAATGGTGCTTTGCTTTCCATTTACTTCTGATTCTCCACAGGTCAGATTATAAAAGAAGGTGGGCTTTCAACGAGTCCTTGGGGGATCATGGGGCCACTTCTTTGGGAACCTGGGTCAGCAAAACTCTGTCCCCAGTCATGCAAAAATGGAGCACATCTGTTCTGCTGAGACACAGGATTTCTTTCTTTGACTGTAGCGTAACCTTCAACCTTCTGACCTTGTAACTTGACCACAGAATCATGCATATTAAAAAATCAAGTGCCAATAGACATTAGATGGGATGTTGAATCATCTTAATGGGTGGGAGGTCATTAATTTGCATGGTTGAGATTGTGTTTCTGTTCCCTCTTAGTCCATTTGAACAGAATGCAAATGCAATTGTACCAGCTAAACCTCCCTGTGTGAAGCAGACAAATCAAGGGTGTGTCATGCCTGTAGCTGCATCTTTGCAGGGCCAGGGAAAGCACCCTCTGCTCTTTGTTAATGCCTTTCTCTAAAGGTATTACTTCTGCTTTCAAAGCTCCAGGTATAGTCATGCTCTTACTGTGTGCCACCGAAAATGGTACCATTTGTGAGGTTTTTAACGACATTTCAAAAGTCAGCACTCTGGTCTAGGAAATGTCTGACACCCCTGACAGATCAGCCAGAACTATGACAGTGGATGCAGGGATGCACGCAGGGTAAGCAGAAGCCCCTAGGGTGTGTGAGCGACCAGGAGCAAGGTGAACAGGGTGGGCAAACTGGGCATATGGCATCAGTCAGGGCGTGGAGCAGCATTTTGAGCAGGGAGGTTGAGCAAGACAGGTAATTGTTGTGTCATTTTGTGCACAATAGACACGAGGTTCTAGGACAAGGAAGAGGAGACGCTGGGAGAACTAGTAAAACCTCAGAAAGACCAACCACAAAGAACTCAGAAAGGCTGACCACGCCAAGTTGGCTCAGTCTCCAAACTGCATCAAAAGCAGTGCTACAAAGAAGGCACAAAGAAGGCACTAGTGATTGGAAACTCCTCTCTGAGAGTCACTGAGGCTCCCATTTGCCATCTGGATAATCAGATAATCATCTGGATAATCATCTTTCCAGAGAGGTTTGCTGCCTGCCTGGAGCCCATATTTGTGATATTACAAAGAAGCTACTGAGTCTGGCGGGTTCCAAAGACCCTTCCTATCACCCTTTCCTACTTTTTCAAGTAGGATCAAATGATACTCTAACATGGGAACTCTGAACTATCAAAAAGGATGTTATCTCCCTTGGAAAGGTGTTGAAGGGATTGGGAACACAAGTAGTATTCTCCTCTGTCCTCCCATTTGGTGACTGGGACCCAGGAAGAAGTAGACAAATGGACCGAATGAATGATTACCTTTAAGTCTGGTGCCATGCCCAAAGTTTTGGGTTCTATGACCTTGGACATGCCTTTGAGGGACTGGGCGTGATGATGCCAGTTGCGGTGCAGCTGACCAGGTGGGGCAAAAGTATTCTGGGCAGTAAGCTGACTGAGCTTGTCAAGAGGGCTCTAAACTAGATGCAGTGGGAAAAGGAGATAAACCTCTGAGTGAAGAAAATGTACCTGAGAACACTGTCACTCTAATGGCAGGGAAATACTTGTGAACTGTTCCAATGCAATTAGAAGTGGTTCTGGAAACATGAAATGACCGATTGCCGAACTGAATTGCCTCTACGCCAATGCATGCAGCATGGGAAACAAGCAAGAGGAATTGGAAACCATGGTGCAATTAGACAGATATGACCTGATTGCTGTTGTGGAAATGTGGTGGGATGGATCACATAACTGGAATATTGGAGTAGAGAGTTACAAACTCTTCAGAATGTATAGACAGAGAAGAAAGGGAGGGGCTGATGCACTCTACTTTAGGGAAGGGATTGATTGGGAAGAATTGTCTCTGAGAAACAGCCACGGACAGGTTGAGAGCTTGTCGGTGAGAATTGAAGACTACACCAATAACGGACAGCTTGTGGTTGGGGTCTACTACAGGGTGTCTGATCAAGAGGAACCTGTGGGTGAAGCATTCTTGGTCCAGCTACAAGTGTCATGCTCACATGCTCTCATCCTGATGGGGGACTTCAACCACCTGGATGTCTGCTGGGAAAACTACACAACAGGCTGTAAGCAATCCAGGAGATACCTAGAGTATGTTGAAGATAACTTCCTAGTCCAGGCATTTGACAAACCAACCAGATGAGAGGTGTTAGTGGATCTGGTGATCACCAAGATGGAAGAGCTCATTAAGGAGGTCAAGACTGGAGGCTGTCTGGGCTGCAGTCACCAGGCCGTGGTAGAGTTTTTGATCTGGAGGAATATGGGCCTGGCAAAGAGCAAAGTCAGGACCCTGAACTCCCAAAGAGTGAACTTCAAGCTGTTTAAAGACCTAGTAGATGAGATCCCATGGGACACCATCCTTAAGGACAAAGGAGTTGAGTAGAGCTGGCAGCTCTTTAAGGATATTTTCCTTAGAGTGCAAGAACTCTCCATCCCCCTGTGTAATAAAGCAGGTAGGGAGGGCAGATAACTAGGATGGCTGAGCAAGGGCCTGCTGGTCAAACTGTGGAGCAAGAAGAAAGTACACAGGCAGTGGAAGCAGGGACACGTGGCCTGGGAAGAGTACAGGGATGCAGTCCAGATGTGCGGGGATGGGATAAGGAAAGCCAAGGCATGTATGGAACTGAGCTTGGCAAGGGATGTAAAGAATAACAGGGGGGATTTTATAGGTACATTGCTCAGAAAAGAAAGGTCAAGGCAAGTATTCCTTCTCTGATCATGAGAAGAGTGAACTGGTAACGACAGACATGGAGAAGGCTGAGGTACTCAACAATTTTGCCTCAGTTTTCACTGCCAGTCAGGCTTACCATGTCTTTCATTTCCCTGAACCTACAAATGGAGGCTGGGGGAGCAAAGTCCCACCCACTGTAAATGAAGAGCATGTTTGAGACCACCTGATGCAGCTTCGAGACCATCTGATGAAGCTAAACAAGTACAAGTCTATGGGACCTGATGACATGTATCACAGGGTCCAGAGGAAACTGGCTGGTGTAGTTGCCAAGTCTCTCATCATCATTTTGAAAAGTCCTGGCAGTCAAGTGAAGTTCATGGTGACTAGAAAAAGTGAAACATCACTACTGTTTTTAAAAAGGGTAGAAAGGACCTGGGGAACTACAGAGTGGTGAGTGAATGCCTGGCAAGATCATGGAAAAGATCCTCCTTCAAGCATTATCAAGGCACATGCAAGACAAAGAGATGATTTGAGACAACCAGCATGTCTTCACCAAGGGCAAATAGTTCCTGACCAGTCTGGTGGTGAGTGACTGCCTCAGTTGACGGAGAAAGACTACTGATGTTATCTACCTGGACTTCTGTAAGGCCTTTGACGTGGTCCTACATGACATCCTGATCTCCTTATTGGAGAGAGATAGACTTGATGGCTGGACCATTCAGTGGATAAGGAGTTGGCTTGAAGGTTGTACCCAGAGAGTAGTGGTCAATGGTTCTATGTCCAAGTGGAGGCTGGTGATGAGTGGAGTCCCTCAGGTGGCTGTCATGGTACTGGTGCTGTTTATTATCTTTATCAGTGACACAGACAGTGGGATTGAGTGCACCCTCAGCAAGTTTGCAGATGACACCAAGCTGAGCAGTGCAGTTGATACAACAGAAGGAAGGGATGCCATCCAAAGGGACCTGGACAAGCTTGAGAAGTGGGCCCACATGAACCTAATGAGGTTCAACAAGTCCAATTGAAGGTGCTGTGCCTGGGTCGGAGCAATAATATTCTAAGAACTCTCATTATTGGACTGCTGAGATATCTTTCAGTGCTCTTACTGATTTTTATCAGGAGTACAAAGAAGCAGTTTTCAGATTCAGAAGTTCAAACACAGATAATGTTGTGGAGGATGTGATTAAGTTCTGCGTTGCAACATCTTTAGGTTATTTACCATACAATATGAGTGTTTTCCATTTCTTTGCTTTAGAGTCAGAAGAACTTTTGCTCATTTCTATATGCATCTCACTACTACGTGGCCAAAAATGTAATCTTGTATTCTCCTAATTCTTCCAATCTTTATCTGTGTATCAAACTTTCTGATTTCTGTTACCACTTTCAAGGACCTTCTCTGTTTTGTGGCTCCAGAATTTTCTGCTTGGTCCCCAAGGCAGAGCATTTAGGATAGGTCAAACACAAATTTTGTCTTCCTACTCCAAACCTTCCAGCCAAACCTGTTTAACAATGCGTAACACAGTTTAAAAAGTGTGCATCTGTCATAGCTGACTTCAAGACTAAAAAATAGACAGTCATGTACCATTTAAAACACTATAAAAGCAATAATGTAGTAAAGCAAGTGTATATTACTACCAGATCTAAAATAAATTTTAAGCTACTCAAATACTATTGTAAATAGACAATTGTATCTGAAGCAAACCTGCATGTAAATATCATTCCTGTTGCTGAAAAGTTTTAAAATAATGTAGATAACAAAAGAACAGTACCAGAAAATGTCAAGGAGGCTGACAGAAAATGAAGCACATTTCTCCTCTCCTGGAAGCTGTGAAGAAATATATATTTAAATAGAAATCTTTGCAATTAGCAGCTCCAGTGCACAGTGGCTCTTCGAAGATTTGTTTTTTCTTATTTTAAGTGTTCCTCAAAGTGGTATTTTATTCTTGCAGAACTGTTGCTATTCGCTGTATTTGCCACCATCCCTTTCACAAGTGTCAACTCTTTAGTGTTATCTACATTTTCAGCAGTATTTGGACTTTTAACATATTTTCAAGCTTTCTTTGTGAGAATAAATGAATAAGATTATCCAGTGTCATTTACTTACGCAGCAATCCTTTTTCCTTTCTGGCTACACTCCCTTCCAGTATGCTTAACAAGCAGTCTTTTGACCATTAGAAGCTGATACTGGGCAACCAAGGAGACTCCAGCCTGCTTTTTGTCTTCTATGCAACCCAGAGACTGATTTAACCCTTGGTACAAACTAAAGCAGCCTCAGGGCATGCTAATTCGTGTTGACATGAAGGGTTCTCTGAGGACCTGCCAAAGACCCCAGATCCCCATTGTGCTCCAACTTTGCATCTGACCGGCATAAAGATCCTTCTGTGACAACCTCTGCCTAAATTGTCCAAAATGCCCTTTCCATAGCACAAAAATGATTATGTACACCTACCTCCCCATAGTCTATAGGAATATCCTGTAAAATGTGATTCAGTAACTTGGGTAGAAATTTAGTCTTATATCAATCTACTTCAATTTCCTAAGGCTGTTTTTTTAGGAAGAAGGAGTGGCTGAAATGTGAGTGAGTGAATATTAAATGGGGAAGCGCAGGTGCCCCTTGTGTGGAGCAGTGCCTGGTCTCACGCTGTGTTGCAGCTGATTTACACTACTTGAGGAAGGAAGGAGAGATTTCTTCTCTTTGGGTAAAAAAAAGCTCCAGTCACATTATACTACTAAAAGTTTTTAGTATTTAGAACTTAATTTTAGCAAAGTTATTTCACTGCTTTCTCTGATTGGCCTTATCTTAATATCCCCATCTTAATCACATTTGACTTTTTTTTTTTTTTTTTTTTTTTTTTTTTTTTTTTTAATACAAAATCATATCTATTTTAGCAGAATGATTTCTGCAAACTGGCTTTTCTGGTGATGTGAATCCCTCCGAGCTGCTGCTTTTGACATATTTACAGGTATCATTTTGTTCTTTTGCACAGAATTTCTGCTTCTCGCTCTTTTGTGCATAGAGTCAAATAGGAGCTTTGCCGCGCAAATACCTGACTAATGAAAACTCCAATACTTCCACAAAACCTCAACATAATGAACAACTCAGAGGAAGGAGAGAAGTTTTTGCAAAGACAGGGACTTTTCAGACAGATAGTAGTGAAAAATAAGGCTTCACTACAAGAAAGGATTTAGGAAGGCTGATAAAATAATAACAACTTCTTAGGCAATAAAGTGATCAAAGGACATAGTTAGTAATAGAAACAATTGCTTTCTATTTGTCTAAGCACGAGCTGTGTCTACCGTGTCCTATAAAGGGTAATTGCAAATGGCATGGTTTTTAACCTGCAGTCTCCTGAGACACCAGTGAAAGCAAGGTTGCATGGTGCCTTACCCTTGACAAAATAAGTGCTTATTGTAAGAAGGGGGCACTAGACTACAACTGTGCCCTCCCTGAAGGTCGCTGAGGAGTGGGATCAATTTATTTAGCAGGTTAGTGTGAGTCCTCAGGGGAAAGGGGGAGCACAATCCTCAGCTTTGCCCTAAAGGCTTGCTCAGCACAGATGATGTGAGCACAGCCAGCTGGTAACAAAGCTGCTGGAGATGTTGTAACCAAGAGTCAGGTGTGCAAAGGAGAGAGAAGAAAAGAAGGTGTTTTCCTGAGCAAGCAGCTTATTTTTTTTAAGTAGTTTAATTCTTTTACAAATAGTGGCTTCATCAAGATGACATTGGTAAGTATTACACCATATTTATTAAGCAGAATAAATTAAATGTATCAGAGGAGAAAGGCAAAAGGGAAAAAAATGAAACCCACTTTTCTAACACTTTTTTCCCCTTCATTTTGTCTGTGATGCATAGAGTATGGGTTACACTTTTGCTGCTTGTATCTGACAGCTATGCAGTTTACATGGCCAGAATTACCTTCTCTGTATGCAGTGCACCCTTCATTTGTAGGAAAAAACAAACAAACAAACAAACAACAACAACAACAAAAAAAAACACAACAATACCACATAGTGTGTATATTAGATCAACCTAGCAAATCAAATTCTGATTTATTGGACTGTATGGAAGAGAGACTGGGTGGCCTGGATAGTGGGGAGATAAAGGAGAGTTATTCCCTTATGAGATATTGGTTAAAATTCATTTATGCTACTAGGAAAGGAGGGAGAGTGATTGCAATCTCAAGCCTAAAAAAGTGAAAAATATTGCCTGGGACAAGTTGTGGAAAGCTGTGTGTTTGTTAGCCTCCAGGATGATGTTAGTAATCAAATGTTTTCATGCAGAAGAAGATTACATTTCCTCACACTGCCTAGATTTCAGATCATCTTTCCCTGAACAACTGTGTGCTCTCATGGCTTCTGCCTGGGTAAGACTTCTTCTTGACCTCTGATATGCATTAAGGTACAGCTTTGATGAAAAGGTGCACATCTGAATCCCTTGTTTGGTACAGGGCTCCCAGCTTAAATTTCTGACTTATCTCCCAGTTTTTTGATTTACGTATTTTCCAGAGCTACAGCTGGGTCTTCCCAGTTTCTCAGGCATAGAAGTTTCCATGGTAACCTTGTAAGTAAAGGTAAAGCTGTGGTGGAAGTCAGCATTAAGCCAACGAACCACCTATGTACAAAGAAGCTGCTCAGGGCCAGGTAATGAAACACTCTGGGAGGACTAGTGCAGACGGGGTATGAGGCACATGGTACAACGTACATGGCTTTTTCTGGTCAAGATTTATGTTGCTGCATGATGTGTTTGAAAAGTGCTCTAGGCATGGTAGGATTTATTAAAACAAGAAAACAGCCTGGGCTGTTGAAGTAAAACATACATATAGCTCCAATGCCACCCCCCTCACACCTCTGAAACCAAAACAAACAAACAAAAAAAAAAACATGACACGGTGACAAGATCAATAGCAGAGAGACAAGAAACCGATAATTATTGGACCCGGTTGCAATGACAAATAGGCAAACCCATTCAACTACTAATAAGAAGGCTGAGTTGTGAGAGGAGCTGCTGCCTCTTTCCAAATTTTTTTTTTTTTTTTTTTTTTTTTTTTTTTCACTCTTTGGATACAATGAGGTTTACTAAAAGCACAACAGATCCTGATGGAAGGGATTTCAGTCTCATGGGGACAGCGGGATTGTCCTCAGCTGCCTTTCTGTTTCTTGTACATGGCCAGTAAAATGTGACAAAACCAACTGTGTAATCAACTGAAGAGGAGCTGAGTCTAGACTTATTCTGACATTTATTCTTTTGTGACACTGAATAGTATTTTCTAGTAGCAAGGCAAAGATTTTTAAGCTCCTCCTGATTTTTTTGATGCCATCCAGCAGCAGTGTTTTCAGGGTTTCTTTTTAAATATTTTTGTCTTCATGTTTACTAATTCCCTTGCATGATCTGCTTAAACTCACAAAGCTAGAGTAATCTCAAGAAAAACACTACTTACAGATGCCTTTGTGGAACTCAGTGGGACACATGGAGGCTTGTAACTCAGATTTATGATAAACCTTAATTCTTAGAGTCTTTGTCTGTGTGCTATGTGAAAGGCAAAGCACACCTCAGTGTGGAGCAGATCAGGGTGTCCCTGCAGGGCTGAGTGTAGATCATCAGAAGCATAGCCACCAACAGGCTCTCTTTGTTTCTGAGATCTCCTTTGTCGTGGGGACACCATACAAAGCTAAAGAAGACCAGATTGTACTGGTAGGACAAGAAAAATCCTTCACCATAGCACGAAAGAAGTACTCTAAGTACCGATTATTTAAAACAATAGGATTTCTTCAGTTGCACAAAGTGGCTAATCAGCTCTTAAGAGGGATGAAGCGCTCTGAAGAGGCTAATAACTATTCTATGTCACCAGACCTGCATCTTAATGAAAGGTGGAGGTCTGACTGCTTTCAAGTTCTACAGGATTCAGGAAAATATCTGTCCACGTGAAAAGGAGGCAGTGAGAAACAATTGTGTAGTCACTGGGGGAAGCAGAAGCCCTGACAATGAGGTGTGTGTGTATATCATTATATATATACACAATATGTAGTAAAAGAAGGTAGTGACTGTAACGTTATCCAGCTGCTTTGTTGTTCACTGGTTCTGTCCTATAGACACTTAATGCATGCACTCTGCATTTGATATTACCACCCAAATAAACAACACGATGAAGAAGCACTAATGCACTAAGCTGCCTATCTAGAAGGAACTACAAACTTGTGTCTCCATCTGGCACGGATTAGCTGCCAGGAAAGACAAATGTTTTGCATTAAATGCTAGAATTGCAATTACTTTTTTTTTTTTTTTTTTTTTTTTTTTACAATAAGGGCTGGGTAAAACAAGCTGCACTTTCCTCCTCTGATGAGTGATATGTTCCTCCTTAGCCCCACTCTGATTATTTGACCACAGCTACATTTTGTAGCTGCTCTTGATCCTGAGTGCAGAAATTATTGGATAATGCAACCTGGAGAATGTAAAGCAACGTCTCCTGCTTTTAATTACTGTGAAGCTAGATTTATGCAACTGATGGGATGAAAGGTAGAGATACACTAAGAGGCATGATAGAGAAATGTCCCACCAATGTAGGCACGTCAGCGTACTCCTTATCTTCTGTTGTCAGTGGTATGCTTCATGTTGCATGGGGAATGGTTCTGTAACACCCTTCAAGGAGTGGACCTAACTGACCACTACCTTTTCAGCTTGGTCTGAGCTTACATTTGTAATAAAAACACCAACTCTGGCTGCACAACATGTAGCAGCACTGGTGTGAGGTCACCAGCAGCACAGCACTGGGGACTTCTGCCTGTGGACCCAAGGGAGTCTTCCCAACATCAGCCACACTGCCCCGAAGGCTTCTGTTTCCAGATTTAGTGTCTTGTGGACATCAGGTCATCCCAAACAGCCTTCTGTCCTCCAAGACTTGCCTGCTGGTACCCAAAATTAGAAAAACAAAGAGGGTTGATGGATTTCTGCCTCCTTGTAACATTCCTTGTTCTGCTCTGACGTGCCCCAGCACTTAGCCTCAGCAGTGGGAAATGCTAAGCAGTTTGTCACTGTTGGCACAAAAGCTGCTTTACAGGATTTATTTATTTTTCTGGCCCCTTCTTGTGGAAGTTTGGTGTAATAAACTGTAAATACATGTGTAGTTGGAGTCTGTACTCTGAAGCTGCCTGAAGCTTGAAATTGCTCATGGTAACAACAATTTTTTTACCTGTTCCTTAATCACTATTCTTCTAACCTTAACAGCCAATTAAGAGACCACATACTGTACATGCATCAATTTCCAGGGTGCTTTTTCAGCGCTTGAATTAGTGTGGCATGCAGGAAATGGCTGACAAACAAGTTAATCGGTTGGATAAGCATTACATGCACATCCATTTCTGCAGGTTTTTGTGGTTGTCTCGCTGCTTAGAATGATACCCAGGCATGAAAGGAAAGCCCTCCTTCTGAAAAAAAGCTCTGACTTCTGTCCTTGCTCTGTGCTCTCACACCTGTAGTAGGCATTTATATGCTGTGCCACTGCAACTTCATTTGAAACTTGCCTAGGTTTCACTTATAACCAGGGTAATGAACTTAATTTTTGCCCTATCAAAACAAGCAGGGGTTGTTTGAGTTGCATCCCAGATGGAGAACTATCACCAGAGGTTTTGTGCAGTGCTTATTGCTCTGCAAGCAGAACAAAGCTGCTACACATCCCCAGGAGCCTGCAGTTAGAGACAGGTACAGACTGTACTACAAACAACTGAAATATTCAATAAACAGTGGTTTCTTGAGGGTTTCTTCCAAAGTTGTTAGATGTGAGATAAGCATTGCAAAAGCTTTGTTTGCTATTAGCATGTTTATAAACTATTCCCAACACTTGGATCTTGCTTTATCGTGTTCTTCCTGTGGTTCTTTTTGCAGAGGTTGTGTGTTGCTCACCCCTGCCTTGTTTATGATGGGGCTGATCAGCTTGAGGCTCTGCTCTCAACCTTAAAATGAGGGTGGTTGCAGAGGTTGTCAGGCACCCATCCATAGCCCTAATTTCTGTAGGAAACCCATCTAGGGCAGGTAGAGTGAAAGAACAAGAGGTGAACAAAGGTGTGTTTGAACTCTTAGCTGTAATCATCTTTTGTAGTTTCTGTTGCTCTCAGCTTCTTCCCTTTGGTCTCCAGGGTCTTCCATGTGTTTAACAGGGAGTGGTGAACAAAGGCAGCAAAATGAATTAGTCTTCCACAGAAGAGAGGAAGGAATAAAAACAGTTTTTTTGATTTTGATGGGAAATTTCCTAGAAGTAGAATATTGCCTGAGTGTTCAATTAGAGGATATCAAAGTGTATCAAAGATAATCTCACGGGATTACTTAGAAGACTTATAGTGAAAAGAGCGTGTTCTTAAGGAAGAAGAGCTGTCCTGTGAGATCTTTACTCAAGGGATGGCACACACCCGTGCATGAAGGCAAGGGCCGATCAGACAGAGCCAGGATATCAGAATCCAGGCATAAATGATATCAGGTGGAAAAGTCAAAAAATAAGCAAAAAAGGACTGTAAAGCAAGTGGAATTAAGCTGGACACCACACTGGTGGACTTTGTTGTTATTAGCTTTGGGAAGACATATATCTTGTACACATAAAATCCCCAGCCATATAGCATGCCTTGGAAACATCTCCACCTTCAAAGGTAAGGAGCAGAATACAGCTTGTAGCAGGAGCAAGAGAGACAAGAAACCAGCTGGACTTTCACTGTGAAGGTTAAAACTGTGATGGCTTTTATAAAGCCAAAAAAAAACAAAACACACATTCACACCCAGACACATGAACAGTATGGCTGGGGAGGAAGCCAGCTGTCTTGCTATCCCAAAAGATTATCCTGAGAATATTGCCCTGTTACACAGAGGCAATAAAAGAACAACCTTTAATAAAAGTCATGGTAAACAAAATGCTAGATTCTTTGAAAATTAAATCTGATACAGGCTGGTGCAAGTGCAGAGTCCATCTCTAAAACCTCCTTGTTTTGCCTGTAGTTAGAGCTAAGATACCTTTGTTACTGCCAAACAGAGGAACACCACACACAGCATCCTGGTCTACTGACATTAAATGATGGCAAATCTTACACGCATTCAGGATTTACATTAGAAAAGCAGATGAAAAATAAGGTTTTTACAGACTACAGTTTGTGCATGCTTGTTGGGAGTGTACTAAATAAAGCTAGCTTAAAAAAAGACCTAAACAAACATTAATTCCAACCTCCCCTCTTGCTTCTTGTGGAGGAAAATATGGCACAGATGCTGTCAGCCTGCAAGTGTCAAGCCAAAAAGTGTGTCTATATACTACTAAGACAAAGCTGCGAGAAATGTGTTTATTACTCTTCTTTTTTATTTTTAAATTCATGCTCTAAGCATTTTCATACCCCCTCTTTTTTTTTTTTTTTTTTTTTTTTTTTTTTTTGACATGGAAGATCTTTTATCATACAAACAAATTATTGCAGAGCAAAAATTAGCTGTTTAAGAGAACACAGCCTGCTACGTTATGAAATAAATTACTGGATAATTAAAAGCAGACTCTAACCAGATTGTTTGGAGCACATTCTTCATACAGGTGGTAGTGGCTGGCATATGAATGAGGGGTGAAGTGTCCCATGTTGCCTAGTTATTATAATGTCAGAATAAACACTTTTTTCTTCTTTTCTGATGGACTTAGGTAACAATAGGAGAAAACATTTAAATACACAGACAGAGTTTAGGAATCTAAATAAGTATGGGATTAAGTTTCTTCATTGTGATCTCTACAGGGTCTTCTTCACCTCACCTGTGTTTCCAAATGTCCCATTCTAGTATGCAGGACCTGGTTTCTGTAACATAGTTAGTCCATTGGAAGGTGAGATCTATCAGGCAATTATGACAATAATAACAGATTGTGTTCAGTCCTGTGGGACAGCAGCATCCAGAGGAGGACTAATGCTCAAGCTGAGAACAGCCCATCAGGTTGCTATTGCAGACACATCTTGCATTTTATGCCTGCAACTTCCAGAAGGAGCTGGTGAGATGTTAGGAGGTGATGAGCTCACACAATTGGTTTCAGTAGTAAATTTGTGAGGGGCCTGTAACAACCTGTCTTGAAAAGGAAGCAGATGCTGGGAGAGTTGATTGCCCTAAACACGACTTCTTGGAAAAGCTTAAGAATTATTACTCATTTACATATACAGCACCAAACATGTTTTGAAGTTTAAGCTCATTTTAAATCTTGTTGTTGCACAATGGTCATCTATAAACCCAAGCTGTCTTTAGAGTCCTGTCACCTTTTGTGTTTTATTAATGGCTCCCAAAGTCTTGTCCTGAGTCTGGGGATTATATTCTAGCTGGATAAAGCTTAAGAGAAGAGAGATTTAACAGCTCTCCCCCTTTTTTTTGTAATTGCAAAACAAATGTTTTGCATGGAGAATGTGATACACTACCACACTGTTGCACATTGTTCTCTAGTGCCTAGTACAGCTCCAGCCAGTGGAGTGTGAAGAATATTAACATAAAAGACAAGAAATCCCATATCTGAATGTGTGCAGTTACAGCATGAGAGCTCTTGCAGCATGAGAGCTCTTGTGAATGTGCTCAGGTCTGCACATTTCTTATCTCCACAAAACAATGTCTGAGAGACAGGCTTGAGAAACACGTGCCAAAACCACAAGGCAACATAGGTCTATGGTAACTTCTTCAAAAGAACTTCCAAGAGTTTCACTAAACAGTATCAGTGTCTGAGAAACTTAGGAAAAAGCCATTGCAAAAGTCATGTGGATATTTGGTAAAGAGGGGATATAAGATACCTAGAGAAAAGTTAGATGAAGGGAATGAAAGAGATGCAGATAAATTTGACATCTTTTAAAAATAGTGTATCTTAACTCTAAAAGTATTTGAATAATTCCAAAGCAGAAGTAAAAAATAACAGTTTATTTGGCCAAGGTCATATGGCCAATTTAAATTGGCTTAGTTTCATTGATCTCAGCAGGGCTGCATCAATTTCTGCTTCTTTAGAATCTGGCCTACCAAGTTTGATCATGTCCTCTACTTTTGAGGTTTATTTCATATTTCACATCTGCTGATTTTCAGTCTTATGAGAAAAAGTGAGAGTAGAAGTTTCTTTAAAGAGTATCTCAGATAGTGATGGACATTATTTTTAGGAAGAAAGAAGAGCTTCAGGAAGGATGAGGAAAAGAAAAAGCTTTGTATTTCAAGAGAAGCTGCTGTTTTAAGACACTCAGAGGGAAAGAGAGGCCAAAGTCGAGATGAAGGTAGGAGACAGTCCTTCTGGGCCAGAAGGGACCACTGCTCTTCCTAGCACTTTACTAAAGGTAAGAAAGTAGAAGGCATTGTAGTTTTGTTGTTGTTTGTTTGCTTGTTTGTTTGTTATTTGTATCGTGTTTACAGTCCTGGGGAGTCATCCAAACTCTCTCTTCATCTTTCTTCAACCTTCTCACCACTGTTGCCTTCTGAAACAGAAAATAAGTCACTTCTGCAGGTGGCAGATGAACCTGCTCTTTCCCTTGTAACACTTCATAGGGCATAAAAATAAATTTTGGCTTTAGTGCTCTTTAGATGTAAGCTCTTTAGATGCAGGTCTTTTTCAGGCAGACTGTTTTTTGTTTGTTTGTTTGTTTGTTTGTTTTCCTACTACATGCCAAAAAAAAAAAAAAAAAAAAAAAAAGGTATTCTTCATTACCCCACTCTCCTTCAAACAGTTGTTCATTTGTGCATAGTCCTTTCTATATATTTAGCTGAAGGTCCTGTGCTTACAGAGAAGGACATGGAAAAGCGTGGAACATCCTACAGTAAGGACAGCTGGAGGGAGTACTGAAGTATACAGCTTTCAAATAATCAGTATTATTCTATGAAGTTTTATCATAATATGTTTAAAGTGTCTTTTCTGGTTTATTGAAATTTTCTGGAGTAACCTGGTTTATTTTTGTGGAAACACAACATGTTTTTCTCTCCAACTCCTTTTGTGTTGTCAGGGCCTGCAGGGATGTGACGAGGAAGGCTAAAGCCCACCTAGAGATGAGGCTTGCAAAAGAGGTAAAAGATAATAAGAAGGGTTTTTTCAAGTATGTAAACAGCAAGAGGGAGACTAGAGATAATGTGGGTCCCTTGCTGTATGAGGGGGGTGTCCTGATCACAGGAGATACTGAGAAGGCAGAGATACTGAATGTTTTCTTTGCTTCAGTCTTTGCTTCAAGGACACTCCCCCGGGACTCCTCACCCCTGGCAATAGGACAAAGGGTCTGGGAAATGGAGGGCTCCCCCCTGGTGGACTAGAGAGTGGTTCGGGAGCGTCTGAGTGGGCTCAACACACACAAATCCATGTGTCCCAATGGGATGCATCTGCGTGTGCTAAGGGAGCTGGCAGACGTGATCGCTGAACCACTCTCTATCATCTTCGAAAAGTCCTGGAGAACGGGTGAGGTGCCTGAAGACTGGAGGATAGCCAATGTCACTCCAGTCTTCAAGAAGGGCAGGAAGGAGGACACAGAAAACTACAGGCCAGTCAGTCTCACCTCTGTCCCCGGAAAGGTATTGGAGCAGCTTGTTCTGGATGCCATCTCCAAGCGATTGGAAGAGAAGAAGGTTATGAGTAGTCAGCATGGACTCACCAAGGGGAAGTTGTGCTCAACCAACCTCATTGCCTTCTGTGATGGCATCACCAGCTGGGTAGATGGGGGGAGAGTGGTAGATGTCATCTACCTTGACTTTAGCAAGGCTTTTCATACTGTCTCTCATGACATCTTGATAGCAAAGTTGAGAAAGTGTGGGATAGAGGAATGGACAGGAAGGTGGGTTGAGAACTGGCTGACTGGCTGAGCTCAGAGGGTGGTGATCGGCAGTGCAGAGTCTGGCTGGAGACCTGTGACTAGCGGTGTTCCCCAGGGGTCGGTGCTGGGTCCGGTCTTGTTCAACATCTTCATCGACGACCTCGATGAGGGAATAGTGTCTGCCCTCAGCAAGTACACTGATGACACAAAGCTAGGAGGAGTGGCTGACACACCAGAACGTTGTGCTGCCATTCAGTGAGATCTGGACTGGCTGGAGAGATGGGCAGGAAGAAACAAAATGAGGTTTAATAAGAGCAAGTGTAGAGTCCTGCACCTGGGAAGGAACAACAGCATGTATCAGTATAGGCTGGGGGATGACCTGCCGGAGAGGAGCTCTGAGGAGGAGGACCTGGGGGTCCTGGTGGACGACAGGTTGACCATGAGCCAGCAGTGTGCCCTTGTGGCCAAGAGAGATAATGGGATCTCTCATGCATTAAAAGGAGCATGGCCAGCAGGTCAAGGGAGGTGATCCTCCCCCTCTACTCTGCCTTGCTCAGGCCTCACCTGCAGTACTGTGTCCAGTTCTGGGCTCTGCGGTACAAGAAAGACAGGGAGTCCCCCTGGAGGGACTTCAGCTGAGGGCCACAAAGATGACAGGGGGCCTGGAGCATCTTCCCTGTGAAGAAAGGCTGAGAGACCTGGGTCTGTTCAGCCTGGAGAAGAGAAGACTGAGAGGGATCTCCTCAATGTATATAAATATCTGAGGGGTGGGGGGCAGAAGGATGTAGCCAACCTCTTCTCAGTGCTTTGTGGGGATAGGACAAGGGGCAATGGCTGCAAGGTAGAGCACAGGAAGTTCTGCACTGACATGTGAAAGAACTTCTTCATGGTGAGGGTGACGGAGCATTGGAACAGGCTGCCTAGGGAGGTTGTGGAGTTTCCTTCTCTGGAGATATTCAAGGCCTGTCTGGATGTCTACCTGCGCAGCCTGCACTGAGGAACCAGCTTTGGCAGGGGGGTTTGAACTGATGATCTTTTGAAGTCCCTTCCAACCCCTACAGTTCTGTCATTCTGTGATTTAAGCTGTGCATACTGGTCTGTCACCATTCAGGGAATCCAGGGTGAACCAAGGCAGCACCTCCAGTGAAGATGGCACTGAAGCATCCACCCTGGCCACAAGGTCATGGAAGTAAGGAAGTCCCATTGCTGTAGGACTGTTTACTTCATACTGAATATCCCCATACTGTAGCAGAGCAAATGAGGTAAAGCTTGAGATAAAGTGAATTATGAAGCTTGAGTAAAGCAAATATCAAAAATGTCTGTGAGCACGGAACTGAAAGAGATGAATCAGGGGGAAGGGAGGGAGATGGTCCATGGGACAATGTTTGCTGCTTCTGTTGCTGGTGGGGAGGTGAGGACAGGGAATAGCTTCTGCTGGGAGATGGAGGAACTTCTCTCACCAGCCCTTCATGCATGCTCTGCCCATCTCTCTGCAGCAACACCGTAACTGAATTTCCAGAGATTTTGCACAGGCAAAGTAAGCAGTAAGACAATCTGAGTGCAATGACCAACCCTAGGGAACAGCCAGCTTTTACCAAGGTCATTGCTCTGTGTTGACCAAAAGCATTGCTCATCCTGATGAGATTTCTACTTCTGCCTTTCTTTTTTTTTCTTTTTTTTTTTTTTTTTTTTCCCCATCAGATGATTGAATGATTCAGACTGAAGTAATAGCAGTAATCATTGGCAAGAGTGAGAAACAGAATTGCTATGCAAAACAAACAAACTTTCGCAAGAGTCCATTTTTAATATACTCTGCAGCACATTTAATAATGTAATTCTCCAGTGAATCTAATGTTTAAATATACCTGTGAAGGAGAAAAGTCACTGGCTCATGTAAAATTGCTCTGAACTATATCATTAATTTTGATACACTGAAATTCAGCAGGCCTACATTGAGTTATAATGTTGGGCTTTTTATGGGTAATTTAATGTAAATGAGAAACTTTTTTTTTTTTTCTTTCATGCATGCAGATTTTTTCTAGGGTGGCAACTCACTTTAGTGAACATAAATTTCTTGCATTTTAGACAGATTTCCTTAACACTATGCGAGGTACCAGGGAAATTTTAAACACAGAAAAAATAATAGAAATTTTGGAACAAATAGCTCATTTTCTTGTCTATTAGTAGGAAATAAGTTTCCAGGACCTGAGCAAATTACTTTTATATTTTCATTAGGGTTCTTGCTTTGAAAGTTTGGGATTTCTTCTTGACCTTTCATATTTATCTATATTTCATCCTTCATGCTTGTAAAGCACCTCTGATATTATGAGAAAATATTAATTTCTCTTTTGCAAGCTGCTTTGTGCCCTTCACACAATATCGAACTATGTACAGTCAAAGATCCACTGTATAAGAGACTTCACAGTAACTGCTTGTCCTCTGAGAAAGTTGTGCAGCTGCAAGAATTTTGGGTTCATCCTCTTCCCATCTGCTATATATGTGCCAGCACACCAAAATGTGAAAATACATGGATGAATCACAGGAGTAAATTACGGTTGGTATGTCAGCATAATTTGCAGGGGTTTAAAACCACATAGCACACCTTTCATTTGTGCCACTGCAGAGGATGAAGGAAAACTCCACTCTGCTTGTTCTGTGGTGGGTGTCAATAGCTATGAAATGTACAAGGTGGTGTAATTCCTCATTCATAAAACCTGACTTCATTGTGAAGAGCCATATTAAAGAAAAGCAAGCTGACTAAATTAGAACTCATTCAGTTTGGACTAGAATAAGAGGGAATATAATTTAATGTCATTGAAGAATGAAATATTTCCATCTGAAAATACTGTACACATGTAAAATGGTGAGGGCAATACATGAATCAACACCAACGCTAAAGTTACATTGCCATGTAATGTGGCAATACCTCATTACTGAGCCATAATGCTTCTGTCAGCAGCACAGAACATTAGCAAGAATTAAAAAAAAATGATTAATAGAAAACAACTTCTCTTTCAAGGCAATGTACCTGATCTCCAGTGCAAGAGAATCTATTGGGAGATAATAGCTAGAAGCTATGTACTACAGGCAGATTAAAAAAGGGCAATGAACCATGATGGAGGGAAAATTGCATTTCCATCTGGAGTTATTAATTGAAGGAACTATTTCAAAGCGAACACATTTTAAACAAATATACATTACGGCACCTAGAAATTAGACTTACATTTTTTCCACCTTTTCAGACAATATGTTTCCAGTGGAGCCTGCAGAAATTATAACCATTGATCAAATTAATATAGCTGTTTCCCACAATATAAGTAAGTGTTTTGTTTCATTTATTTATTTATTTTTCCCTCTAAAATTCTGTTCTTTAAGGCCTCACTGTCCTCACATCCAGGAAGAATAACAGAAGACTTGTCCTTGAAATCCTGTTGCTGATCTCAGCAGTATGGCAAGCTTCTGCTAATGGTGAAAACTGAACACTAAATAAGGGCCACCTGTCAGATTCACTTTGGCAATTTAGAGGCCCCGAGCATGTAAAGCCCCTTTGGACCTGTTACAGACTGATGAAGAAACCCTAACAAAACCCAGAACAGGTGACTGTTTTCAGCTCTGCCTCTTTTGGGGAATTGTTTGTTCAGATTCTTTCCTCACTTGCAGAATGGAAGCTTGATTCCCTGCATACCAAAGCTCTTTCATCAGCATAAAGAAGCACCGAGTGAAACACAAGAATACTTCTAGGGACTCCACAAGGTGATTTTCCTCAGGACTGCAGCAATAACCGCATCAGAGTCTGAAGATTTGAAATCATGGGCTGGAATGAAAGTGTTTGGCCACTGGAATCATACACTGCCCCCAAAAGTGCTGTGTTTACAACTGATGCTGATGCTGTATGCTGTATGGTAATCAAATTGCAGATGGAAAATATTCCTACATAGCTAGTAAATGTTATTTTATCTGCCTGCAAGCTCATGGAAATATTTTCTTGGGGGATTCTCATCTCATTTTCAACAAGAAAGGAGGCAGTAGATGTAGCAAAGTTTTATATCACCTCTCCTTAAAATTTTGTTGGGCTATCTCATGCTGGCAGAACAGCTTGGAGAATGTAAACTTCAACATCTCTCTGCACAGATACTGAACAGATACATAGAAACTGAAATTTCTAAAACCAGGAACAATCTTTGATTTTGATTTTTATCTCTGTAGTATTTTATGCACACATTACTTCCTCCTTTGATACATCAAAAGAAATGAGGTGTTGGACCACAAACCATGAACAAAAGGCAGAAAGGCACAGAAAAGTTGTGAAATGATTAATTTTTCCAGAGAGGGCATTAACTTTCATGCTGTGAAGTACTAATTTAAAATGAAGCCTGACTTCCTTTTCCTGGTTTGCTGTTAACACTATGTGAGGCTATAGAGTGAAATGTTTACATTACTTATGTCAAGGGATATAAGTGTGTACAAGGAAAATAAAGATCCAATGTCAAGCAGGGACTTTTCTTTGGGACATCATCCAAAGGAGTGGGAACACCCACCTCCTTTCAAAACCATTCCCAAAACACTGTCAAACCATCAAAATTGTGTCCTGCAGGATAAAATAGGTTCTGCTTACAAAAGACGTCTAGGGCAGATGCCCCAAAACTGTAAGGCTGGGGAATGTGTCTCTGCATCTCGGAACAATGCAGATGAGAGTCATGATAGCAAACACTACTTCTAGGTTACAAAGCAAACCAGTGAGTGGCAGGAACATGGCCTGAAAGCCAGTGTGAAGAAGCAGAACCTTTCCAACAAGGGAGAGTTTGTATTAAATGTGAACACCATCTATGGTGAGTAAAAAATTCTGGTGATTCAGCATTTGTACTGGTTCTAGGTATCAGTAAAAGAATGTTCACACGAAAGGTGGATAGAAACTTTTTTTTTTTTTTTTTTTGGACAAATGAATATCCTGGCCTACTTCGTCATGTTTTGGACGTTCAGAATACCATGACAGCCTTTATATATTAACATAATTGAGCACACAGTTTTGTCTCGTGGGTATGGTCCTAGCACTTTATTCACAGAAATGCACATTTAGTGATATTAACATCACAGCCTTGGAAAATAAATATGTTAATAATTTAAATTGCACACATAAAATTGAGTGGACCAAAGCTTCTGTTGTTTTTGTGATGATATGTAGGGAGTTTGATTTTGTCTTACTCAGGTAGAGGAACAGTGTTGCTAAAGTACAAGAATAATAGATGAAGGTGATAGAATAGTTTAGCAGCACTAAATTATTCAGAAATGTTGATTCTGTTCTAGCAGCTTGTTCGCTCAATTCATTTTGAAAAATTACCATTTCCTCACAAAATCTGTCATAGCATTCGCCTGAGAAGAGATCTTCAAAAAGATCATTTTTATTTTATGTACCCATTAAAGACAGTTTCAGGTGGACTGATTCATTCCATGTAACAAGACAGCAGGGGAGGAAGAACAGACACTTGATATGGGAGCTATTTATACCTTTTATTGAAGGATCCTGATGTTTCATTGAATGTTGCTAAGTCAAAATCCTTGTGCTTGAAGCTGAGTTTTATAATAAAAAAACTGTGATGGAATTATACTCAATTCTAGCTTGACGGATGCCTGGATTCATTGGCTGTAACAGGTAGAAATGATAGACAAATTTAGTTTAGAAAGGACCTCGGGAGGTCTCTAGTCCAGTCCCCTCTCACAGAAGAGCCATTTTTTTTCAAGTTGCTTGGGGCCATGTGCAGCTGGAGTCAAACATCTGCCAGGATGAGAACTCCAGGGGTTTTTTGGTGTTGGACCACCTCTGTGACAACAAAACACCTCTATTTCTCTAAATGGGACAACTCTCACTCTGCCTTCTCCATACCTCTTCATGAGGTAGCAACAGAAGACAGTTTAAAGTCACCCTAACGACTATCCCAATTAACTGGACTTCTACATTTTCTGTTTGTCCAGGTTTATACTGTGAACTGGAATGCTCTTGGTTCACTGACTTTGGATTTGTTCATTTGTTCTTTTCTAAAGAGGAAATGATAATGATTTTCAGAGAATTTAGCCTGAAGACTTTGATCCTGTGAAACTGATGGTAAAATAATCAAAGCCCTAGTTTATAGGTACATTTTTTCTACTTTCTGCCAAATTCTGTTAGGTAAAGCATGGGAAAATGGGATACTAAATGTAAGAAGAGTCTATGGAGTAACCTTTGCCAACTGCTATGACTACTGTGAGCTTGTAGAAAAAAAATAAATAAATAACATCTACCCAAGACAAAAGGAGCACTTGAGGGTTCACTTGAGAGATTGGCTATAAAAATTTCTCATTTCCATTAAAAAATGTGTATAATCCTGATTTGCTCACTTGAGTTACTGTTGTCTTACTATTAACTCTTCTCTATCATCACTGTTGCTTAGTGTTCTTAGCAGCTGATAACTGAACTATTTTACAATTGGGGTGACTTCATCTCAGCTGTGACACTAAGCAGGCTGTGGCTTTCTCTGCAGCAAGGGTGAACAGCATGGATGCAGCATGGATGAACAAGGGTGTGGGGGTGGTAGGGTTTCTGAAATTGCTTCTCTTCATGGTTTCCACTTGCAAATGGGCATTTTTTTTTTTTTAAGTGTTATGTCAAAAATATTTGCAACAATGGCTGTGGAAGACAGCAGTGCAGTTCATGATTTTACTGTGGGTGCTTTGCAAGCTGTCTCTGCAGAATCAGCACTAGTGGTCACATTAGGATTGAAACATTGCACTGGATCAGCAGCACTCCTAAATAAAGATGTAAATTTAGTTTCTCCATTATCTTTATCTTGGTCATGTAGCTTCTTCAACTTAAAATTAATCACATTGATCCAGGAAGAAATGGACTACTGTCTTCAAAGATGTGTCTGGTAGCTTTTCACAATCTAGACAAGGCCCTTGGAATAGCTCATGTCTACGGGCTCTTAGACAGACTAAATTTAGAGTTTCACTTTATAATGATGGGTAGGACATGGTTTGCTATTATTGTAAGAAAAGAATATTGATCCTCTCATTCAGGCTGTATTACAGAGCTAGCCATATTGGGGAGTTAATCCACCTGAAGTATAGCAGCATGAAAGAAAAAACATCTGAGAGAGACTGACAAAATTGACAGGAGCACCAACGAAATTAGCATGTTACCACATTGAAGATGGCAACACCCAAAAACTAACTCTTTTCTGTTTCTTGTTTGGTCTCTGTTTTAGCAGATGTAAAAAATAAAAAATGAAAAAAAAAAATCAACCACAAAAAAACGGTAGTTCCTTCTTGCTTCAAGCAATCTATTTCTTGCCTTCTTCATACTTTATACATTTTGAAAAAGTGTTTTTGCAAACTGTGGAAAAAAAAAAAAGAAAAAAAAAAAAAGTGAAATTAAAGTCATTTCCTCCTCCTCTCCCTTCCCACCCCCCCAAAAAGAAAAAAAAAAAAAAAAAAAGAAAGAAAAAAAAAAAAAAAAGATGGAAATAATTTGCTGATAGTCAAGCAAATCCTCATCAAACAATTATGAACTTTATTCTTCTTAGGAAGAACTGAGGTTGTCATCAAGGTCTGGTAATTCCCATTAGCACATGAATGCCACAGCTTGAGTGTGAAATGTACATATTGTATCATTTTAAAATTTCACAGCTCTAAGCACACTTATATGTTTCAGTTTTTATTCATTCACCAAGATACATGCTGCATATTGCCTCTAGCTTACACCTCTCTGTGATGCAGTTTTATGTAGTGATTAGATTCCTAAGATCCTGTCATAAATTTAACACTTTTTTTTTTTCTTTCTTTCTTTCTTTTTTCCTAAATAGTGTCCTAATGTGTCCTAATGTTTAGACTTGTAATTGTTCTTTGGACAGCATTTCAGGTAAGTGTCTGGTACCCAGTGAGTTGGAATAAAACATCTGATTAACCTGGGAGATTCAATGAAGAAAAACATATTCTAAGAAAAATTATCGTTGTATTTTTGTGAAACATTACTTTGTTTTGTTAGTAAAACTGATGAATAAACTGTCAAAACTCTCCCATGCATTACAATTTTGTTCCTAGAATAAGTAATTCTCTTAGACAAGAAGGAATTCAAGCATAGCTCTGGCATTTCAGAAAGCTAGAATTGTTTTCTGGTCTTCAGTGAAAATCTCTGAAATCTTTTTGTCTAGCTGATCCTCAGATTTTTAGCGGACAGCCTGAAAATTGCAAATCTGCAAAACTTTTATTTTGTAATGTCAGGAGTACCTGTGGCTTGTGACTGTCTCTTCAAAGGCTACTGCTGTTCTGAGGTGCAGTCATCCCTCCCTTGGACCTTCACATGACCATCTTAGGAACAACCAAAAAGACTCCTTTTGTTTCAGAAACAGAAAATACTTATTATGGCACAAACTAGAGGAACACACTCATCCTGAAAATTAAAATAGTGTGTAACAATTAATGAAATGAAAAATATGTAGATGTCCAGTGCTGTGCAGATACCTGTGTTTAATCCCACTGCTGTGCATTTGAGTGCTAGGAACACAGAGACTGACACATGAGAAGCAATCCTCCCTTCACCAGGTATTTTAGGTATGCTTCTGTAGGTGTAGTGTAGGTGTAGTGTTGCTTGGCTGTTACCGACCTGAGGCCAACACTTAATGTGTGATGTGCTTCTTTATAGCTGATCATGTAACTAATGGGACCATTAATTATCTCCAAAAATAGCAAAGCTACCACATATTAGTCTGAGAGAGGGGAAAAATGGAAATTCTGTAAAATAATGGAGTTCAAGGCAATACATGTTATTCTTATTTTCCTGAATTGTCTATACCTCACTCAACATGTGAAACAACCTGTACTCAAGATGTCAGTGCCTTTAAATTTTTAACTTTTCTGGATCTGGCACATCTGAACCAGGTGAACTGTATATTTCCTGAATGTCATCTCTCTTGTCTCCTGCTGGTTCTGTATAACTCCATGAAGTCTGTCTCGATGTCTGCAGATGGATGTATTGCTCTGCAGGTGTAAATGACAGATTCATCCTTTCCTGGCAAATCTTAACAGACAGGTTTTAAAAGCATTTTTATATCTTAGAATAATTAGAATGGCAATAAATGACAAAAAGAAAAGCAGTTATTTACATCACTGCCAGAATAAATGATATTTTTTTGGAGATGGTATGTGCCTGAACAACATGGCATTTGACCACAGCCCATCACTTACATACAAAGAGCTCAGCACAGTAGTAACCTAACAAAGCTCTGCTTAGGCTAAGCTTCACCTGAGCTCCACAGGCACTGGAGTGATGTTCTCCAGCATTAGTTCTGTTTCATCATACAAAATAAAGCGATTTCTCCTGTTACTGCTGGCTTGGCAAAACCAAATTTCCTGCCTCAAAATGCTACCAGAAGGAGAACCATCATTTCTCTTTAGAGCAGGCTGTCTGGTGTAGATTTATTGTGCCAGGTGCACAAGGAGTACCCCTTCAGGGAACATGGCTACTAGTCACTGTTCTTCAAGTGCCAAATCACTCATGGGGCTTAGAGAGTTCAGGCCACATTTTAGATGCTTTACTGCATCTGTGTTCCTGTGCAAATGCTCTCTCCAAGGTCAAATGTCTCAGCAGAAAGCACCGTCTTTTGGCATATGAGCTGGCTGGTGCAGCAGGACTGTAACTCACTCTGCCATGAGCTTTGGTGAGTTAGCCAAATAAGTGGGTACACAGGCAGATGAAAAAAGGAAGATATGTGAGCCAGACTGTTAGAAAACTGGCATCTAGATGATGAGAAAGTCTAAAAGTGTGCAAAAAGAAAGTGAGATAGGAAGAATTTGGAAAGAAAGCCCACAGAAATCTCTGCTTTGTCATGGGGAAGAATCCACAGAGTACTGTGCACAGGTTAAAAATAACTTTTTTTTTTTCTTTTTTTTTTTTTTTTCTTTTTTTTTTTTTCTTTTTTCTCTGTTTCAACATATCCATACTGGATTAACAGAGTTAAATGAAAATGTTTTTCTTATGCAAGTAGTTTCTGCTATTTGCAAAACTGGAATTTAATAATGAAGGGTATTGTAGAGTAGTTCAGTTACTAGATCTGGCTTAGATTCAGCAACATCATAAATACCTACCCAGGTATGATTCTTCAGTCAGATTTTTGCTTATTTTCCAATCCATGCCACATGCAGGACATGTCCTTGCTGCTGCCAAGCCTTATGCAAACCATGTGACATGCTCTGGAGGGTAGCTTGTTAGGGGAGATTTCCTAGGAAATCTTCAGGCTTACCAACCTTGGTTTTTATTTTCTGATTAAAACTGCATTAGGAATCTACACTGAGTGGAGTTCAAATTAGTAGTGTGAGAATCGATTTGTGCATGAAGTGCAGACACTGAACACTAACGAGGGAAAAACAACACAGTTATCTGTAAGCAGTACCTGGCAATTTTCGCAAAGAGAAATGTACCATGTGAACGTATTATTCATTTGCAGCCACGGAGGATGGAGAGAATATATTGATATTTTTCAGCCTGTAAGGAGGAGGCACAGCCAGCTTCTGTTTTGACACACGAAACTGCTAAATTTAACAAATTGTTAGCAAGATGCTTTTTATCTAAGATTTCTACAGTAAATTAAATAGAAATTATGTTACAATGTTCTTGCACTCTCTTGATCTCAAAAAGAAGTGTTAGGAGCTCTGGATGGTTTGGGGGCCATTGGGCATTAATTTTGCACCAGGAAGAGTAGTTGCAAGTACAAAACATTTATCATTAAAAATTTTCTAGGAAATATACAGGCAAATTCAACCTTTTATTCATAAAGGAAAATTACAAGTTAGATGATAGTCTTCAGTTGAAAGATGTAAGGAATTCTCATTCTCCAGGAGCTACGTGTATATCCTACTATCATTAGAAATGTATTTAACTATACATACCAGTTAAATATAGGAGTGTAAAACCCACTTTTACTTGATGCATCCTTTGAACAAAGCACGGGGCTTTAAGGTTGAAGTCTTTTGCCTTTGGCTAGTAGTGTTCATAAGATAATGTCACAGCCCTCTATGTCATTGTGCCTTTCTTGAATAGGACTGAAACACATAAAAACAAACAAACAAAACCCTTCAAAACATGTATTTAGGGAACACGTGAAACAGACTTTTCAAACACAAGAAATATAAAATTCTTGGACTACATTACTTTAAAAATGTGATCCAAAAATGTCTTAAGTATGTTTCTGTTTGATATGGTATTCTAAATGCCTATCAGAAGAATCAGGTAATGGGCCTAGGTAAATATATGGAGGAAGAAAGATACAAAATTTTAAGATAATCACTTCAGACTCTTACTTTTGAGACTGACAAATTCTACCAAGCTAGTGCTCACACTCTGCTGCTGTCTACAGGAATGAATCTAATCACACTTTTACATCCATATTTAATATCCAGGCTTGATTTATGTAAGAATATGTAGATTCCTATTCTGGAGTTAAGGACAGAACTGCATCTTAGAGCTGATGCTTCAGTGGAGGTCCAAACATCATAGCATATAATATGGTGTAATACTGGTACTTGAAGGTGTTTATGGATTTTCGTTGCAATACCTTGTTAGATGCTACAGCTAAATAGTGAATTAATTCTTCAAAGATATATTACAGCATTTACACAACAAATTATCGATATTACAGTTTCTTGGATGCAATTTATTTATTTATTTATTTATTTATTTATTTATTTATTTATTTATTTATTTCCCTTATATGAAACTACAATATACAGGTTTTACATCTAGCACCCAAACATGTTACTTTGAGATGCTTTCTGCTGGTAAAGTTGTCATACAGATTCCCAGCTATGGGCCTTGTCTGTAACAACGTGAATCTTCTGTGGGATGGCTGGCATCCACAACATAAGCTGTAAATTAACTTAGGAATATGGACACAGATCACTGCTTGCTCACTGCCAACTGGGGAGGCAGCACTTTTAATGCCCAGCAAATGCTCAGCTGGAGCTCTTGTTTGTCTGAACTCAGTTTCACAGCAGGGTGGAACAGGCCAGGAATTACACCTCAGGGTAATTAGGATGATTTCTGGGTGATTAAAGTGACTCTGATTTTGACCTTCAGCCTTTCACATTATCACACCATCCACAATGTGATAATAATTGCATAAAAATTCATGGCTTGTCATGTCTCATTGCTTAAGCAATGAATGCTACACCATGCATTATAAGGTTTGTGTTTTGTTCTGTACTGTGAAGCTGCAAATCCTGAAAACTAAGCCCTCAGATTAGTGATAGTGAGGGAGCTCTGAGGTAAGAATTACTCTAGGCAGATTTTTTCTCTAAACAAGAATAAAGTTGTCCAGTCCCTTGCATACCCACGTCTACTGTGGGTCTTCTGAATGCAGTTCTGACATGGCAGATGGCTTGGAGTAGCAGTTAGTTGTATCTGTTTTATCTTGGCCTGTGTTCCGTCCTGTCCCATCCCCTTCCATCCCGTCTTGTTCCTTCTCTTCCCTTTCTGTCCCGTTCTGTCCTGTCCCTTCCCTTCCCTGGCAAGATTTCCTACTTACTCCCTGGAGTAAAATCTAGAAAAATCTTTGGGGCACAGAAATAATTAGAGGCTTTCTAAGGTTTTTCACCTGGATATCATTCCCCTGGGACTTGGCTAATGTCATGGCAATGTGTAGTTGGGAGCCTGAATTTCTTGCATGTACAAGAAATAACTTACAATATGTAAGTTATTGATTACTGATTAGATGCCTAACAGCTTCCTGGGAAACAGGGCCTCAGCACTCCTGATTGCTGCTTGTGAAGGGGAAGACAAAGTCCATAACCATGATTGTTCCTCCTGTCTTAATTGCAGATCATGGCATTATATGGTATAGAATATCTCTCTGGTCAGTCTGTGTCAGTTGTGCTGACTGTGTCCCCTCCCAGCTTCTCATCCACCCCCAGACTCCTTGCAGGGAAAAGGAGGGCCTGATGAGAAACCACTACACATGCTTGTTTCTTGCAAGGCTTGTCCTCCAATGTTTTGTGTGGCTCCTGCTCTAGTATTTCCTGGGATATGCATCTCACATCATGGGAGACTATTAAACATCATCTGAAGCAGTTAAACTATCAAGCAACAGTTTAATTGTACATCCAATACCGTGGGAAAGATCTGTCCTGAACTTTAGTTGTTCAGACAGGAAAAGGGCTAGTCAAGTCACATGGGGACCTATGACAGGTAACCAGCACTGCTACATAGAGGTTGAAATATCTGGTCTTCAGGAAATAAAATGCTTCTACAATGAAGAAAGGAGTGTGTTTATGGGCCCAGGAATGATCTTAGTCTGTGCTTGCATTTCATGAGTAAAAGAAAATTTAGTATATGCATCACTACAGAAACAAATGACCCTAAATGTCACATATATTCTATATGATGCTAAGCTCAATAACTCTTTTAAAGTTGCAGTGCCATAGAGTTGTTGAATTACAGTAACATCAGTGATAACTGTATGAACTGGTTGTCTGAGAACTTGTAGTCTCAGTTCAATGACCATAGGGGAAAAAAATAAATCAATGTAGCTTCTGTACAAGAAGAGAAAAAAAGAAGTATTCAAAGCCATCAGTTCAGCCAGGAAATAAATTTAGTCTAGGATTTTTTTTCAGATTTGTTCTTAATAAGTTAGAAAGAATCTCGTTAACTATGTAGTTTAAAGATGGTGTAATCTGAAGTTGTTAGAAATACAGAGTGTCAAGATACCCAGCTAAGTGCTGTTAAATAATCCTGCTAATTACAGTTATTAAAAACTAAACAAATCAAATAAAACCAATCAAACAAACAACAAACTAAAACAAACAAACAAACAAACAAAACCAAAACATTATTAACTGGTTTTATCTACAGCATTTCTGGCTATGTAAGGATAACATTTCCAAAAGGCAGACATGATTTGACCAATTCACCCACCGACTAAAGTACTTTATGAATCTATAGCTAGGTTTGTGGGTAGTGCACACATACCTTTGTCTTTAATTAGATTATACCAGAAGAAGATAATGGTTATCCAGTCTGCTTCTCATCATCTTATTAAGCGTAACACCATATGGAGTAGAAACAAGACAGTTTCATATAATCCTATGTGGGATCATATGACAATTTGAAGCAGTCTGTGAATCTGTCTTCAGAGGAACACATAAAGGAAGCTTTTGCTGATCCTTTGATCTAAACTGTTTGTATTTTTATCAAATTTTGAAATTTGGTTGTGCCATCCAGGCTACCCAATTACAAAAAAAAAAAAAAAAAAAAAAAAACCACACAGGAAAAACACACAGCAGTTCTTGCCTCTTTAATGGTGATGGAGACAGTGGGGAAGTGTTGTCATTACATTCAATTGCACCCACTATTGCATTATATTTTATGACACTGGCATTTTTCAGTGACTGAATAAAATAACTTATTTAATTTTTGAATTTAATCAAAGGTATTGGTACTGAAGGAGAATACTAGCTTAGCTCTACTATTTCAGCTTTCTTGGAGGCTAGTATTAATACATTTGGGAACACAGAGTAAGTTGGAAAAGAACAGAAAGAAATGAGTTGACCAACTCCATAGACTCTTTCTTGGAAGGAGACTGTCAACACTGATAAACAAAATACTTGATCATTATCACCAGACCTGTTCTAGCCTAGTCCTAAAACACTGATATAGTGTTAACCCTTGCGATCTCTTCCAGTTATTTATTATGAGATAGGATATGTTTTTATTACAATAGGATTTCTCTTTGAGGCATGATAAGCTCAGGGCTTTGGCTAAGTATCTCAGGCTCTCAGGGGAAGATATCTTAAATACATTTTTTGATGTGAATGAAAATCTGAATGTGACCCATTGAGCTAACCAAGACACCAACACTTAAGTTTTGTAGTTGCTCTTGCAAATAAGTTTAAGTTCATGATTTTTCTAGGAACCAGCTCTTTCTTGAGCCTGGAGCACAACGCTCATATGCAACTGCTTAGCTTTATAAAGTCAGCATGCTGAGATCAGCAAGTCCATGCAGAATATAAAGTAAGCAGCCAAATACAAAAGCTGTTGTCAGTTCTTTTATGTGTCAGTTTTGGATCACCTAGTTGCTTATTATATTCTGCTTAATACATTCTTTTACAGTTTAAGAAATATTTGATAAGCATTAATATTTTCATTGTTGAATTTCTATTACTTAATTATTATTTCCTTTTATTCACTTCTAAGCACAATCCAGTAACAAACGAAAAAGTAAATCTGTTAATTCAGTAATATATAAAAAGGTCTTTAATTACTACTGAAATGAATGATTTTCCTTCTTAAAGGAACATATAAATGTAGAACATGAAATTCTATTTCATAAAAGTCCTTGCTTACATTATTCTGGAAACCTGTCCCATGTTTTCTTCCAAAGGAAAAGGATACAGCTGGCTTTCTCCCTGACCATGAAAGCACTGCAAGGAAATACATGTTTTAATGCAAATTACAAGAGTTATTTGCCAGCACAATTTCTGAAAATTCACTGATTCCATGTTGCGGTGTGTAAACATTAACCTTACTGAGATTTAAAAGCATCTCCTATCTTATTCATAAGTCTCTCTTCAGACTGGTCATCACTGAGCATGTATTACTTGGGTTATTTTACTTCCTTGAAGGAAGTTCTAAATGGTAAATGAAATGCAGTAGCAGTAAGGCATTATTATTTTTACAAGCACAGGAAAGACCCAGTAAAACCAAAACTAATCCTCCTGCACCCAAATCCAACACCGGTCCAGTCCACCTAGTTCATCCAATCACATGATATTGGGAGTAGAACTCTATCTTTGTTCTCGTGAAATCAGGACAAAATTCTCACTGGTTTAAAGAAATTGAAAACTTTTGTATTTTTTCATAGCTTTCCCTACAGCTGTGTGTGAGATTTCAGTTCCATGAACTTTGACAGAAGCTTGGGCTCCAATTTGCATTTTGGATGTTTATGCTAACTTGAAAAGGAAGATAGTAGGAAATTCATGAAAAGAGTGTTTTTTACAAACAAAGCTTGAAGGTGACTATCCTTCCATAGGTAGGACTCTATCAGATTCAGGGTACAGAGAAAGGATATTACAGTGGTTGGGGGATGGAGGTGAGGAGAGTTTGTAGCAAGTGACCTGCACTGCTGCTGAAATCTCTACTTCTGACTTTTAAACATTTGTTAGCCTATTAATCAAATTTAGAAAAATGGGGAGGTGATTCCCCTGGCTTAAAAATTGAAAATTAAACTGTGTAATTATGACTTCCTGATAAAGAGGAAGAAGTTTTAGTCTTTTCAAGTCAAGATTTTGACAGGGCCTCTTGTTTAATATATCATTTTATTAAAGCTGGCCTACTTATGTCAAGAGCTGTGCACAATCTTCATTCAGGTTTTGTTCCCTGAATATATTTCTAAGCTGCATGTAAAAGGAAGGATGGTTTGCTAATCATGTACAGGGAATTCTTTTCCTTGGATCCAAGAATACATGGATGATAGGTGCTAAGCTATTTTTGGATGACAGGAGTGTACTTCATACAAGCTATTCTCATGGCATTGATGTGAGATGTGTGTGATCTAATTCACAAAAACAAAACAAAACAAAAACCAATAATTGTGTGATGTTTCCTTACACTTCATTTTTATTGTCCTGATATGTCCTTTCTATAAAACATATTACATTAGGCATATTTCTTAACTAAATATTAGTATAGAAGCACACATGTCTACAGAACATAACTGCCCCCTTGTTGTTTTGCCTGTAAAATGAATTAGCAGAATAACAGTATTTTGAAAACAATCCATTAAGGCAGCAATTTATTAAAAATTACAGAACACATATGTTGCAGACAAAAATTAATAGACTATGTGGAATTCTCCCAAGGAAGATAACAGAAACACAGATGAGGATACACACACACATATATATATTTATTATTTTAGGTAGAAGTAGGTAAATTCCTTGGGGTCTTGGAAAAATGTCATCAGAAATGCCATTTGAGTATAACAATGCATTATTTTAATGACTGCATTGTTCTAGCCCCAGTCATTATGGCTGGCTCATTCTATTCTTCTCTGAAGTCTTGATTTTCTAAATATATACACTTTGAGCAACTAGATTTTTGAACTGTAGCAATACACACTAGAAATAAGTAGGTTCTTCTGGCAAGAAGCTTAAAGCTCCTCCAGTTAAAGCATGTAAGAGTACAACTCATCAGTAAGCCATCGTGCACTTTTCAGAAACTTGCCAGATAAAAGTTTGAGTTTTACTTTATTTATTTCTTGGTTAAATCCTTCAGATTTTAGTACCTGATTGATACTGACTATTGCTTTTACTTTAAACCCTAAAGCTAGGAATTTCAGCTTCATAATCTTTTAAAGACCATGATGAAATGTCATCTGAATACCTAAACATTTCTCTGAAGACAATCACAAGCTCAATTTTATGGTGAGATATACAGAATTCTAATGTAGATCACTCCAATTTTATACTTGTTCACATTTTATAAAATATGAAGATATTCACCCTTTGTAACACAGACATGTGCATGATGTGGAAAAAACTCATCAACGAGTCAGTAACAGAGCTGAGAATTAAATGCAAACACCACTGTTTTAATCACTAAATAAAAGGTCTGACATACCATGGAAATTGTATGAATGGAGAGGAAATTACAGAAGTGTCTTTCTATGTGGCAAACAGAATGTACCAGAGGTGTATATGCTTTGGACCAAACTTTATAGTCAGATTTCTTTCAATATGTTATTTGAAATTCAGGCTTGTTTCACATGGGGGAGAATGAGGAAAACAACAACAACAAATCCAACAACTCGAACATTGCACTAACTATTCTCAAAGCACTACCTTTTTAAAAGCACATAATCAAAAGGCCAAACTGCATAACAGCATAACACTCAGAGAGGCCATTCCACTTAATTCGTTTTAAAATATGTCAGGTGTAATTGTCTTTAAAAACAAACAAACAAACAAAAAAAAAACGATGACTTTTGAAAACCCACAATAATTTTCATTAGTTCTTACATGTATGTCCAGCTGCAATAGCAAAAATGAGTCAGCAATAAACAGAATATCTTCTGTTTATTGTATATTATATTGTATATTGTATTATTGTATTATATATTGTACATTGGATATATTATATATATTGTATCGTATATTTTATATGTATATTTTATATGTATAAAAACATCAGCTTTTCCTGGAGGTCTTTTTGTGTATGCTGTTAATCTCTTTCTGAGGCCCTCCTTCAGATACCTCAAATGTTTCCCTCCATTTCCTTCTGCCTTTTGGTAATGACATGCAACTCAGGACATAAAAAACACTAAAAGGTCACTAGACACCAACTCAATTTAAGGAAGAATTTTAGCCTCCAAATACCACTGTACTTCTGTTTTAATGGCATTGTAATTAAATATTACATAGTGTTTTGTACTGTATAGATGAAAACAATGTAGGAATAAGAAAGATTGCTTAAAAAACAGCAAATGTGTGGTCTCTGGAGATGAGAGACCTCCTGAGTCTCCACAGCCCCAAGGACCTGGCCAGTGAGCTCATGCTTAAATCACACTGGATTTCATCAAAAACCATACACTGTTGTAGCAGCTGCTTGGTCATGCTGTCTTTCAGCTAGCTCAGGAGGATTACTTAAAAACCCTTTTATATCAGGATCTTCATTTAGATTACACCCCAGCCTGCTGGAAAACATTGAGACAGAATTGTTTTGATCAAAATATCAAATGAAGTCCCATGAGCCTCTGCTAAATCCAAGGTAGGATTACAGCTAAGTATGATCTTCCTCAAGATGATAAAGTAGGAAAAAGTGTGTCCCAGCATCCCAAAAATGCAACTTACAAATAGAATTAATCATTTACCCTTTGGTGTTTCTCCTATATGAGATTTCCAGTGCTAAAATTGCACCCAGCATTAAAGTGATGGTGATAGTAAATTAGGAAAGGTCAAGAACATTAGAATGTGTATTTAATTCATCTGCTCCTTTGCCACTGAGGTAAAAAGGAGCAGGGCCAATTTGTGACCTACGCCAGGTTCCTTTCTTTTTCCCTTGTTAAGCAAAAGGTAAAAGCACGTAAAGAATTTGATGGGTTACTTGGTGTAACAAAACTGTATTGGTAAAGACTGTGGATAAGCTGTCTCAGGTCTTATTGTCCAAGACAAGACAAAACACAGAAATACCACTGTACAGACTTCCTGACTAGAAAGTACCTAAAAGTTTGTGCAGAGTTTTAAGGAAATTTTAAGGATACCCCTGGGAATAGGTCTCCAAGTCAATGCTAACTCTCAAGGTGTGTAAAGTTACTAGCAGAGATAGTGACATTGAAAATAAATATAACTTATTTTAACTGGACAGCATGAATGCTGCCAGAAAAAATGTTGCACTGAACTCCCAGGTAATGCTGTTGTCACTTCTTAAGCCTGGCATATATGTATAAACAACCAGGTCTGCCAAATGCTTCATCTGAAACAGCTTCCTGTCTTACAGTTAGTAGATGTTCTGAATTGCTTTTACTTTCTCTGGGATATAAGCACCATGCAAACTTAGACTACAATTTACTCACACTTAAAAATGCAAAGCTGGCTGTGTTTCACAGGGGTGAGATGCTTACACTGGTCCCTGAGGTAACAGAAGCTGTTGATGATGTTGCTTTAACATTGTATGATGAAATGCAATATTTTTGTGTGTTTGTCTTCATTTCAAAGAAGATAAGAAGATAATTCTACTCTCATTTACACAAGAATAACAAGGAAATTAATTAATTATATTTTAACATATAAAGATAAAACAAGAGAAAAGTTTGGGTCCCATTCTTCTGATAAAACTCATGTAAGTATTAGATTACAGCAGTTACCTTATGAATTGGAATAGTTTGTAAGAAAAATATTTTATGTGTTTTATCTAAGAAGGGCAGATCTCTTTTATTCATGTGATTCCATTCAACTTTCCTGTTTAGATCACCATGTTTATAATTAGGGCTTTTCTTCTGCCTTGACTTTTTGTTAGTAATGCCTTTTTGTCACCACTACAGAAGGGTTGAAATTTATCAAGTATATATGTACCTACTCAGACTCCACAAAGGGAGTTTAAGCTTATTAACCATTCAGCTTTTCTGAAACTACATTTGGCTATGCATCTCCCAGGGTGATGTGAATGCTAGCTAAGAAATAGCTTACTCTTTTCCAGGTAAGATAACCTTTCTCTCTCTTAAGTTTCCATGAGCATCACAAGTCATACTGATCCCTCTTTTAAAACACAAATGAATGCAATACAACAGAGCTTTTGTCTGGACATCAAGTTGGTATAGACCTGGGGTTTTAGGTGCAACTGTTTGTTTCATCTCAGGCTGTGGCATCCACCATGCATGCAGATGCAATAAAGTCACTGTGGTGAAGCAGTTATTCCGAACAGTCACACCCTTTCCCATTAAATGACCCCCGTGATCCAGGCAGAAAATGACAGCTGGTCTAAATGTTCTTAGAGAACTCTGTAATATTCAACAGCCTCATGCAAGCTTTGGTGAAGTGCAGATTTTGTAATATTGTGTAGCTGGGAACAGTACCTTTAAACTGGAAGTGTTGGGCTAGTTGATCAAATATTTTGTTTGACCAATAACAACTGTTCCATGCCCTATCTGTGCCAGAGGCCCAAATGGGATTTCAAAAGATGCTTCTCTTTTAAAGGTTGTCTTCTAACATAAACACTTGCATAATGGAGCACATTGGCTGTTCTGCTAATATCTGCCTTTCTTGTTAGACAAGGGACCTTCATTTCCCTAGCCATGAATTCAAAACTGTCACTAAGGCTTAGCTCAGTCTGATGAATATAATAAATAGCAAAAAAAAAAAAAAAAAAGGTTTATCACTGGCCTAATATTTAAGGCTACACCCATTTTTCCTTTGTTTTCAACATTCACTCCTTTGCAAATTTGTTTCAGTGTTTATTTACATATGTTCTGAATATACAGAGTAATCAGTACAGAACAGATATGTGGTGCACTTGCAAGTATTTTCTAACCTAAGGAAGCTATGTTGCACAGCACTGCAGTTTAATTCTATGGAGCAATGTGTTTCTTTCTCATCTAAAGCAACATTTATGCTGAGGCAGAGGCAGTAGGCTGTGTAACCCAAAAATTAGTCTGAAATGGTCAGATTTACATCCATGCCCAGGAACTGGGGTGAACTTCTGAGTTCTGCAGTTTAGATAGAGCCTCCACATGTAATTTATTTTGTTTTTATTACTTAGCATTAATCATAATTTTAGCTTAGTAAAGGGCCTCTACAAGAGCTGACATCTGTTCCTTTATATGTCACATATAATTACTTATGGACAGTTATGTCCCAGCCCACAAAATTAAAATAGAAAAGGGGAGGCTTCAGGAGCTTTGAAATACTTTCTGAATTTATTGTTGAATCACTCGAGACTTCAGACTTAAAAATCAGTGTCAGAAAACTACTAAAATAGGACAAACCCCAGTTCCAAAGTCTTAGGTCTGAAGATCTGTAGGTACAAAGAGTGTAATGAGCACACTCCTCGCTCAAAAGAAGCTAGTGTCTTTGATTGACTAAGTTGTTTTTTGACTTGATTAATGTTGACTGTATTAGCTTTCTGGCAACAAAATAAGGACTGCTGCTGTTGAGGCATTTCTGTGCCTTGCTTGTTAGGCAACACTGAAATGTGGCTAGCCTGACTGAATTCCATTAACACCACAGTCTGCTCTGGCACTGATACATTAAGTTGCTCTGGCACTTGGCTGGTCATATTTCAACCCAAATTTTATATGTGTGTGTGAATAATTTTCTTTTAGAGGACATTCACTTCATTTCCTTCTACTGCACGCTAGTATTGTTAGTAACAGAGATTCATCACCAACACTAAAAGCATAGAAAAAGTATAATTAAAATATTTGTTTTATTCTTCACGTAGATATTCTTATCATTTCTGCATCATCTAGCAAGTGGGATACAGCTTACTTCCCCCTCCAATTTTACTTACTCCTCCAATTTTACTTACTCTTTTTGTTACATTTATTATTATTAAACTATATATTTTTTAAAGAATGGTGCTTTACAACTTTTATTTAAGAACTAACAAACAAACAAGTAACAGCAAAATAGGAGAAAGGATACCGCCAGTCTTTAGAAGGATATTTTCTCATTATTTATTCCAATGAAGTTATCCCCTGTGAGGAAGCATTTGGGGATGGCCAGAAATGAAGGTTGCCCTGTTATAATCTCTCTTGAGCAGGCTAATTTTAACCATGTGCATGGTGCAGAGAAACAGAAAGTCTAAAAAGCAACTGTGGACTCTGATAGAAGAATTCAGCTTTGCACTACCTAATTCCATTTTTAATCATGTGAGATTAAGTTGTTTCTTAGCTGGTACTGAATTGCTCTGCTAAGTATTGAGGGAATGCCAAGCTAGGGCTTGATGCAACTGCCCCTCATCCAACGTTTAGAGTGAGACTTCTGCTGGGGTTGTGGGAAAAGGTTTTTCCCTGATGCCCTCCTCTCCCTCTCTCAGTCTTTTTCTCAAGCACATGCATTCTCATCTTAGCACAAATGCTTGCAGGCAGATTAAATTGGCTGTGGTTTGTGGTGCATAGAAATGATAAAACAAAAAACAAAACAAACAATCAAACAAAAAAACATCAACAATAAAACTTGGTTATTGTTCGCAAGCTATCATGATTTATCCACCTGTCTAGACACTTTGTATTGTAATAAATCAATCTGCATTAGCACTACCTATTTGCATGTAGCACCACTGCTTCAAAAGAAAAGTTGCACCCTGTGTGTTCTTTTATTAGTACAACGCTTTACTTGATATACTAGAAGCAGACACATGAAGTGTGTTAAATCTAAATTCAATCTGACTAAAAGTTGACTTCCATGCCTGTAAAATTCCAACTATTTGGGTTTAGAGTACCTGAGTGTTGCCTTGCAGACTCCCAGAGCAGAGTTATTCTCAACTTTAGGCTTCACAAAACTCTCATTTTCACAAAAACTCTCACTGGAGAAAGGCAACATGAACATGGATAATGACACACAACCACGTCTTATCTCCACAGGGCTCCCTCATGACCAGAGTCATGTGGCATTAGAAGATGCCGCATGAGTGTGGACATACACAAATTGGTACGTTCATGCAAGCAGTAAGCCTCCTGCTCAAGACCTGGCTTTGCTGGTGAGTGGTTTGTCTGATTGATGACATTAATGCCTTGGGCAAATGCTGGTATTTGAATTTTTTTCAGTTGCTATGAAAAAGCCTTTGAAATTCTTATGTCTGTGGGATAGCAATGATCCTTATGCAAATTGAACTACGATGTCAAAATTCAGCAGAGCAGCACTCAGATATAGAAGTCTTGCAGAGTAACTAGAAACTACATATATATTCTCACTTAGTGGGCTAAGAGAAGGATTTGCTTCATGGCTCATCTCTCTAATGCTGTCTTTCTTTGACCTAATACCAGTGTTACTCAGGAACTTAACCTATCCCTCTGGTGCAACTCACCCTAGACATCTTGTGAGAGGTGCCAAGAGTAAAGTTGGTGTACATTAAGTTTGTAGCAATAAAATAATCAGTTTTCTGAGAAATGGTGTAGAATTAAGTCAAGAGGGAACATCTGCAATTTGTAAGATTTAGGAGCTAGGTCAATGTTGGCAGGAATTTAATTTAATTCTTTCACTGTAGGTGTTACATTATAAAAGATGCTTCACTTGGTCCAAGATTAAAGATCTCATCTTCTATGTGAGACATAAAGTTTGTATGTGGTATGTTAGCGGGAGATCAACAATGGGAGCTACAGGAGAGTGGACTGAGACAGACCCATGTTGCTGTTGTTTGTTTGTTTGTTTTGTTTATTTGTTGTTGTTTTTCATTTTTCTCTTTTTTTCTCCCCCCCCCCCCTTTTTTTTGTTGTTTTTGTTTTCATTTTGTTTTGTTTTGCTTTTGTTTGTTTCCAGAAACTTGCCTGGCAGTTGAAAACAGTGACCCAGACATTCAGGTGTGCATCAGTAGGTTAAACTGATGGAAATTCAGTACTGTGGTTCCACTTTCCTTCTTTGCTTCCTCTGCTGACTCAAAGGGCTTGTCTCAAATACAGGCCACAAGCATTATTTGTGTCAAGGCTTGTCTTATGTACACACGTTTCGTAAAGCTGAATTTCGGCATTATGCAAGTGAAAAGCAGAGAAACTTTCTCCACCTCAAGCTACTTCACTGGCTCAGTGTTTAATCTAAAAATAATTCCCACTTCCTACTAAGGCAATGCCTATAGCAGTAGTAGCATCAACAGAAACTAGTGCCTACTGAATGGTACACTTGGACACTGATTTAGTATTTCAGGTTCTCTCTCTTCACTTACTGTAACCCAATGTACTTCCCTTCTTGTAATTATTCTGATAGTTTACTAGGCTAGTTTCCTTACAATTAATCTTTAAGAACCTATATAGTATTGGCGTGGTCATTTCCTCCCACTTCCTGAGCCCTTATAGTAGATTTTGACAAGAGTATTCATAATGATATATAGAAGTATGTATAACTTATATAACTATAACTTTAATTATACAGACAGTCATTTATATGCATATAGATATATACACACATATTTACATATATGTATCTATAAATACATAAACATGTAAAACAAGCCTGTGGACTCCCATTTATGAACACATATTTATGGTTTGATCACTTTTCTTATTGCATTTTCTTTGACACCGAGATTCACAGATATGGATTGTGCAGACTCACAAAGAGGATTATACATGACTACTGTCATAGTTTTATTTTGGGGAACCTTCATCTGTTTTCACTCTGCAGTCTTTACAGTTTTCAGTTAAGATTTGTTACACCAAAGACCTTGGTACAAACCTTCTTTGTAACAGTTGTTTTTATTTTCTTAATAGTGACTTTTTAATAGGCTTTCCCACATTTTCATCTCAGGAGTGAGAGCACTGCTGAAAAGCTGAATAGCATTTTGATTTCTCTAGGACTAAACAAGAGGAAGTGAAAAGACAGAGATAATGGTAGGGAAATGAGTGTGCATCATTGGTTCCAGTAGTGTAAACTGCTTGTGAAACTAGGTTGCATCAGCTTGTAACGTTTCATCTGATTTTGCCTCTCCCTTTTATTTGGAATTCTTGATTGATTAGGAAACTGGTAGAATTTCTGCAAGTTTTTGTTTGTTTCATAGTAAAGAAAGAAAAAGAAACATGCAAAGCCTACTAATGGCAAAATAATCTTGCAAAAAATATTTTGGAGTAGTGGTCTATTTGTCTCTTATCACTCCAGAGCAGAAGAACTTGAGGTTCAACTTTTTATACTTCCTGCAATAATCTCCATTATGTTATACTTTGCTGAAATAGTAGCAGAATTTCATCTGGTTTAACTTGCCTTTGTGGATGGGTTCATTCTGCAGATATTTTGTGCAAGAGACAGAGAAAAATTGCACCCCATTAGCTCTTCCTCTTTCAGGTGTTGTTCCTGTACCCAGATGCATTTGCATCATACTCTGCATGAAATTAAAGAAGTCTCAAATCACACTATAATGTCATTTTCCATCTGACTGTTGTTTTTCAGTACTTTTGGGAGTTCCTTGAATACTTTGGGATAATCCTGTTTTCACAGACTCTCTCCCCATTGAAGTAATTCTGAAATATTTCACTTACCTGCTAAGGAAATAAAGATCTGTGAAAGAAAAATAATGTAAGTTTCTAAGGGCAGGAGTTCAGCTACTATGTGACAGGGACTATATAGGTTCTTAAATAAACAGACAAAATTGCGTATGGTTAACTCTCACCAGAAAACTACACATTTTTCTTGTTATAATTTCATTATGTTAAAACCACTGATAAAAGATCTGCAGTGAAACATGCTGGGATGAATTAGTTCAATAACTGCTACTGTTTCATTATGATGATTTAAGCTTTCTACAAATGTCATGGCATTAACATTTTATGTAGAGCCATAAAGAAATGGCTGCTGGAAGAATCAACATCCTTTTAAAAAGTCAGCACTTTTTGCCTATCTTTATGAGACTACTGGTCACTCTGCAATATTAAATGACAACGTTGCCATGAGAATTATGTATGCATGATGCTTGATTTGGGCATCTGGCCATTACAGGAATGAAATCGCCAACAGATTCAACAGCAATCTCCATCACAGTGTTTGGGCATAGTTCAACAGTCCATTTGTATTTGGCAAATATTCCTAATAAGTCTCCCTCAGGGCAAATAACCTTTTAATAATATTTTTCCCTCTGAATTAGTTAAAGAGATACCTGTTCTAATATACTGTTTGTGCGGTAGTATGTTCTGAGTGATGGCTCCTTCGTGCTTGCCATCACGCCCTTCTTCAGCCCCTTGTTAACAAAGCTGTGAAGACAGCCTCTGCCCAGCGACCACTGGGCTCAGGTCTGTCTTCTTACGAAAACCAGCCCAGATTTGTTGTTGGCATGCCAGCACTGCGAACGATTCTCCCTGCCCACACTGCTGCAAAGGCTACCCCTTCCTCTTGTAACCACTTCTACGACTACATTTTAGTAGATCTTTGTTGTTAGTCTTTTTTTCTGGGAAACAATAAAAATACAAAGAGTTGATGCATTCATGCTTTATTTCCAAAAAAGCACGTCACTATTTTTTAAAATTCATTGGAAAAGGTTACCAAGCCATATCTATCACATCAGATTATTGTAAACTTGTAAGTGAAATATAAACATAAATGACAGACTACAGACATGACAGGAGGAAATTTTATTGAATCTTCAACTGTAAGGGATTTTGAACACAGAAACAATGGTTAAATTGCAGAGAAATTCTTTAAACAAATTCACTCAGTCTGGATCTTTTCTATACCTTCTGTTTTATATATCAAGGACAACACACTCAATGTCTGTAGCACAGATTTAAACAAAAGTTTAGCAAAAATCTCTAGTATATCCCTGTCAAACTTTTTTTTTTTTTTTTTTTTTTTTTGTGGTTTGCATTTGTCATTCATCTTTCCCTCATACATTCCTGTCACTGGTGTGCCATGTGACTGATGTGACTGTACTGTCAACCACCTCCTCTTTCTCTGTATGTCTGAGTGACAGGCTCATTTTGAAGAAACATTTTGAAGTTGTACAGTTGAGTGCAACAAAATCTGAAGAAAATTTGTTTTCTTCTTATTATTTTTTTTTATTATTATTCTATCACCAGCATTAAAGTCAAACTGTCAGAGCTTTTTAAAGAAACTTGTATGCCACAAGACCAGAAAATTGCCACAGGCAACAGGAAGACAAGACTGGGGATAATTTTGCTCAGATAGTTTAAGCAGAGCAGAGGTTGTTCCTGTTGAGCTCCCTGGAGGAGCAAGCAGAGCAATGATGCCGTGGCAAACACACACTTAGCACCATGCTCATGAATAATGCAGCAACCAAAGGAAGACACACAGTTTTAATTCTGCTGCTGGGGTAACAAAGCCAATTATTAAAATGGGAAGCTGTGCTATAAAACATAAAACAAACCACATAGGTCTAATCTTTTAAGCAAGTATAATTGCAAGGACTGGTCTCATTAGCAGCTCCCAGATGTCTTAGCTGGAGTTGTGGACTTCCAACCTGAAGGATGTGTACAAAGAGGTTGCTAAGAGGTGCTAACTGGGAAGGTCCTCACAGACCTTTTAGAAAGCATGCATGCTAGAAACACACAAAATATGTTAACTCCTGTTAGCAGTACTGGATATTTAGTGATGAGAGCAAACAATGAAACATTAAGTTCAGTTGTGTTTGTGGTACTTATTTTTTCTACACTTTATGACTCATTGCTGTTTGGACAAATGCTTATTATACCAGAAAATATTATACTGCTTTGCCTACATAGCTGAGTTGAGTATTTACAGCTGGTAAACTCTAAGAACCGTCCTTCTTTTAAATAAAAATGCCAAGGGAAATTTAGGAAAATATTTTTGGTATAGCCTTCCACTGATAGAGTATCTTCCAACTCTAATTGCTTTGGTATTTTTTGGTCATTTTTAGGTTAAATTGCTATTCGTTTACATATGCCTGTGTCATATAGCCAATACTGTAAGTAATTATCTAGATGTCTGCTCAGAGACTTGAGCTGTTAATGCAATAATGGAGCTTGCATCTTTTATAATGCACAGCAGAAACTTGTCAAATTTTTCACTTTACCTGACCACTTCTAGTTCAGCTGTTTCAAGACTGCCATGGAAATTTATTAAACATTGTGAAATAGGTACTCAATTTTTTAACTTTAAATGTGAGACATTTTTATCTATACATGCCTCCAGGGTTTTAAGCTAGTATCGCTGCTATATTGAGGAAGTTTACTTAGAGCTGTGAAGGCTAGAAACTTATCACTTCTCTGGGTGAAAGCTGAGAGAGTAACACGTTACATATTGCTGTAATGTTGAGGGGAAAAGAAAAATACACACATACACAAAAAGCAAAAAAAAAAATACACACACAAAAACAAGCCAATAAATATTAATTAGGTGTAAGAATAGGAAATGAAAAAATTTAGTAGTGTACTACTATTTGAAATGGGAAAGTTGAAAACAGTATTTCTTCTTGAAAGGGAAGAATGTTATTATCAGAGTGTTGTCTCTGTGTAAGAGGCTTTTGAGCCTGAAATGATAAATATTTTGTGTTTAAACCTGTTATTTTCCCATTAAAACTATTCTAGAATCCTCTGAAGTTCAAACAGAAATCTGCAAGGAAAATAGGAAGTTTTTGGAAAAGTTCCGTAGCAAAGGTTCTTACTTTTTTTTTTTTTTTTTTTTTTTTCTCTTTAAAAGATTTTATGTAGATTTAAGTGGAAAAAGGTGAAAAAGGAAAATTAAGAAGTTGTATCATGGACCATGAAAAGTGCCAAGCATCAATATATTACTGATTCGTTATGGGCAGCCACCCTCCATTTTCAATATACTGCTTTCAAATCTCTTTGCTATTTCCATAAGGTGCATAGTCTGCATGTTCTGACCTCTTAGGTCTGCTAGCATTTTCCTCCTAGGGATGGCTGGTAAATGCTACATTTAAGAAATTTACACTGCAGCTAGTTTGAAATTCTAAATCCATCTTTTGAGCTATAGGAGTGCGTTTGAGGTCGAGGGAAAACTTTCTGTCTTTATTGCTCTCTTAAAATAGTGTTGCATTATGGATACCTCTGCATGCATGAATAAGCACTGTGACAGAATAAGATATGATTAAAATTGTTCATCAGTTTCAGAGGGAAGAAGTTGGACTTTGAGTCTGTAAAAAATCTGTAGATAGATGGTTTCTCTGGAAAATGTTAAAAAAAAAAAAAAAGAAAAAAAGGAAAAAAAAAAGTTTATGTTAAAATAGAAAATCCTTAGATTTAGTCCTGCTATGCAATAAACTATTCACTGGTTCTTGACATAGCTATCAGTTTCATTGGTGCCCATTTCCAATTGGATAACATTGGATAGCACAGAACTGGAATCATACAGGGCATTGCCTGGATTTTCAATCATAAAATAAAATAAAATAAAATAAAATAAAATAAAATAAAATAAAATAAAATAAAATAAAATAAAATAAAATGTATGTATTGCATAGTTTTCAAAACTATTTCAAAGAGCTGGCAAATTTTTTAAAAAAATCTGAAGGGAGGCTGTTTTTTTACTATGAATGGAGCTCTGTGACTCCTACCTTTGGGAATCCAGTGTCATGTTTTTGTAGTCATCCCTAGTTAGATTTTTCTTTTTTAAAAAGGAGGAGTAAAATTTTGTTTTAATGACTTTCTGAAAAACTTTTCAGAGATCAAATTACATTTGTCCTATTTAGCTTCAGTGCACTAATTTGATTTGTGTTAGTTCCTTGCACAGAGCTCTTCTCAGAGAGCTGTCTCTGCAAAAGAGTTTGGTGAGCTTCAAATGTTAAATATTTTGTGCATAAGAAATAACTTTTTCCAAGTGGCATCATTCCAGCTGTGTTTCAGTTTAAGGCCTCCAGACCAGTTAAATCCTGTGCCTGTGGATTGCAATATTCAACTCTGTTACCTGTGGGGAAAGAAGCAAGATTATTCAGTAGAGTGTCTATTAAATCATCTAGACTGTAAGAGGATTATATATTCACACTAGCTTAAACATAACTGAGTGCATTAGCATTTACATGTACTGCTCCTAATTGAATTTTGTCAATAAACATTAAAATAAACTCAAGAGCCATTTGACTTTCATTTATCTAAAAGTGCATCCTCTGCAACAACTGCTTTTTTGAGAAATATGCTTTCTTTCAATCAGAAGGTTAAACAGTTTTCCAGAAAGAGCTCAGTAAGTGGTAAAGTGCTTTTTACTGCTTTACTGTGCTGCAAACTCCTATGCCTTGCAACAGCCTGTATCTGGATTGTATGCATTTAACCCACAAATGCTGCCCAGAGCCCTCAAATGTTCCTTGTTTAAAAGCATCTGGGCTTTTTGTTGAGTGCATCACATAGTCTAACACAAAGGAACAAATTTAGAGATGAGAAGCCAACATGTATCTTTGTTGTTCACAGTACTAATTATGCCATGCTGAACATTGCAAGAGCTGTGCAAAATTATCAGGTTGGTTATAAAATGTGTGTAGTGTAGCTCTGTGCCTAGCTTCATCTACCAATAGAAGTGGCACTGGACTGCTGTGGTTATAGTGCTGGTGGGCACTTGTGTTTATCGTGGAGCTCTGCATTTGTGCCCTGACCCCATTGGCAGTCTGTGTCCTGTTTATCCTCCTGATCTGATGTATGACAGTGGTGCCTTTTGTAATTGAGATACAGAGATTTGTTCGAGGAAAATGTAGATCTTTTAGGTCTTAAGGCAGCATTTATCATGGGTTTTGTGTTTTTATGCAAGTTGCATTCGAATGTGAAAACGCAGAAGTGCAAATAGGTTTGATGTGATGCATTTCTCCTCTTAAAAATGGGCATCTAAAACAAGTTTCAGTGTAAAGGTGGTAAAAAAAAAAAAAAAAGAAAAATTAGTTGAAAGCTACAACCGCTTTTAAGATTTTGAGCTTTGATGAAAGTGATCTTTAAGTGCAGTTTTATAGGAGAGATGATAATATACATTGTTAATGAAAGGTGATAGGATAATGCATTAGCATCTGTAACACAGTAATTGTGTAAGAGGCATCCAGGTTACATACAGAGCAGAATAATCAGTTCCCCACTAAACAGGTTTCTGACAAATGTTTTAGACTCAGTTTGTGCTGGAAAACAATGACCAATTGTCAGATTTAAAGGGACTAGCCTATTCCATTTAAATCTTTCAGATGAAGAAATGGCCCTAGGCAAATGATTTGCAGATCTCCCATTGCTTCTGGCTACAGCATGTGGTCTGCTGCCTTTACCTATATTTTACTCTAATGTGCAATAATGTTGTGGATAGAGACTGCTACCAAAAAACAGTGAAAAAAAAGCTGAGAAGTTGTCAGCTCCTCAGCAAGAGGTATAAGAAAATGTCTCAAGACACTGGTAGAAATATTGAGAATGCTGTTTTCTTGTATTACATAACCTGAAATGCATTAACTGTCATCAATGAAGAAACAGGTTAGACCTTGATTTCATAATATGCATCTTTTTACGAAAAAGTTTCAGAGTACATGCATCCTATTCTGGCTTTGCTTAAAATGTGTTGGTATTTTCCACTTACCCACTTTTCGCTTCCCATTGGGTAGCTGTGTCCTTGATAAAGTATGCTTTATGTTGTTTTCCAACATCAAGATTTATTGCTTACATCTTACATCTTACAGACTCAGGTTGTAAATTGTTTTGTTTAGCTTTGTTTGCAGATGTAGAAAACCAAGGGAACTGGTATAGGTAGTATACAAGGACAAACAGAGGGTGCCAGTTTGCTCTTGGTTTCCTGGTTCGAAGTGTCAGAAACCTCGGAAAATTGTTTGAGCATCACAGATGTAAATAGCACTGTGAATTCTAATGATGACTGAAAAAACATCACTGCCTCTGTACTGCTGAAGTATGACCTTGAGTTGTTTTTTGACTGGAATGACAGAAAATTTATGTGTGTAATTCTGTCTTCAGTTGCTGAGAGAGCTTTTGTTAAGCAAAGCTTTCAGTCTCAAGACTGTGCTTTCTGAATTGAGGACTGGAAGCACAAGTTGTGGTATGACAAAAAGACACAGTTTTAACATCCCTGTGATTAAAACGGCAAAGCGATACGGGGGCCACTCTTTTCTTCCCTCCATGTGTTTGGCTGTGTTCACAAATTTTGTTACAGTTGCTTGCATTAAGCTGTACAGGTACATGCACAGGTAGCAGAGAAGTCTAATGGAGCAGTTACTCGAATTACTTCAGATCACACTATGCGCTCACATATTCCCTCTAAATCTGTTTTTTTCTCCTCTCCAGATGGACAGAGAGCAAACACAACCTAAGCTCTGTTTGAACTTGAAAAGACAGAGTCCTGAAACAAATTAAATTGTTCTTGCATGATGGACAAAGCAGCAGAGCAATGCCAGACCTGTGTCCAAACTGTTTTAGCTTTAATAAGTTTAGCTTGAAATCTGAGCAATTAACCAAGCTCATATATTTCCTTTTTCAGATGTGCTTGGAATACCTTGCAAAAGAAAGATATTTGTCAATCCTTCTGCCAGTTAAAATCAAGAAATGAAGAAAAGAGTAAAGAAAGACTCGATTATTTTTATTTAAGAAAATGGTTGCTCTGCCTTTCCCCCCCTAAATTCTTGAGAAAATGTATGTGTAGGTTTTTCATTTAGCTCTCAGTGCTTCTATTTCTGAAAATTGCTGATTTCATAGTGTTTTATTTATCTGTTGTGGGAATAAACTATGCATGATGGCTGAAATTTGAAAATGTGGAGAGATTCAAGAGTAGAAAAATTATATGGACAACATTTGATAAAAAGTTCATTTGTAAACTAGTGATGAGCCTAATTTTTTGTTCTTTATGACAAATTGATCTTCGGTCTTTCAAGTATTTAAGACCACCGTCTACTGGCACAACCTTAGCCTTGAAAGTGCTCTCAGTTTTCTGATCCAAAAATAAAAATAAAATAAATCATCACCTTTGCAGCTTTCTTTGTCACATGATACATTATAGATTTTCACTTTATCATGGCCCTAAACAGCCTCAAAGTGTCCAGGCTATCTAAATGATTGGCCATGTGGACATGTGCAGTCTGTTACCACCTTTCTATTTTGTGTAGTTACTGCAAAATTATCAATAATACTGCAGAACCTCGTGGTTGATAGCTCTGCTGCATCTCCATGGTGCTCCACACTGGGCAGACCCAGGATTTGAAGCCAGTCTTTTACAGAGACACCAGTGATCTAACTACACAGGACAGAAAACAATGATTGGAAGCCAGGTACACTGACATGTCCAGATCATGAAAGCAATTTCTAAATCTTTCAAATTCCAGCCCAGCCATTCCATCTGTTTTCTGAAGAGAACATAAAGAAAGCCTACTGGCTGGCTATCTAACTTCTGAACTCTCTTCTCATGTTTTGTTTTACTTACAAGGACAGTGAAGAATGAAGTAAGGTCTTTGTTGGCATCTGCACCAGAGACATTTCTACTCAAGTCCTGAGCAGCAAGATGAAGTCCAACTGTGAGACAGAGCTCTTCCCTTTTTATAATATGGGTCATGAGCAGTACCTGTGCAACTTAAAAATAAATAGCAGGATGTTTTATATAATCTGTTTTGCTGGAGCATGCTGCATGTGCTATATGTTCTACCAAGTCACCTAGCAGAGGTCCCAGGAGCAGAAGTTGAGCCTCCTTCCAATGCAACCCTCCCTGTACCATTCAACACCCCAGACCCTGTTCTCTCCATCTTTCTCTGGATTTTATAGTAGTCTGAATCACTGGGGAATAGCCACGATTACATCAAGGCCTGGGGGTCCAGAAAATTATGTTAACCTGGAGGGGGAGAGCAGAAGCTGAAGCGTGCATGTTTGGAAATAATGTTAATTTTTCAAAACCGATCTCCTTGATGGTTGTGACATCTGCAGGACTGAGCTCTGCAAATTCCTTTTCCTGATGCTGGCTCCAAATCCTGTCATGTTCAAGGCAATGCCCATCCTTTGCCCCCTGATGAATCCATGAAGAATGGAATGATGAATTTTACCTCATTGTGAGAGTTTATCCTCTGCAGCGGTGTTGCTTAGTTGAGGATGGTGCATTGCTGCAGTGTGTTCCCTACAGAGCAGGCTTACTTGGCTTGAAAGCCACTCATGAAATTTTTTTCAAGATGATGGTGCTGCATCACAGCCTGTCAGGACCTTTTTTCCTTCTTCTTGCTTGCATAAACTCATACTGAAGTAACACATTAGTGTCACAAACTGTGATAGAAGTAAATGAGAACTGGCTTTTTTCATCTTGCAATAAAAGCCGAGGGATTTTTAAAGTGAAATTGACACACTTTCTCCTAAGAAAATTAGTTGCCATAAAATAGAATACTTAGGCAGAGCAGGAGTGCAGGCCAAAAATCTATAGATGTTTTTTTCCCACTTCAGATTTTGGTTTCTGGATTTAAGCTTTGATTTTCCCACAGATTTCTGATTTTGCTCTGAAAAATATTTCACATTAAAATGTTTATTTCCCATATCTCTACTGTCTTTCCCTGACAGATTTTAATGAACACAATTTTGGTGAATTCTCAAATAAAATAATGTTTAGAACTTCTTAAAGCGTATCAGTAACATATAAATATTAAAATAAAAATATTTTAAAATATAAAAAGCTGGCTTTGTCACAGCTGTGCAAATAGAGTAGCCTCTAACAGCACAGCTCCTGCTGTTCATCTTAAGGTTTCTATCTGTACCTTTGCTGTCTTTCAGGTTATTTGATAAAATACTATTGATGTATACTTCTGCCATAGTAGTCACCTGTTTATATTTGTCACCAGTTTCAAATACTTACCAAATAATCCAATACAGAGCTCACAAAATATCTTGGCCATTATCCTGTTATTATGACTAATAGTCAGAGATATCTGACTCTGTTTCCTATATCCTATGGCCACCACTACATTTGGTTTTGATAAGGTAACATGTAATGAAATAATTTGAGTTTTGTTGTACAGATAGAACCTCTTTAAAAACTGAATACATCCTAGTTAAGTCCTGTCAAACTTAAGAGTATTAAGAACAAAAGTAGCATTTGTCATGTCTCTGTTATTCATCTGTGAAGGAAGAATATTTTGCAATGATTCACAAATAGCTGTTGATGCCCCTTCACAATAATTCAAAATCCATTCTTTCCATAAGAACAAAATTTTCTTAGCTTTCAAGAAGAAAATGACAGAATTCAGAATGCAGTAATTCATAAAATCTAATTCTTATTGAATCTCCCAACTCTGTGCTGAAAGTAGACTTTTGATTGCTGTTTGGAAATGAAATAGCTGCCTGTTGTTTCTCCAATAATGTATATAGTTTTTGGAAGTTCATGAAAGTTGATGAATATCAGTCAGTGCAAGCTGTTTTCTTGCCTTTTGTTGAAATTACTGTGATTTTTCACATCAGCTGATCTTTTTTTTTTTTTTTTTTTTTTTTTTCTTCTTATTTTTACCCATTTGGTCCATTCTCTGCATCCACTTCAGCAATTTAGTAAATTACACACCTGCATCACATTATCTCAGGTATTCTCTCTTGCCTCTCAGCCTGCAGATTTAACCAGATGAAGCACAGTAGCCCTAGATTACTATTCTCATATGTAGACCGCAGCATGCCTACAGTTTTCCTTTGAGATCAAAGCCATTCTGTGTTAAATGCAAGTCACTTCTGGTATATATTGCAATGCCATATCATTAATTATTCTTAAAAGATTCTTGGATAATTAAGTCACATTAAAATCAGTGAGAGCTAGGCTCCTAATTATCTTTAGAGAATATAGGCCCCGGTTAGTAATCCACTCTATTAAAACATTTAATTCTGAGATATGAAACACTGAACTCTGAACTTATATACAATTTTTTTCCAGGCCCTTTTTCCCTCATGTATAAAAATTCACATATAAGAGAGTTATCATACTGTGATGTGAATTAATGATTAAGTTTTAAAACAACCTTTTAAGGAATGACTAGTTAAATGATGGGCAGGTGCTGGGCAGCCATTTATAAACCTATTTTGGTATACATAATCTGTCAAACTGAAAGAACAGGTTTTTACTGACATATGTTTGCAAGTCTTGAAGTGGTGTACATTCTATAGGAGCAATGTAAGTATTTCTCAAGACAAGATGTGATTGTCTAGCCAAGCACCTGGGAATATTAACCATGGTCAAATTGTTCTTTTCAAAAGCATTAATGTTTAAAAATAATTTAAAAATGTATAGCCAAGACAGTCTTTTCATTACCACAAGAACTACAAATGCCTACCCATTATCTTTTTCATGCATCCAGCTCAATGGCATTGTTAAAAATTAAAAGCTATAATGAACTGCATGTGAAGTAGATGGACAGCTGTATTATAAACTAAATTACAGGAGAGAAATAGAGCATTTGATTGAAATAGAACGACTGCTGGATACTCAAAAATATTTTGGGAGAAACAAGTCTAAGTATTGAATTGTTATTCATTAACAGTGAAGAATTTTTTGAAAGCAAAAATGAAACTCAACATTTACAGAAGTCCATAAAAGCATGATTCCTAGGTGATGTCTACATCTTTGAAGACTACCTGTTATCTCTCCAGCTGTATCTTTGTAGTACTGTTTTTAATGCTTTGGAAAGAGTAGGCAAGACTTAAGGCATATCCACTAGACATATTCATAAAAGTTTACTATAATCTAATATCTGATGATATGTATAAGAAACTGAAGCCCTGTTTCTCATATTCACGTTCCCATATTTTTGTATTTCTCATACAAAACCTAATAAAAATTATCTTAAAAAAAAAAAAAAAAAAAAAAGGTACTTTTGGAACCATTTTGCTTCCTTAAATAGTTTTGCAAAGTTGATTAGACACTGATCTTCAGGTTTTACGGTCATGTCTAGCTATTGGCTTTAATCTGTTCTTATGAAAAAAAAAAAAAAAAGTTGATCCTATGTTTATGGGAGGATGGCTTTACATGGCGAGGTTTTGGTAGCAGGGGTGGCCTCTGTAAGAAGAATCCAGAAGCTGCCCCACATTAGATAAGGGCCAGTTTCAGCCGGCTCCAAAAGGACTCACAACTGCTCAGAGCTAAGCCAATAAGTGATGTTGTTTGCGCCTCTCTGAGCATATTTAAGAAGGGGAAAAAAACTGCTGCGACACAGCAGCTGAGAGAAAGGAGTGAGAAATGTGAGCGAACCAGCCCTGCAGACACCAAGGTGAGTGCAGCAGGAGAGCAAGGTGGTGCTCCAGGCAGGCAGCAGCAGTTCCCCTGGGGCCTGTGCAGGGAGAGGCCCCTGGTGGAGCAGGCTGTCCCCCTGCAGCCCATGGGTCCCACATGGAGCAGATCTCCACGCTGCAGCCCCCCCATGGGTGGAGGAGCCCCCAGTGGAGCAGGTGGATGTGGCCTGGAGGAGGCTGCGGTCCATGGAGAGCCCCCGCAGGAGCAGGGCCCAGGCCGGAGCTGCAGCCCATGGAGAGGAGCCCACGCAGGAGCAGGGGGTCTGGGGGGAGCTGCCACCCACCCATGGGGGACCCGTGCTGGAGCAATTTGCTCCTAGGGATGGACTTCATGGTCCTGAAGGATGGACTCCCATTCCCCTTTCACCTGCACTGTTCAGAGTGGGAAGACAGAAGAGGGTGGATGGGGGGATGGTGGTTTTATTTTGCAGACAGACCTGTAAACATGATATTCTCCCATGTGCACTGTATCTGCTGCATGCTGAGTAGTTACTGCCTGGTGCTGTTCATAGCTAATTTACCATCCATACCACTCCCCTGAAAAGCCCCTGGTGCCAAGCACACCATCCCCATGTGTAACCCACCCCTTGTGAGCAGAGAGGGCCACTCCATCTCTCAGACACCTGAGAGTTGCCCTCCTCTTAGCTAATTACCTTGATGATTCTTATAACACCTGATCTTAAAGTAGACGAACAGTTCTTCTACCTTAAGGTATCTTAAGGTAGAAGAACATAATTTTCTTATAAGAATTAACCCAGACATCAAAGAAGATAGATTCAAAAACATTCATATGGAAATAAAAGCTTTGCTCCTATCTATACATGCTTCAAGCAGCTCACTGAGATGTCAGAGAGGCCTCTAATATTGTGTTGTCCACTTAAAAGCCTGTTGGTACAAAGATCTGTGGCTAAGGCCTAGTTTCTGATTGAGAGAGTCATGCCCTGAGTTCAGCATTCAGTCAGGAAGATCTTGATTTAGGGACAGCTGCATCCTTAAATACATAGATTTTATCCTGGATGAAAAAGCTTCCTCTCCATTATTTCCTGTGACATATGACTTCATTAAGTGGACAGTTTAAATGTTCCTTTTAAGGGATTATTGTATTACCCTGTCCCTACTAAAAATGCTTCTCTTCCTTGAACACAGCTGGGTAGAGATACCTTCTTCCCAGAAGTCAGCAGAACAGTTAATGGTCCTGCTACTGAACTGAATTATATGTTAACAACTAAACCATGTCGTGACAAGCACCCTCCTTAAGAAGGACACATTTTGTTATGTGTAGTGTCTATGTTTTGTATAACTACAAAATGTGAAACCCACAAAGAAACTGAAATGAAAATAGTGCACTCTTGCTTGAGACCAGATGTGGTGATAAAAAGTGTCTTCAGACTAATAGAGATTTTGAGGTTAGCTTTCCAGATCAAGCCTGGAACCAGGGTGCTTTTGGTTCTAGCACTTAAAGCAGATCTTCCTGCTCCTTCTGAAGGTAATACGGGTGGAAAATTCCTAGAGGTTTTCATACACTTGCCCTGCCAGGAGTCTGACTCCTTTGTCAGGGAACTGGCTTTGGCTTTGGCTTCTTCTCTCTTCTCAGTTTCTGACTAGCTTTTTTATTATTTATTTATTTATGGACATCAGGAAGAGGTTTTTCACCGAGAGGGTGCTCACACACTAGAACAGGCTCCCCAGTGAAGTAGTCACTGCACCAAGACTGTTTGAATTTAAGAAGTGATTGGACTGTGCACTTGGTCTAAAGTGGGTTGGGTTGACCTGTGCAGTGCCAGGAGTTGGACTTGATGAACCTTATGGGTCCCTTCCAACTCATGATATTCTATGATTTTATGATTCTATGATTTATTTTGAGGCCATGCTCACCACACCAGATGATGACAGTTTAACCTCCACCAGTTTGGTGAGCTGTGCAGCTTTTCTGCTGCCCGGTCAGAACAAGCCCCCAGGCATGTAATTTCTGATTGCTGGTGTTAGTCTTGAAAAAGCAAACCTAATAAAGAAACAACAGATCTGACCAGACACAATGGTTTCACCAACATGAAGTCACACATAATCAAGCTGATAAACTTCCTTGATGAAAAGACTAGCCTGGTAGACCTGGGGCGAGCAGTGAATGTTGTCTACCTGGACTTCAATAAGGCTTTTGACACTGTCTTCCTTGCTGTCTGTACTGGATCCCTCAGCCTTTTTTATGTCCTATGGAATGTGGTTCCCCATTGTATTCAGCAATGGAACCACATTTTCCCCAACCTTACTTTTGTTACCTAGGTACTTTTAGAGGCCTTTCTTGTTGTCTTTGCCATCCCTGAACAGATACAACTCCATATGGGCATTGGCTTTCTTAACCTGGAAGGAATACAGATACATTGTTTGAGCATGCTGATATAAGTTTATCTGTACCTGCCTACACCCTCTGTGTGCTTGCTTCTTGTGTTTGAACTTTGTTGCCTTTGACTGTCACATCCCCAGTGAGTCCCTTCTTGTTGGTAAGAGGTCCAGCAGAGCGTCCTACTCAGGAGACTTGGAGAAGGAGGTTGTCATCACACCCCACCTGGACAAAGCCCTGAGCATGCTGGTCTGACCCCATAGCTGATTCTGCTTTTGCACCACAGACCTTCCAAAGTCCCCTCCAAACACATAGATTATGTGATGTTATCCTCATGACAGATTTACTTCAGGATGGCCATTGGTAGAGTGCATGTCAATAAATTTACAGGAGAAAAAAAGAAAATATTGTTTATTTTTGTCATCTTTTATATTTCTGTGACACATCAATTTAGTATCTGCTTACTATGCAGTGTATAAAGTTCTCTGCTCATCCAACCTTGCTGGGATGGGTGGGCTAAAACTCAGATTGTCAAAAGTGCATCCTTGTTGATAAATGCATTAACTGCATTTGTGAAGGACATTTGCAGAAGACTGATCATCTTGATCGAAGGCTTTCTAATAGCTCAAGCAGTGAATTCTGCACATTTAACCATTTTGATCAGAAGAGTTCAAGGAAGCTTTGTATTTTCATTGCAAAATGCTTAATTGTATTTTTCTATGTTTATTTTTGTGCTTCACTCAGTAGCATAAAGAGAATGCTATTCAGAAGAAGATTTTGGAAAGAAAATATTTCCTTAATAACTTAATCTCTAAGAGAGGTCAACCTGTCCCCAGACAGGAGGACTGTACTCTCAATAATATTTTTGTTGCACACTGCACACTCATGACAACCTGGCTCTGTATGTTCTCAATGAAATCAGGAAGACGATTATTTTCTAGGCTTGGAGAGTGTATCATTGGATTTTGTCATGGTGCTTTTACCTTGCTAGACAGCTGAGCTTTACCACAACCACTCTCTCACTCACCCTGATCAAAGGGAGAGAAAATACAATGAAAAGGGCTCAAGGGTCGAGATAAGCACAGGGAGATCACTCAACAATTTTCGTCATTACAAAACAGACCTAGAAGAGGGAGATTAATGAAATTTATTACCTATTACTAACAAGCTAGAGCACTGAGAAACTAAAAACAAACTAAAAACATCTTCCCCCCATCCACCCTCTTCTACATCCTCCCACCAAGCAGCACAGGGGAACAGGGAATGGAGGCTGCAGTCAGTCCCTGATGCTTCTTCCCCGCCACTCCATCATGGTCCCTCTCTGCCCCTGCTGCCCATGGGGTCCCTCCCATGGGATGCTGTCCTCCCCAATCTGAGCCTGCGGGGGCTGCCCACAGGCAGCAGCTCTTCAGGAACTGCTCCCACACGTCTCCGTCCTATGGGGTCCATCCATCCCCCAGGAACAAACTGCTCCAGCATGGGTCCCCCACGGGTGGGTGGCAGCTCCCCCCAGACCCCTGCTCCTGTGTGGGCTCCTCTCCACAGGCTGCAGCTCCGACCCAGGGTCTGCTCCTGCAGGGGCTCTCCATGGGTCGCAGCCTCCTCCAGGCCACATCCACCTGCTCCACCGGGGGCTCCTCCACCCATGGGGGGGCTGCAGCGTGGAGATCTGCTCCATGTGGGACCCATGGGCTGCAGGGGGACAGCCTGCTCCACCAGGGGCCTCTCCCTGCACAGGCCCCAGGGGAACTGCTGCTGCCTGTCTGGAGCACCACCTTGCTCTCCTGCTGCACTCACCTTGGTGTCTGCAGGGCTGGCTCACATTTCTCACTCCTTTCTCTCAGCTGCTGTGTTGCAGCAGTTTTTTTTTTTTTTTTTTTTTTCCCTTCCTTAAATCTGCGCTCATGGACGTGCAAACACTTACTGGCTTGGCTCTGGCCAGCAGTGGGTCCCTTTGGAGCCGGCTGAAACTGGCCCTTATCTAATGTGGGGCAGCTAATGGATTCTTCTCACAGTGGCCACCCCTGCTGCCTCCGCTACCAAAACCTTGACATGTAAAACCAATACATCCCTTTATGGAAGACAGTGTATTTGACCCATTACAATGTCAGAGAGAGGCTCAAGGGAAAGGCTTTGTGAAGAGACTGAAATAAGTTAATAAAATAAAAATAATCAGAGGCAAGACACTGTAATTTTGAGACATAGAACAATATTAGCAGCATTTTGTTATAGAGATCTTTCTAGTAGCATTTTTAATTCCACTCACTTAAATATTTTATTGCCAGTTCTTAAGTCCAATCCTGTAAAAACATAATGTTAGGATTGACATCAAGCTCAAATTATTCCTTCTCTGCCCTTTTCTTTATCAAACTTTCAGTGATATCTTTATTTGTTTATTTATTTATTTATTGTTTGTTTGTTTCAAAAACAAACATACTAACATCCTCTGTACATACTAACATCCTCTGCCACAGGGCATTAGATAGAGCCACCTCTTGCTGTTTCAAAAGACAGGAATAGGATATTTTTTTTTCCTGTGCCCATTAATTATAAAACATTTGTGGATGCTAAGGAGTGAGAAAAATTATAAAATATTCAGCAGCATCTGTTTTCTATTTATTGGACACGCACCTTCCAAGAAAATGTGTAAGGCTATGACAAGATTTTTTTTTTTCCCTGGGTGTATAATCTCAGACACAGAGCCCAGGGGGGAGGACTGAGTTCGTACTTCTGTGACTTCTTTCACATCTGCTCCACTGAGCTGTCATTTCTAAGCACAGCTTAGCTGTTGATGGGGTTATATGGATTCCTTAATATTTATCTGATCTCTGGAGCAGCTTTCTACTCCAGCTGTATGAGAGATAAATGCTAAATGAAAAAAAAATAAATATATATGTGCAAGAAAAACAAACATAAAAAACAACAACAATAACAAAATCAAGCCATAACCAGTGGCATCATTGTGTAAGCACTTCTTAGCGCTCCTTTTTTAGCACTGGAAATTTTCTGTGATAACTTCTGGTTACAGTTGGCTGTACTCTGCCATATGACCCCATTACTGATGGAGTGTGAAAGGACAGCCTGAGGGGTTGGATCCTCTGGCCCTTACTGATCTGATGGAAGGGTGTAGGGTGAGTTGACAGGTGCTCATCTTTCAGTGATGCCTTCATTCAAATATATGTGTTGGTTTTCTGACCATCTGGTTTGAATGAGCATAACAGTGTTTCAACCAGCTGACACTCTCCAGGCATTGGCTTTGATACTCTCCAGGTTTTGGCTGAGACAGGTGCTTAAATACATCGTACTTGGTGTTAATAGGCGGCCTTTCTGCCTTCAGGATTTCCTGCAGCTGACATGTGCTGAAGTATGGGGCTAGGCTGTGCCCTTATGTATGCTACTAACTTTTACATTAGCAAACTACCTATAACTTTATTGTTGTGACTGGTATACTACACACCTTTATTTCTCCTGTGGGTTCAGGCTGCCTTTGGCACTGACAAACTGTCTACCTTGCAAAAATCCCCTGGGCACTGCTCTATTTTCTACTGACCTCTATTTCTTTTGAATATGGATTTGCCTGCGGCTTTGCCATATGTTCAGGTAGCTGCAGTTCCCATCTAAGAATCATGTATATGCATGTCAGTAGATGTAGATATCTATGATGTATGTGTATATGTTTGTTGGACTGTAAGAGACTTTATGTTTGTGCCTCTTTTGGGACAGGTTCTCCCTTTTTGGGAGGAGAAAGGAGAAGGTGAAGATATTTTCTAAATAAAATCATTTTTTGTTTGAGTAGTCATAGATGCTTTCTTGCCCTGCAAAGGAAGTAGTATTGTATTAAATAGAAAGTGCTGTAAGTTCATCCTATAGTTTTTAGGTTCTGTTTGGCATCCGAAGCTCTTCCCTAATTGGCTTAGATGCAAGCCAGGTTTTTCCAAAAGATTAGTTCCTGTTTTAAAGTCCAAAAATAGTGGAACTTTCTGAATTTCACAGATTCTGGCAGAATAATGTATATCCACACTAGCCAAGATCATCAGACATATCGAAGTATTTCTTTCTCATCTGTTTCAGAACATCAATAGGTACCCTTCTGTCAAAGAAGCTCCCAGCTACTGGACGTCTAATATGCTGAGTTGTTTTTCAAAAGCTGGTCTCTTATTTCAGTGTCTACATAGAAATGAAGCTGTGCTGCTCTGCCGTGAGCATTGCTCTTCACTCATGCAGAGATAGAAGTGCCATTTTATATATTGGCTGTTTCTCTGCATATAAATGAATTCATCACAGTTTTGCAGCATGGCTTTCTGTACTCCTGAATAGTTAATGGAATTGTCATCTTTTTTTTTTTCTTCTTTTTTTCTTTCTTTTTTTCTTTTTTCTCTAACTGTAAATAAAACTCAAATCACAAACAGTAGGAAGCCAGGCTGTGAATTATCTCTTTTTTGAAAGTGAATTGGCAAAGTATATGCCTCCTGAAAATATGAGACCTTTGTGATTACTTTATTGCAGAGTCTATCTGAAGAAAGGTAGGTAAGTAATTACTTTGAAGGACCAAGAAATGTAGCTGGTCAGATATCCTATTTAAGTGGATGTTGTTTGCTATCTGTTTTTCCTTCATCTCTATCCACACATAAGGACTCCGTGAAAAACAGAACGCTGGTTAAACATAGTATAGCTCCACACCAAGACAACTGGGGTTAGCTAAGCCAGCTTCTGTATTGTTTTTCTTTCTTTTTTTTTTTTTTCCTTTTTTTTTTTTGGGGGGGGGGGTTGTTTTTTGTTTGTTTGTTTTGTTTGTTTGTTTGTTTTTGTTTTTCCCTAAAGTATGCTGATATAATTATCCTCATGCTAGCACACTGGCTAGTAGTTGTTTAAAATTTTAGCGGTGGAACAGATTATCCAATAAGATTGTGGAGTCTGTCTTGTTGGAGAGCCATTTGGACATAACTCTGGACAACCACCTCTAAGTGCCAGTGCTTGAGCAGGGGTTTGTACCATATAGAAGCTCCAGAGGTCCCTTTCAACCACAACCATTCTGTGATTCTGTAAAAAGGTATTTGCACTCTATCCAGTCCAAATCATTTGTGCTGTATTCAGTCCAAATCATTTGAGTAACCTAAGTTAGGGTATGATCCTATAGTCAGTTCTCTTTACACAACTGGTGCAGGGCAATGCTTCATGTGAGATGCTACCAGTAAGCAGATGCTGGTGAACTCAAGAACTGCTTAGTCCAGTGTTCCTGAAGATATAAAAAATTAATTGTAAAACTGCTGCGTCACCAGCATGGTCAGATGTTTGACCCAACAGCACTTAATTTCAGATAGATGTATAAGGATGAAATTTGCATAAGGATGAGATAAATATAAGGGTGCTTATCATGTATTGTTTCTCTTTTGCAGAGTGTGGTTTAGGTTTCCTTAGTATACTTCCTAAAAAAGTACATTCTCTATGAGCCAAAACCATGAGCCAGTTCTGAAAACCTTAGCTGATACCAACACTTTCGTGGAGTGAAACAGCTGCAAAAAGTATCTTTTTTTTTTTTTTTTTTTTTTTTTAAGTGGACTTGTGAATCTGATCCTGATTATGATTCTGGTTGTCTTCACTTTGTCAAAGCATCAGACTTTGGACCTAAAAATATCATTTCCCATAAGGCTTAATGAATGAAAGTTCAGTGCCCAGAGAAAAGGAGGCACAAATGAACTAGATAAACCTGAATCATCCTGTTACCTCAAAGAGTTGTCAATACTGTCAAACTAAGGCAGATAAATAAACAAACAAGAATATGTAACATCACATTTACTTTAGGTCTTTGAAGCTAGGTCAACCATCAGCCCTTGAAGGTTGCTGCTCTAAAGTTACAAAAGTCCTCTGGAAACCTCATTTCCAGTATCTCAGCAGCATCTTTCTGCACTGCATTCTGTGAGAAAAAAAAAAAAAAAAATCAAATAATTTTCTTCAGACAGGATCTTCTGTGAAGGTATTTTATTTGTGATTGCAATGGCAGGTGTCCTGTCAATCAGGAGCGCATTTTAGTAAACAAATCCTGATTTTCATCATGATTTTCAGTTTTGCCTGCTGCTTTCAACTTTCTATTGACTCTCTGGTGCTGGGACAGACTTTCAGGAAGCTACTTATAAATTTGTGCCAGGGAGGATGAACTTGCAACAAGATTAATTCCCTGATATGACCTTTATGAATGCTAGTGATGGTCCATGAGGGATAGTAAAAAAGTACTATAGTCCATGGCTGCAGAGAGTTATGCCAGGCTGAAATCACAGCGTAGAGTGGTCTCAAAGTAGAGCAATGCTGGTGCCTTTAAATATGAGGGTGGGCTGTGACTGTTGGAGTGAATCTGTAGCTGTGCTCAAATCTGATATATATCCTTAAATTCTCATATTCATCTGGGAAACCAAATGGCAGATGCTTTCTCCCCAGGGTTACTTGGCATTTGTGTGTTCTAGATCAGGGCTGAGAACTTTCTTAGAGATTTTGTGGCCAGATTTACTCTTAATTTGCACAAACAGCAAGCTCAGTCTGTGTCTCAAGTGATTCTGTCTCAAGGGATTCTGAAGAATTTTTTGTAAGTCCTGGTTAAAGCTCTCAAGATTTTGGAGGAAAGCACCAAAGCACCAGGAATTTCAAGACAAAATATTTCTGGTTTTCAGGCATGGGACTATTTCTTTTTTCCTGTCATGCACAATAACAAAGTTTCATCAAAACACAAGCACATTGTGTAAGGTATGTGTGGCTACCCACCACAGAGACTTACTCGTTTGAGTGCATTTTGTGGGTGAACACTTCTCACCAGTTCTCTTCAACCGAACCTTTACAATTGACTTCATTGCTGTATGAAAGGGGAAGGGAAGGGAAGGGAAGGGAAGGGAAGGGAAGGGAAGGGAAGGGAAGGGAAGGGAAGGGAAGGGAAGGGAAGGGAAGGGAAGGGAAGGGAAGGGAAGGGAAGGGAAGGGAAGGGAAGGGAAGGGAAGGGAAGGGAAGGGAAGGGAAGGGAAGGGAAGGGAAGGGAAGGGAAGGGAAGGGAAGGGAAGGGAAGGGAAGGGAAGGGAAGGGAAGGGAAGGGAAGGGAAGGGAAGGGAAGGGAAGGGAAAAGGAACAACAACAAAAAAAAAGACATTAGCACTGTGTGAGAATCTAAACTCTGAATGTCATTCATACTTTCCACCCAAGAACACAAAGGGAAAAATAAAGACAGAAGATGGGAATAAAACAGTTGATGTTTTAGGAAGAGAAAGTACAAATGTTATGCACACAAGTTTGCAGCATTTTTTAAATTGCATTTTGTTTGCAGAATATTCTACAAGAGTCCTTAAGAACAATTATTTCCAGTCTTCCTTCAGCTGGTGTATTTGCTTCTTTGTTTGGAATTTACACTTTTTGACAGACAGAGTGGCCAAACCTTCCTTGGGAGCTTAAGATTTCACTCCTGGTCTCAAGAGTATTGAGCACAACCAATATTGTTATGCTTCTTTGTAGGCATTACTGTGCCTCTGAATACAGATCTCTACTCGGATGAGTTTCATAAGATAAAAGCACTTACACCTTCCCTAGACTTTCCCCTAAATTATACAGAAGGACTGGAAGCAGGTTGGAGCCTGGTGATTGCTGTGTTGTAAATGCCTAACACCAATCAAATACATACATTGTGTGTATCACCATACTGAAGCTTGATGTTTGCAGGTCGTTTCAGGCACACAACCCCGCATCATCTAGGTTAGATAAACCACAGTTGTGCTGAAATATACCTTTTAAGTAGTACAGGCTATTTTGTAAATAGAAGACATTTAGTGAAAGCTGCCCCCCTCCTTGGACAGAATTCTCTTACTATTGTATTTTTGTGTAAATACTTACAGGAAATGCATAGTGCAGACTTTTAATGAAACATACAAAATATTCATAGTTTTGCACAAAATCAGTTGTTCACCATCATTGTTTTCCTGATTTTATTCTTTTTGATTAGTAAATGCAGTAAATTCAAACAGTGTTACTAAGGATACTCACCTTCTGCAACTGTGTGCATCTTTTTGTTACCTGGAATATTAATGAGTATATACCTAGTGTCTTGAGATCACAGTACAAACCAAATTTATAAATCAAATAGGTCAGTAAAGGCCCATTCACTTATTCCAGCATCATAATTATGAGTGTGCTGTTGATAGTCTGATAGTACCAGAGACACTTCTTGCTTCCATCAGCTGAAAATAAAACAGTACTAAGGCTTGCTGTGCCTTGAAAAATCTGACCTCTGAGAGGAGCAAGTAAATTGAACCTCACTTCCTTAGCGTTTTTTGTCTGTTCTCTCTTCATCTATAATGCACCAAGGCAGAATACAGGAGGAGACTAGGGAAAAGTAAAAAACACCTGTAGCTTGTGAAGAGTCAGTCCCCACGTACACTAAACTTTCATGTCAATGACCCATTATTCGAGCTTGTCACAAGTTGAAAATAATCATTAAAAACAAACAAACAAACAAAAAACCCACAACAACCAAACAAATAAAAATGAACACACCCAAAAACGAGAAGAAGGAAAGAGAAAGAAAGAGAAAGAGAAAGAAAGAGAGAGAGAGAGAAAGAGAGAGAGAGAGAAAGAGAGAGAAAGAGAGAGAAAGAAAGAGAGAAAGAGAGAGAGAGAGAGAGAGAGAGAGAGAGAGAGAGAGAGAGAAAGAAAGAAAGAAAGAAAGAAAGAAAGAAAGAAAGAAAGAAAGAAAGAAAGAAAGAAAGAAAGAAAGAAAGAAAGAAAGAAAGAAAGAAAGAAAGAAAGAAAGAAAGAAAGAAAGAAAGAAAGAAAGAAAGGGTATAATTGTGCTCTCCTTCTCATGGAAGTTTTACCACTCATTGCATCAAGGCCAGAGATCCTTGCAATGACCTCATTTCATTTTTCACTGAAGTCAGGACATATCATTACTCTCTCTGTGGATAGATGGCTGGACCTATGGCAGAGGAGAAAGCAATCATAAAATTAATTTTTTACTTTCTAATTCTCTCCGTGTTGGAAATGACTTTTTCTGAAGGAGTTAAGGGAAGATTTTGCACCAGTGGAAAAGGATCATCTACATAAAGAAGCTTGAAATATAACATATAACCAGGGGACGAATTGGCTGTAGGGAGGATAAACCACCTTGGGACAACCAGCTAAAGAAGCTAGTGAAGACAGAGAAGGACTGCTGAGAGTCAGTAGCATACCTGTGGTGTGTGCCCACAAGTCTGCTGGCAGACTGGAATATAAAGGTTTCCCTCTGCTCAGTGGGGAAGGAGTGAATGCTGTTTTCACAGGAGAGTTAGTTGAAACAGTTGTGTCCTCTGTAAGGTTTCACAGCACTGAGGGCATGTCTCCAGACACTGTTTTTCCAGGGAGTCTCTGAGGGATCTCCTGCTGCTTAGTTAAATGTTCTCGTTCAACAAAGTGACATCTGTTTTTCATGGTATGGGTGGGTCTCTAGCCAGCATGGTATTGGGCATTACAGAACACAAGTCTGTGAGATTTGCTTATTTCCAAACTGTGTTTATCATTGTATTTTCCTCTCAACATCTGATAGCAAGTCTGTTAATCTTACCTTAATAGTTATCAGAAATTGATACTGATTCATTCTTAATTTACAATATAGATCTCCCAGATTTATGTGAAACACCCAGATTGTAGCAATGTTCATACACTGAATCCCTGGAAATGGCTGAACATAGTGCTTTTGAGTGGAATACTTCACCAAAGCATGCCAACTACATGTTGTGATCCATCTGGTTAGGGGCCTGACAGCCAATTAATATTATGATTGTTAGCACCATTTTGAAGATAGAGCAACAAAATAAAGGCAGTTCTCAATTTTGCAGCACTTGAAGTACATTTAAAAATGAACATCTCTCTGAGATTTCTCAGCCTGTAATTCCTGTTGTAGGTGAAAGAAAACACATTACTAAGATAGATGAAGAATGGGACAAAGAAGGGGTAAAAAAGACATGTGAAAAAGTAATCAGTAAAATAAAGAGATACAATCATATCAAAAACAGCATTTGTTATCTCTTTGTTGGAGCTACAGATACTCAGTTATAAGTAGAACACACACACACACACAAAACAAAAAACAAAACAAAACAAAAAAGAACAAACAAACCAAACCAAACCAAAACAAACTAAAACAAAACAAAAAATAACTGGAGTTATGTGGATGGCAATAACACCAAGAATTCACCTAAATCAGTAGAGCACAAAAATGTTGGGGGCTTCAAACAAGTGATTTGTAACTGTTTGCTCCAGTTCATACAGATGCATATCCTTTATTGGATTGAATGTTGCTTTCATCTAACTTAAATGGTGTTGCTGTAACTTTGGTGTGTTATCAACAATATTCTCATCCTAAATTGAAAACACAGCACCATACCAGCTTCTAGGAGGAAACCAAACTCTATCCCAACTGAAACCAGGACAAGTATTCATATCTGTTCCAGTTAAAAGCCATTCGTTTTTAAATTATATCGCCTGGTATACATACATATATTTATAAAGACATCATTGTAGGGCTGGAGATAGTTAAAATCTCTACCAACTAGAAGCAGTCAGAGATGACCGTGGACCTGCTGGTAAATTTCATTTCTCTCTGGTTTGTTAAATTTAATTTCTCTCACCTGAGCTTCACTGCATTCTCTTCACAGAACTGCAGAACAGTTAAGGTTGGAAGGGACCTCTGGAGATCATCTGGTCCAACCCCAGCTCAAGCAGGTATACCTAAAGCAAGTTGCCTTGTTCTGAAGATCTTTAAGGACAAGACGCTACAACCTCTCTGGGTAACCTGTGCCAGTGCTCTGTCAGCCACATGGTATAGAAGTGCTTCCTGATGTTCAGAGGGACCTTCCTGTGTTCTATCTTGTGCCCATTGCCTCTTGTCCTGTCCCTGGGCACCAGTGAAAAAAGTCTGTCTTCTTTGGACTCTCCCTTCTCTCTTTTTTTTTCTACACTAAACAGGCCCAACTCTCTCAGACTTCTCATAGAAGAGGTGCTCCAGTCCCTTGATCATCTTGGTGGCCCTCTGTTGGGCTCCAATATATCCACATCTCTCTTGTGGATGCCCACAAGAGCACACGGTATTCCAGTTACAGCCTCACCAGTGCTGAGTGAAGGAGAAGAATCACCTCTCTTGATCTGCTGGCAATACTATGCGTAATGCAGCCAAGAATCCTGTTAGCCTTCTTAGCATCAAGTGCACATTGTTGGTTCATGTTCAACTTGGTGTCCGCCAAGTTTTTCTATTTTTTCTACTCCCAGTAAATGCTCAGTTCTGTGGGTGTGTGATGGGTCACTAGTTAGTCTAACAATGCTGGTCACCCCAGCAACTCTAAACAAATAGTTTACTAACTAAATTACTATTTATAGTTTACAAACTCATTGCACAAAACATCCAGGTTCTTCATTTCTATATGGTTTACTGTTCAGCTGCAGACACTGAGAAATTCAGGTTGGAGCTGACTGAAAGAACTATGTGCAGAGCGCATCCCTCACTCCCACTGTTTGAATGCATTGGGCACCTTGTGGGTCGATCACATCCAAAGCTGGGTCAAGATGCTGGTGGAGGGCATGGGGAAGCTCCTGGAAGGCTATGATTGTGATGGATGGGAATAGTTGCTCATAGGGCTTACCACCTCCTATCACAGCATGCTGGGTGCTCCAGGCACCTAGAATGTTCTCTGATAAGTTTGTAGGTCTGGTCACTCACCCCTGGTGACTAAATGCAGCTGAATGACCATTAGTTCTTATCCCAAAGGATGAAAGATGAGAGCACTGTCTTATAAATGCAGATAGTGTCCCTTTTCACTTATTGAAATGTTGAAGTGTTATTTGAGATTTTAATAAGGATATTCTCATGGTGATATCTGTGACTTCTTTTAACAGATCTTCCACCTTCCAGTCTTTATGCATCTAAAATTCACTAGAAGCCAAAAGAAGGTGTGAGTACAGATTGCTATGCTCTACTTGAAGGTACCTCTGACAAATTTCAATCATGATGGTGGTACGTGGAAGACACAAGGCAGCAAAATTACTATTACTGTTTCAGAGCATCTTTTTACCCTGGAAGAGTATTTTATAAACAAATAAACCGAAGGATAGGAAAATGTTGATAGAGTTTGCTTTCCACTAATATTGTTTTTCAGAGTTGACAAATTTAGCAAGAAAATATAGTCAGCTAAAATTTGACTTGGGAAAAATTCCTAGTCTGTAAGTAAACATTGTCTTTACCAGAAAAGAGAGAGAAAAAAAAAAGCAAGTTATAATATTGAGATATTTTCAAAATGCTTATTATTATTCTCAATTAAGTTTCATGAAGGGATTTTAAAAATAATGAGTTTAGAAATTCCGTGTGCTGTTATTTGCAAGTTGTTTCAAGAAGATCCTGGCTATCTGATACTTAATTATTCAAAACTGTTCAATGAGTTATTTCTGTACAGGGTTTATGTACAGTTTGTTCTCAGTTTTTAATATCCATACCAACCTTGGATCATTTCAATTGAATGCCTATGTCCTATATCCTACTTACTATATATTTCTGTCCTCTTGTTGTATAAAGTCCTGCACCTTCATATTCAGAATTTGTTTCTGTGCTTTATTTTTGAAGGTCCTGGCTATGTGGAAACTTTTGATGGTGAATGAGTCCACCAGTGTATCATGGAAAATAAAATAGATAATGTGCTTAGCTGTCTAATTTACTTGAAAAAAAAAATGCTATTTTTTCCTATTCTAAACAAAGACTCTTGGAATTTATATTTTATGTGAATACAGTCCCGGTGGGATTAGAAAAGTAGCTTGAAGACCGAGGAAAAGTAGAATTCTGTTGGTATTTTTGTATAGAGAAAAATCATATAATCTTCAGATCAGATTTGGTGTTTTGGTGACCAATGCTCAGAACTAGTACCACTTGGAGAAATAGTGTATGCAATTCAGCATGCATAATAAAACATCTATCTTAAACTATGTATGCATAAAGATTAAATGATAGCTGATTAAAGTAGGATAAGAGAACATCTAAGGCTTCAGAATAGTAATTCACTGATCTTTGAAAAATAAAAACAAACAAACAAAACAAAACCAACAGTAATATGGATGGCTAGCCAGGGTATAGACTATTATTACTACAACAGTGATTGTTCAGAATAGACCTTAAAGAAGTCCAGATAAGGGGTCGAGGAAGAGAGCAAGCATATTGGATGGCATTTTCCTTTCTTGTTCTGTATGTTCTGATCAACCTTTCTTGCAAGCAGCTTCTCTGTGCTAGATTCAAAAGAAACTTAGAACAGATTTAGTATATAGAAAAATTCATTTGGAAGGGACCTTCAAGTATCATTGAGTCCAACTGCCTGACCTTTTCAGGGCTAACCAAAAGTTAATGTGTGTTACTGAGGGCACTGTCCAAATGCCTCTTGAACACTGGTTGATGGGGGCATCAACCATCTCTCTAGGACACTTGTTCTGGTGTTTAACCACCACCATCATAAAGATTTTTTTTTCTTATGTCCAGTCTGAACCTCTCCTTCACATTACTAACATTGCCTGTTTGAATTCTGTGTCCTCCCAAAGACACTGCCATATATAATGCTGAGCTAGTCAGAAATTGATCTGTTTGAAGAACTAGTACTGTCTTTTTCTGGAGTCTGTGAAGCTATCAGCCCAAGGACAGTGATCTGGGAAACCACTGGCCACTTTTTCCTTTCTCCCATGAAATGGGTGAATGAAAGAGGAATCTTTCCTCTCTGAACCCAGTGCTCTGTTTTCCTATATTCCTTTTCTCAAAATGTGCCCCCTGTTTTTTGCTATTGAACTTGGTAATGTTTTTCTAGTGATGGCATTCTTTGATGAAAGCTATGTTACAGAGTGGCCAACAACACCACTTGTAGTAGTATAGTGAAGCATGTGTGACTCATGTCCCAGACAAGCATGACACAAAAAGCACAGTATTTGCCACTGAAAACAAACAAACAAGCAAACAAAAACAAACAAACAAAAACAAAAACAAAAACAAAAACACAAACAAACACAAACAAACACAAACAAAACCCACCACCCACCACCAACAAAAACACCTTTGCTTAACTACTGTTTGAAAAAGAGCAGCCACACAGTTTCTGAGCACAGAAAAGCAAGATGCTTTGCTTCAGACCCAAATTCATAGCCCTTTATTGCTTCCACAGATAAACTGGCCTCAGCCCAAGGCACCAGCACATAGATTTCCACCTCAAGACATGTCTGCTGTGCAAAGCATGCAAGTTGTGACGTGGTTCCCACAACAGACCTACTGCTGGCTTTGTCTGTGGAGTTCTTTGAAGAACAGTCAAACTTCTGCTGGTAGGAAATTTGGTCTCAGCTCAAAGCTGTGTAGCAGCTTCATGCCCTCATGCATGGGATGTCTTCAGTTATGATTCTCTGCTGCTTTCTCTCAAGAACATGCTGAGTACTAGAGCTTTGTGTTTTTACCCAAACACGAAGACTGTGAGAAAGCCAAGGAGCTGCAGATCTCTTTCTGACAACAACCCCTGTCACATTGTGATTTTAGAAATTTGCATAACATCTGAAGAGATGTTGGTCTGGGTGAGCTCTTTGCATTTTCTCTCCTCATCTCTCTCCTCAGGCAAAAATTGCATTAGTAAAACACATGCAGTTTTCATCCCTTCATACTGCAGGAACAGGTTTACAACCATGCACACTATGGCAATGCTTCCAATTAGTGTCTGTATGTGAATTGTCTGACATTTTTAGCACATGAAGAAAGGACCACTCAGAGGAAAAGTTGTACATCATGGACACCTATTGCAAAATTTGCAGTATGTTGTAGCTCTACAGAGAGTCGAAAAGGAGTTATTGATAAAATTGCCATACATGCTGATACCTTTTATTTTCAATTTTTATTTTTCCTGTAATACTGATTTTCTTCTTAACTTTTGTACACTCTGATAGCTAACTTTTCTTCCTTTGGAATGAGTTTATTTTAAGGGATTTCAAGCTTCATTAACAACTTTTTTTTTTTTTTTTTTTTTTCCAGATTATTCCACTTATTAATTTTTACTTTTTCTTGCTCCCAAGCACTTATCAACTTTGTGTCATGTCAGAACAACAACATCAACAAAAAAGAAGTATTACAAGGAATATTGCATGAAATAAAAGATGTATATAGTTTAGCAGTTTACTCAGCAGAAGTGCCAGCATTATCTCTTTGGTTCTTTATGGTGGGAGCAACATTCTGTATGAGCTGGAATAAGCACTGGCTGAAAAGAGATAGAAAATACTGTATTGTCATTCCACACACAGAGTATTGGGAAAAATAGGAGAAGGAGAGGAAGTAATATATAAATATATAAATATAAATATATATAATATAAAAATATTTAATATAAAAATATATAAATATATACTTTGGTTGTTCTTTGTCCTTGCTTGCACTCTGATGCTCTATAATCACGCTATCACTGGTGACATCCATTCTACTCCATTCCACTAGATGGTTTAAATTGTTCTCAGTTTTTTCTTGCCTTTTTTTTTTTTTTTTTCTTTCTGTATTCCATTTCCCAAAGGGAAATTCTCTTTAAGATTGTTTCATCAAAACTCAGATTCTCTCCTGATGCTGTGATAGTTTCATTCTCAGCTGGTGGTGCTGAAATTGGTCCATCAAGGTCAGCAGCCTTTGCATTAGAGCTGCTGTTTCAGTGCGAAACCACTGCATTGTCACTGTTCTCCTTCATTAGTACCTAAAAGATAGGGGGAAGGTTGGATTTTTTTCAGTCTTTGGGAAAATGTGTCTGTGGGAAAATGTCCATTTCATAAAGGAAACCATCCTGACTTTCCTCCTCACTTCACTTTCCTGATCCTGCCCTATCAACCCAAACCCACGGCTTTCTCCCCTCTGTTTTGAAGTCCAAAAGAATTTATATTTTCCCTATCTCCATCAGGATTAGCAAACATATGTTCTGTGCTCGGGATCTTTTCATGACTGAAGTCCTACATGGCTTCCGGGTAAAGCAGCTCCATCACCCCTCCAATTTGCTTCAAGAGGAGATACCATTTGCTTTTGGAAGTTAATTGGTTGGTTTGCTTTTACAGCTATGTAAACAAAGACTGAAGAATTAAATGTGGAGACGTAAAGACTATGGGCCAAAAATGTCTTTGTCACAGGTCTGTTATACTGATATAAATTGGAAGGGAATTTATTTCCCCAAATATTGTACCTCCATCCTCATGTAGATGGAGATGCAGTCTACTCATTCATCAACCAACTATTCAACTACTATGCTACATGTATATGCTGCCTTCTTTAACATGACTTTAATGTGCCTTTGCCAGCTGAGCTGTTGTTATACTTAGCCTGATGTGATATAGCACTTCCAGATGCATTGAAATATTTCCATGTTTTTCATCTTTTAGTGTGCCTTTGCACAACAGCACAGAACAAACTAACCAATTACATGACCCATCAAATTGCTCAGCATTAACTCACTCCAAAGTTAAAAGTTCATTGCCCCTCACTCTCCTGCATTATTCTTCTGTTATGGGCAGTTCTTTACACCACCTGTTCCTTGTGCTGTGGCAATCTGTGAATGGCCCTCATGTAAACCACAGCATTCCCACCAGTTTCCAACCCAGACTATTGAATTCACAAATTTATAACTGCATACTGTCTCCTTCCTCATAGTCATCCTCTGGATTCCTTTCCTCTTGAGCCATCATTCCTGCTTTCCCAGATCTTGCCTGACTCGTGACTTTCTTCCTAGAGGAAGGATGTCTCCTTTTTTCCAGTCCCAGTCAGAAAGGGATCAGCTGGGAAGGACTCTCCAACACTTCAGTCCATTTTTGCTAGAGGGCATGCCTGGAGTCCATAAAAATCCATCTCAGAGTATACAACAAATGACCTCTTTTATGCCTGCCTGGAGGCACTTAAGTGAAAAAACAAAAAAACAAACAAAAAAACACAACTTTCTTTCTTTCTTTCTTTCTTTCTTTCTTTCTTTCTTTCTTTCTTTCTTTCTTTCTTTCTTTCTTTCTTTCTTTCTTTCTTTCTTTCTTTCTTTCTTTCTTTCTTTCCTTCTTTCTTTCCTTCCTTCCTTCCTTCCTTCCTTCCTTCCTTCCTTCCTTCCTTCCTTCCTTCCTTCCTTCCTTCCTTCCTTCCTTCCTTCCTTCCTTCCTTCCTTCCTTCCTTCCTTCTTTCTCTCTTTCTCTCTTTCTCTCTTTCTCTTTCTCTCTTTCTCTCTTTCTCTCTTTCTTTTCTCTCTTTCTTTCTCTCTTTCTTTCTTTCTCTCTTTCTTTCTCTCTTTCTCTCTCTCTCTCTCTCTCTCTCCCTTCCTCTCTCTCTCTCTCTCTCCCTTCCTCTCTTTCTCTCTCTCTTTCTCTCTCTCTTTCTCTTTCTCTCTCTCTTCCTTCCTTCCTTCCTTCCTTCCTTCCTTCCTTCCTTCCTTCCTTCCTTCCTTCCTTCCTTCCTTCCTTCCTTCCTTCCTTCCTTCCTTCCTTCCTTCCTTCCTTCCTTCCTTCCTTCCTTCCTTCCTTCCTTCCTCAACACCCGGGGGACGGCTACCAGGAAGTGGTTGTAATGAAGCAGTTGCTTCTACTAGCTTCCTTCTCCACATGGGCAGCAGGCTTCAGTTCCAAAATACTTTGTACCCTTTTAGTGGAAGGAGATTGATCATTTATTTTTTCCCTTCTCAGTGTATGTGATATTCTACTTGCCCTTTCCAAAACGAGAATCATTCTTCCTTTTTGCTCTTTAATTTGTTTTCATTTATTTACTAATTCTTGCTCTTAATCCAAGGAACCTTCTTGCTGTAATGACACAAAAATTGCTTATTACTATCTCTAAATGAGATCTCTGTTTAACTACACTTTGATTTAGGTTGTTTAAAGAGCATCTAAGAGTGGCTTAATTGAAGTATATAATCCAGTTTTGAAGACTTGTTTGTGACCTATGAGTTGTCGTCCAGATTAAATGTTGTGGAGAATCTATGAGTCTATGATTCTATAACTCTATGAAATGTTGTAAGTTGTCAGTTTTTCAAGTACACTTAGCTGGAAGCAAAATTCACTGGGTCTCATTCCTGATCATTTCAAAACTATACATTTACTGCAAAAACATGTAGTTCTTGACTGAAAATTTGGATCTAGTTTATTGTGGCAACAGCAGGTCTTAGGTGAACATGCTATGCCATATAACTCATTTGTGAGAGTGACTCAGTGAAAAATATAAGAAGCAACTCAATATATATCATACAATATAGAAGGAACTGAATTTCATGGCAGGAGAAGACACGCTTGCATAGAATTGTGCCCAGGATGGAAAGGAGAGGAAGAGAGATGGACGAATGGCAGGCAAGGAAAGCTACCTGTGTTACAGCCTAAATCCTAGCAGGGACAGGCTTTGAGAAGATGTTTTAAGTATTGCCAGGCCAGCCACTTCAAATAGGGGTATCCGGAGTGGAAGAAGGAGGAGAGATTGCTGTTATAAATTTAGAATAGGGGAGTCAGGGCTTCTCAGAAAGCTAGTTCCCTGATAAATCAAAAAGCGTACCTCAAGGGGTCCTCAAGTGTACCTCAGTGGGGATCACTCTACAGTTATCCTTACGGGCAAAACAGACTTAGCCTAGGAAGATTAATAAAATGTATTACATATTGCTGATGGGCTGGAGTGGTGAGAAACAAAGAAACAAGCTGGGGGCACCTTCCCCCATCCACTCTGTTCCAGCTCTTCCCTGCCCTAAGTGGCATGTGGTGGCGGGGGAGTTGGGGGGGGGGGGAGAGGGTGCTGGGAGCGGGGGCTGCAGTCAGTCCATGGTGCTTCGTTTCCCCTGCTCCTTCACGGTCACTCTTCCCCCTGCTCTATTGTGGGGTGCCAGCCTTCCTGGGCTGCTCCTGTGTGGGTTTCTCTACGGGCAGCAAAAAAAAACAGGCTCTTTGGGAGCTGCTCTGGTGTGGGGTCCTTCTCGTGGGGTGCTGACCTTCCTGGGCTGTTACTAAATGGGCTGCAGCGTGAAGATCTGCTCCACTGTGCTACACCATACGGTGGGGGGGTCTGCCTTCCCCATCAGGGGCCTCTCTGTGGGCCACGGGGGAGCTTCGGCTTTGGCACCTGGAGCAGCTCTGCACTGTACTCCCCCTCCTCTGCACTGACCTTGGGGTCTGCAGGGAGGTTTCTCACTCCTCACTCTCCCAGCTGCTGTTGTGCAGCATTTTTTTTTCCTTTTCTTGGGTGTGCTTTCATAGAGATTTAAACTGCATTGCTCATGGCTTGGCTTTGGGCAGCAGTGGGCCCCTTTGGAGCCAGCTGAAACTGGCCCTTGTCTAACATGAGGCAGCTGCTGGATTCTTCTCACAGGGGCTACCACCGCAGCCTCCCCTGCTACCAGAACCTAGCCATGTGAACCCAATACACTGAGGCAGCTAGGTCATTACTGGCCTGTAAAGTATCAAGGCTTAAATTTACTAATGAAACCCTAAATGTGACGGGGTTAGAAGGGACTGGGATAACAGTGCCACTTTTTGGGGACACCAAGCTGAGACTAGGGATAGAATGATCACTGGGCAATTATATGTACCCGAGGCAGGGACTAACTTGTTGGGAAAGGATTTGATAATGAAATTGGGCACTCAAATAGTAAATTGTTAGACTGGAATAATGGTGTTATTAATGGGGTGCTCTCAGACCCTGAGAGCAAAGATATATTTGCCTTTGAGTGGAAGGACTCTGAAATAGGGTGGAATCAGCTATACATATGGCCAATTTTACCTCAGGGGTTTACAGGACCACCAATTTATTTGGGCACGTTCTAGAACAAATTTTGGAGTATTTCCAGCCTCCAAAGGGGTAGTTACTGTTACAATATGTGGAAAGAACTGAAACTGCAACCTGAGTGGGATGAACTGTTCCAAGTTCTCCTGACTACTGAGACGACAGTAAGAACGGCTGAGAAATGGTGGACTCGTACCTGGGTAAAAGCATCAGTTAACCCTGATACCAGATAGACTGCACTAACAAATGCTTTTAAGGTCAAAACTGTTAAAACTATCTATTGTAAACCTTTTATTTCTCCTTAGAAGAATTCTTAATGAATTAATGAGTAAAAGGGATTGAATTACACAGAATTGGAGTGTTTCCAGGGAACACTCTCTGGAAGTGGGCGAAAAAGAAAGGAGGGTATTCAATCCCCACAGAAGAATCCTTATTAGTTTGTGATTTTCATTGTTTATCTTACTTATTATTTCTTAATTATTAGAGGGGTGAGTATATATACATAGAAATGATGTATTTTAAGTTTTTTTGTTTGTTTGTTTTTTTGTTTTTGTAATGCCTATTCTCAATGAATTAGTGATAGGATGGAGGGAAAAATCAGCATTTCCAATTAATCCAGAACATCTCTTGATTTCTATCTCAAAATAATTGTTGGATTTGCACCCAGATGCCTAGAAGGACTGAAGAGGCCTTGTCCCTTATTGCAATTTCCAGCAGCAACTGTGTCTGGATTCTCCAGATTTCTAAAAATGACAGATCATACACAGTCCCAGGAAGGAATAGATTTTAAAGTTGAGTTCCCTACACATAATCCTGGCTACAACATACCGTGTTCTCAAAGGTGCCTATTAAACAACATTGATAGAAAACTCAGGGGGGAATAGTACTGACTCTGGGTGTGGAAATATCCATGAAGTAGGGAATCATCCGTGCTGTACTGAATATGGTAGCCACGGGAATACTAATATACATAATGCACACCAGATACAACATGAGAATCCTGTAATCAGATGGCTCGCCCCGAATGGCAAGGGTTGATACTGGCTATGTGGTAGTAAAGCTCGAAAGGTGTTGCCCCTAGGATGGAAGGGAGCTTGCACCCTGGAGGCAATAATTCCAAATGTAACTATTATTGAAAACCCCCAGAGCCAAACCCCTTCTGACATCCCACACAGAGTTAAAAGAACTCCAGAAAATCCTCTAGTGAAAAGAAACAAGGGATTTCACTTTTTTGCAAAATGGTTTCTACCATGGTTAGGGGTGAGTGAATTAGAAAATGCTTTTGTAAATATTTCAGCTATAATTGAAGAACTAGAAAACCATACTCTGGATGCTGTTCAAACATTACAAGAAGAGATAACAAGCTTGTCAAAGGTAGAACTTCAAACCTGAATGGTATTAAATTCATTACTAACTTCAAAAGGAGGAGTGTGTACTGTAATTAATACTAGTTGCTGCATGTATGTAGACCAAAAGGGATGAATTTGAACTGATCTCAAAAATATTGGAGAAAAAAATAAAATCCTAAATAAGATTTCTGAAGAAGACACTTCCTGGAGAGTTGTAGACGTTTGGGAGAAACTAACCTTGTGGTTACCTAAATGGAATTGGCTCAAGCAACTGTTTGTTAGTATAACAATAATAGTGATATTGTGTGTTTTAATTTGTTTACTCATTCCTTGTATTAATCCCTGTATAGCATCTCTTGCAAATTTTAGCTTTGAACGGAAACAATTATCCCCTAATGCATTTGAAGAAAAGTATTGTACCCTAGTACTAAAAAGACTCAAAAGCTAAAAACCTGAGGAAGTGCAAAAACAACAATAGAAGTAAGAAAAGAAGAGGGGGGAATTGTGAGAAACTAAGTTCTGTTTTTGCAGTAGAGAATTATTTTTCTGTAGTCCGAGGCAGTTGTGTAGTCACAGTAAGGAGAAATGTTAAGTAGATAAGTAGACAGTAGGAGGCCTCACAATTCACAAGGCAGAAGCTTGAGAAAAACAGGATGAGCAGTGTGAGAACAGTAAAACAAAGATCACAAGTTCTCAAAACATAAGAAAGGAGAAATTAAAGGGTTGAAAAAAAGAAAAATTGTACATATATAGTATAGAGGAGTGTCGAGTAGCTTGTGAACCTGTAGTACTCAGCCAATGAGGAAACAGGGGAGGTGATCATGCGTTGGGTAAGAGGGAATAAAATATTAAGATTTGTTTACTAAAATGTGCTCCTGATTGACAGGATGCCCACCATTGCAATCACAAATAAAACAGCTTCACAGAAGAGCCTGTCTGAGGAAAATTATTTGGGATTTTTCTCACCGAACATATTATTTGAAGTGAACAAAATAATTGCAAATAAAAGAAACAAAGAAGCCCCAAACATTTAAAAGAAAAAAAAAAAAAAAAAAAAAGCAAAAGAAGCAAAAAAAAAAATCAAGCAATAACAAACAAACAAAACAAGCAAAAACAAACAAACAAACAAACAAACAAACAAACAAAAACAAATAAAAACTGGAAAATTCTGGAAACTGGAAATTCTGAAAACCCACCAACCAACCAAAAAATAAATAAACGAGACAAAAACAAAACAACAAAAAAAAAAACAGACACTTTTTTTGCAGTCTCCCAGTTGAAAGCAGAAGCACAGGTTGTCTCATATTGGAGCCTCTGGCTGCTGAAACACAGTGCTTCTACTTCTGAACTGTGTGGCAATTCCTGTATATGCCAACTGTAGCTATTTCCACAAATCTGTTTTGTTTCCAACCATGTTCAAAGAACATCTTCCTCCTCCTTTCACTCAAATTCCTCTTCCCAGTTTTGAGCATGCTTCTGTAAAGTAGCTCCTAGCAGCCTGAAATTGTCTTGTTATGAGCGTACTATGAGCACAGTCTAGTGCATGGTAGATAAGAATAAGAGATCTCAAAATAATTTTTTCATTGTAGAGCATGTTTGGACAGCTTTGTGGTTGATTGATATACATCATAAAATAAAACTGTATTAAATTATTCCTACATGTTTTTACTTTCAAAAGTTCTGTGGAGGAATGGTTAAGTGAAATAGGACAGGTGGATGTTGGGCAGTTAAGAGGGAATGGGCTAGTGAAGTACCGTACTCGACTCACATGAGTCTGGGCACGTACGCAGCTGCCTGAGAGCCAATGAGGCTCAAGGACAAGATGCCCTTGAGCCATTGGGAAAGTCCCTAAGGCGGGACAGTGGCGAAAAGAAGGAGGAACTACCTGAAAAGAGCGGGAAATGTTAGTCAATCCTGAGCTTAGTTTTTGCAATATGTATGAGTTGATTATGTTCGAACTAGATAAAAGGCGACTGAGCTATCCATTAAAGTTGAAGTTCACTGTTCACTCATATTGAGCGTCTGTGTCTTCCTTCCGTCGACAACAAAGTTCATCAGCTCCTGCTGATAATTGCTTTCTGCTTCAAGGATCTATTCTAAGACTGAACTAAGGAAGTTGCATGTTGTCTTTGCCAGTATTTCTATTTGAAGGCTTTTTTAATACTGTTCTTTCACAGTGCTTTATGCAGTCTGAACTCTTGCAGAAGCCCAGTGCAAGATTCATGTTGCCAGATGAACTCACTGGGGTGCCTCAAACTTTCCTTGCTCCCAATATTGCAAAAATGACAAAAACTAATGGGTACAGAGGAGAAACAAGCATAAAAGGTTATCACTTTCTTGGCTAAGCTGTCAATGAAGACACAGCGCTTGAATCTTGTAAGCTGGTTTTCTGACAGATACTCCCACACTTTGTGGGCAGAACTGTCATAGGCAGATCTGCTGAAGATTTTTTTTTTTTTTTTTTTAATACTGAAATTTCATTCCTTCCTTTCTTCTGAGATTGTAAGTGTAACTAATACTTCATGTCAGATTTGCTCACCTTGGAAGTTAGTATTATACCCTCACTTCCCTCCGAGAAATAGGAGTATCAATGTCCCCCGATCTTTGCTGAATTAAAGCAATTGTGATCCTGGAGACTTTCATGCTCGGTGCAGAACAAAGATAAGAAAACCCCAGTATGACTGAAAGGGACAATCCTGGGCCACAGCAAAATTAAGGTGGAAATATTTAAAACAACACCTGTAGGCCTGATTCGTACAAGCTGTTTTGCAGCTTAGGTGGCCAAATGTCCTTCACTTGAAACTCGAAGGTTGCATTTCAATATCAGTCTTTCAGAAATTACAATAATCAGCTGGTATTAGTGAGTTTGTATTTAATTGTCCAATGTGGTGGGTGGAACGACACCAGCAACTGACCCTGCTTTGCAAGATAAAGAGTTGCTATATGGAAATATAACACAAATATATCTGTGGAATTCCTTGGAATCCCTGACTTCAAATCAAAAATGACATCATAGCATCCTCATCTTTCATTTGGCTTGAATTTCCTAGATTTCTTTTTTGAGTAGTAGAAAGAAAAGTATCTTGAGTATATAATACATTATTTTTTTTTCTAAGAAAGATCAAATTAGTTAAATTTATTAGTTTATTTATTTAAACCCTATCATCATCCAGCATGTCTGTCTGAAGTTCATGAACCATGTCTCTCAAGTTTTTCTGCCAAAGAATATCAGGTCTCTTTGAGAAGGATATGAGATGAATATTAAGGAACTGATGAAGTATTTGGATTTGGGTGGGGAATCTGTTTCAACAGTTTCACCATAGAGATGCCGTATGGAAATGAGGCAAAGACTAACATAACCAACAAGAACTGTAACTATGTTTTATCATATATCAGGAAATGTTAACCTGGAAGTGCAATGAAATTTGGAAAATTTGCTAGGTATAAATTTATGCACAGTAGAAAATTATCAATCTAAATTAAGCATCATTGTAAAATGATTGACTTGTCTTAGAAGTATTTTGTAATTATGGCCTGAATACTTAAAAGAGAAAAAAAGCTTAGAGTATTTGAAATAATGTGATTAAAATTTTTAGCTGCACTTGCAGTGTTTTTGTTCAAAAGACTCTCTACCCTCCCATAACTGCTAATTTTTGAACAAGTCCTTATATACATAGAAAAACATTTTAGCAAAGAACATTGAACTGACATTAAAATACTATAGTGGAATATTAAAAAAATATATAAAGTAAAATAAAATAAAATAAAATAAAATAAAATAAAATAAAATAAAATAAAATAAAATAAAATAAAATAAAATAAAATAAAATAAAATAAAATAAAATAAAATAAAATAAAAGGATGACTTGTGTAAGAAGCTTATCAGAGTGTAAAACATAAAAATACATCTGTACTGTTAGTTGAATTTTGGAATTGCTGACTGAAGTTCTGGAAATACACCTGGATCTAATTGAAAAAGTCCCTATGAAATTGAACAAAGAAAGCCAGGTGAATATCACAAGACTGCAAAATTAAGGAGGAAATTTTGAAAGCTGGAATACTCTGGAAACTGAGAATGTAACAGATACCTGTTTTCAGCTAAGAAAGAGAAAATACCAAGAAAGATTTGAAAACAATTAGGAGGTATCTTAGTTCAAAGCTTGAAAAGGTTGAAATGTGCTAGGTGACAGTATCAGCAGATTCAAACTTCATTTGTCGGCAGTGGGTTTGATTAAGGTCATTAAAAGTAGCTGTTTAAGCAGTCTTTTAATCCTATGTGACAATATCATACCCATCACACGTATGCGTTTCTTTGATGCCTGTTTTCAGAATAATTTCAGGGAAAAACTGCCTTTGGCAGTTTTGTACCAATCTGTAATTTTAACCGTCAGTATACTATTTCATATTCAAAATTCATTTTTTAATAGTGGGAATTAAATGCTAAATCAGGAGTATTTCTAACCTTCTGTATCCTTGATCTAAGTAGGTATATTTTAATTTCCAAACTGAGACTTTGTAATCAGTCTTTAGAATAAAAAGACAACAGCAATTATATAATTGAATATTATTTAAATATGTGGTGGGGAAAACACTGAGCTTTTAACAATTAGGCTTAAGCATTTTGCTGATCTCAGTCTAAGCTAGAAAAAAGATGATTCTGGGTTTAGAACAATATTTTCCCTTCACTTTTGATTCAGTGCAGCTCCCAAACATGCCTTCTGAGGGAAAGGAAAGTGTCTTGGAAAGGGAAGGTCTTTCCAAAGCAACAAGTGCTTGCAGACTGGCTTCATGTTGGTCTGCTGACAGGAGGTGGTGAGTATTTGCCTTGTGAAACACTTGTTTTTCCCGGCTCTCTCCTTCACTTATTAACTGGTCATTATCTCAGCCCATGAGTTTTCTAGCTGTGGTGCTCCCCGTCCTTTCCCCTCAACCCATAGCAGGGGTGAGCAGGCAGCTATCTGGGTGCTCGACTGCTGGCCAGCATCCACCCACAGCAACTGCACAGCCTCTAAATGAGTGATCTGATTTGTTTGTTTGTTTCTTCTTAAACTTGAAAGCCACAAAAGGGTAATTAGGTAATTAAAACTTCAGTTCCAGAAAACCAACCCATCAACAAATTTTACTCTGTATTCCCTGGAAATACCTAAGCCCTATTAAGGAACACTTAGGGAATACATGAGTTATGAATAGCTGGCAATTCATTTTTCTCTGAACAAAAATCTAATTCTTTCTTTACTGCAGTATAATTTCAGCCTTTAGGTGAAAAAAATTAAAATCATATGGTATTTACATTAATTATATTGCATACTTACTGTATGAAAACTATCTTTAGAAGGTGTGCAAAAATCTTAAAATATTAATTTTCACAGTATTTTTTACAGTGTAGCTCACTGCCTATTTTATACATGAAAAAAATGAAGAATTCTGTTTTCTGGATCTTCCTGTAGAAGGGGTGATCTGAGCAAAACAGAGGGCAATAAACAATTTCTAGTATTTACCAGAACCTCAGCATTTATCATGAAAGCAACAGCAAAGATAGTCATGCTTCTGTTTCTTCATCTTCTCTACTGCAAGTCAAAAGATATTCTCAAAGTATGAAACCCCATCCCTGGCAGTGTTCAAAGCCGGGTTAGAAGGGGCCTTGAGCAACCTGGTCTAGTGGGAGGTGTCCCTGCCTATGGAAGGAGGGTTGGAATAAGGTGATTCTTAAGGTAGGTCCCCTCCAACAAAGGTCATTCTGTGATTCTGTGGAAGTACCCCTATAAATGTAAATATCTCTGTTAATAATAAGGATATAACTTTGTTAAAGATATGATAAGACAGTAGTACAGGACTAGTGTTGTACAGAAAAGTGACGAGGTGAAATTTAAACGCTTTTTTTTAAAAAAAAAAGATTTTTTTTTTTTTTTCCTTCAGCAAGGTTTAAAACAATTTACTTTGGAAGTAATAAAAACTTGTTATTTCTATGTGTTATAGAATGTTTTCCTGTTTTCCTTCCTTGCTGTGTATAGGAATCTTCTGTGCTCCTTTTTCTTTTTCTCTTTATTTTTTTGGTCAAGTGTAAATTGTCTTTCATAGTGATGACTGATTTTGTTAAGTTCAGACCTAGGACTGGACCAGTGACACTGTGCTGCTTTACAATATCTTTGACTTTGAGACTGAGAAGCAGTGGCTCAGAGAAGCAGATGTGCAGGGAGGAGCAATATATGCCTTATGAGGACAGCAGCCTTCCTTGTGCTCCTAATGGCTTTAGATTCCAGTGATCAAGCATTATTGATTTTCCTTCTCTCCTTCCCTCATTCTACAATTGTTTGTGAGCCATGGTAAACTAAATGCTAAGCCATAATATCAGCAGAAATGTTTCTTCTGCACAGATGAGGGGAACCATTTGGGGAACCATTCATTGCTCTGTCTTTTTTGTTCTCTTTTTCTTTGAAATGTAAGTGCCTGTAGCAAGGTGGTTGCCCACCAGTTTCAGCAAAGCAAACCGAACTGTACATGCTGCGTTCCTGCCGTCTCCAGGCTCAGGGATGGCGCAGGGACTGCTGCAGCATTGCCCTGCATTATTCAACGTCAGGCGGGCCTAGACACGTACATGTTGGTAATTCCTTTGGTCGGCCTTTCTTCATCGTCACCATGGCAACCATTTCCATTGCAGTCAGTATCTCTGGGGCTCAGCCTTGCTCACATGTGTCTCAGCTGCTCCTCTCCCAACACAGCAACTAATAGCTGTGGTGTCACTATATTTAGATGTCTTCTGACCTCTGTATTATATACGTCTGAGATGAATGTCTTTGCAGTGCCCCCTTCTTTACTTGTGCTTCTTATCTCTGGCTGCATGGCTTCACGCCATGGTTTCCTCCTGGGAAGTCACTGGGGTAGTACTTCTACTTGCTGTGGTACTCTGGGCCAAAATGCTTTTGGGTGCTGGTTACAGGCCTCAGCATTTGCATAGGTCACTCCAGCTTTTTTGCTGTGCTTTCTGGAAATTCCATTGGAAACGAGGGAGAAGAGGCAGTACAGAGTACCCCATTGAAATGGCTGTCACACCAAAACCAGCCAGACTGAAGGACGTGTGCCAAACTGGTGTCTCAGAGGGTCTTGGGCTGTGGTGGGGAGGCCTGTTCCACATGCTGACTACAGAAAACCTGGGGCAGGAAGGCTTGATGGTCTTCAAAAGGGTGACACACAACTGCTAGAAAAGGAGGTGAAGACAAGCATATGAAACACCTTGACTGAGTCCACAGAAACTACAAGCAATTAATCACAAAACTATTCAGGTTGGAAAAGACCTTTAAGATCACCTGGTAAACCTTTCAGCTAGCACTGCCAACTCCACCACTAAACCATGCTGATACAACCATTCTACATCTACACATTTGTTTATTGAAGACCTCCAGGGATGGTGACACAACCACTTCCCTAGGCAGCCTATTCCAATGCTGCACAACCCTTTCAGTGAAGAAATTTTTCCTAATATCCAATCTAAACATACCCCAGCATGACTTGAGGCCATTTCCTCTTGTTTAATCACTTGGTGCCTGGGAGAAAAGACAAATACCCATCTCACTCTAGTCTCCTTTAATCTCCTTTAAGGTATTTGTAGAGAAAGATAAGGACCTCTCTGAGCATCCTTTTCTCTAGGCTAAAATGAAAATCCCCAAAAGGCTAAAAAAAAAATAGGCTAAACAAACAAACAAACAAACAAATAAATAAATAAATAAAAGTCCCCAAGTTATCTATCACAGACAAAGGACAAAGCAAGGTATCACTTCTTCACAACCCCCACCATGTAAAATATGCTTATATGCTTCAAGGGTATGATCATGGAAGGAAAAGCAAGTTTTCAAATGTTTAAATACAAAAGGCTCTTCATAATGTATCCCATGCTTGCCACTGGAAGTCCTGTAAGACTTTCACCTCCATACCTCTGTGTAAATAGAAGTTTTTAAGAAGAGTTCCACTGCAAGGGGAAATACATGTTTTTGAAAAATATCAAATTTTATTTTATTTTAACAAGGAACACTGGTCTCACTAACTACATGAAAAATAAAACTTTTACAAGATTTAAAAGGATGGCTACAAAAAAAATATTAAATCACAAATGCAAAATTTCACTCTGCTTTTTAATCTTCAGTATGATCCTCTCTTGGTGTCCAACTCTGCAATGCCACGAGAGTATGGAGTGCTGTTTGTTTAAAAGTAGCATCCAAAATAACTTGGAAAGGTTAATTTCCTACCACTTTTTTTTTTTTTTTTTTTTTAAATGCAGATTTGTTACATCAATTATAAATTACATATTGGATTATTTTAGAATGTCTGATGGACTGTATGAGAACTAAATTAAAATGTCTGCTTTTATGCAAAAATAATTGCATATTTTTTTGTTCCTCTTTTTTGTTCCTAAGCTAAATAAACAAGCAATTGAATCACAGACAAAAAATGTTTTTATTACTTTTTCACATTTGGAAAAAACATATTGATTTTTCTGGATTTGGGGTGTTTACATTTTTTTCCTCCTTTGATTATTGCTATGGAGCAGCATCAACATGAAAACTTGAGAGTGTATTTTAAGGAGGAATGCACATATCCCGCAGCTCCATTTGAGAAAACTGTATGTAATTCTATTTTTTCCCAAAACCTTTTCTTGTACCACTGATCTCAGGCGCATTGAAGACTTTAAATTCCCTAATTGATGTAGAATCACCATAATAAAATTCCTCATTTTTATTTTTATTTTTTATGTCTCACGCTGTAGCAGTATTCACTGAATGTGTTTTTGCTTTATGGTTCTCAGCAATCAGGACAGCAAAACAATAATATTGCTTAGTGCCTTGCAGAACTCTGGAAGGTACTCTGCTGGTCCCACGGACCACAGCTGCTTTTGCTCTGCCTCCTTCTTTCTCTCAGTTCCCAGATAAAAGTAAATGCAGTCCTCAGTCTGCAGGATTGCTGATTGCTGAATGCTGCTGTGTGTAGCCAAACAGTAATTTCAAAAAGTGGGAGGCAGCTTCTCAAAATCAAACAAATTGGAAGATCACATTAACTGCAAATGCAGCAATGAAACTGCCCCATGAAAAATCTCGCTTGCTTGCTCAGACAAAGTAAATTTAAACAAGCAATGTTGGACCAAAGAGACAGGAGAGGGAAGGCAGGTGGAAATAGCCGGCTCAGCCCTCTGTACAGCCCCAGCCTAGCTTCCTTGTGTCCCTGCTTTAATGCTATTTCCATGTGCTTTGTTGAGGCCTGTTAGTTTATTTCCAAGGAACTGTTGCAATGCACTGGCATTGAGGTTGCACCTAACAAGCAGGCTGAAGACAACAGGGTCTGCAGGCAGCCTGATTGCAATTGCTTCCTCCTGAGCTGGGAAATAGTGTTCATCTCCAAAATAAGCAAGTTGTATGCCATTTCCCTGGTGGGAAAAATCTCTGGACAGTTCCAGGTACATGCTGGCAGTTGCTCAGCAGGGCTGCTTCTGAAGCTCAGAGGTCCTTGATGTTCACCAATAACCAAAGCTAGCCCTCAGACTGGAAAGGTTATAACCCTGATGTGCATACTGCCCAGCATCACCTACTGAGTGATATAACACCTTGCTTTACTTGCAATGCATGTTTTAGGCTACAATTCTTTCTCAGCTTTTCCAGTGTGTGCTCTTAACTCCTGGAGAATAACTTCTCTCCACTTAGCTACCCTGATTTTCTAAATTGATATTTTAATTTAGTGTCTTCTACTCTTCTTCCCATATGAACTGTTGGTTCATTAAGGATTAGAAAGCGTCAGGAAGACTTGTTTTTTATGTACTTATTCTTTTGCCTTATGAAAAGAAAGACTCCAGTGAAAACTTTGTAAGCCTCATCTTAAGGACTTAAAACTTTGTGCACAGAGATATTTTTTTTGTTTCCTTGACAGACATGAAATATCACATATATCTATTGTGCTACATGTGGACTCTTGGGGCAGAGCCAGAATCAAATTTAAATTTCACTTGAGTTATAGGGTGATTGGATGCAGTGTTTCAGTTCATTGCTCGTCTGTCTTTTAAATGCAGAGTAAATTATAATAAATGCCTGGTGTTGAAATGACTGACAGTTACTGATCAGATTCAATTACCATTGACTGAAGCAAAGAGAAATGGGAAAATTGGCTAGGGATGTTTATCACCAATACAGCTTGCACAGCATGGTCAGGAGAAGTACTGGGCTATCCTGGTTAACTTGTGGTTGATTTAACAGCATGATAGCCGTCTGCCTTGCTCTTCCTGCTCCTGTAGTCCACTTTCTGTTACAGGAATGCAGTGGGTACATCACATGAGAGTACTGTGAAAAGATGATTTTTTTAAAAAAGCAGCTGATACTGTAAGTGACAAGAGTACCCTTATGGGTACAACAGGACAAACTTGAGTCTGGTGTTAATGGACCTATGTTGGTGGGTACCTGCTATGTGGCTACTTTGGAAGGAATTTGTGCTAATTTCTGGTGTTGGTCTGGACCAAGTGTTTCTCTTGGTGGCTGGCTAACATGCAGGATAAGCGTTTTTGAAAGGCAAAATTGAACTTCTTATGAACTATGAACTTCTTATTTTCCCTGAAGATTTTATTTTAAAATGTTCATACTAAGCCATGTGAAGAAAACAGAAAGATGAAACATGCAAAAAAAGCCCAGACCTTCTGTAGTCAGAGTTACAGAAATGTATTGCAAAGTTCAGGTCTGTGTTTCTTTTTTCTCTGCCTGGACTTGGAAAGTCCATGTGACCCATTCCTGAGAAACAGGATTGAAGCATCACTGCCTTTTGAGGACCAGTAGGCTGATGGAGAAGTTCTCAAACAGAATGGCTATGAGATCTGCTGCCAAAATGCCTTTTTGTCAAAAAATAAAATAAAATAAAACAAAACAAAACAAAACAAAACAAAACAAAATAAAATAAAATAAAATAAAATAAAATAAAATAAAATAAAATAAAATAAAATAAAATAAAATAAAATAAAATAAATAAAAATCACCACCTCTATCATGTCTGGCCTTGATACAGTTGTAGAACATGTATCATAAACATGTCAAATTCTGTTAAGTCTCAACTTTTTGTATTTTTATTGTCCTCAGTGCTCAGATAGCATGAGACAGGCATTCATATCTTATAAATTCTGGAAAGATTATTGAACAGGAGCATCCACAAAATCATAGGATGTATTTTCTGAAGAAGCATGATCCCAGAGAAGTCCAATAGTACAGATACTGAAATCATGCAGTTTCAGAAGTACTCCAAATGCATGCGGAATAAAAGGCTTCGGAAGCGATGGGCTAGGATCGTCTCCGGCAACCAGGCACTATGTTTAGATTCTCAAGCAAGTGCAATCCAGCAGGTATCACATCTTGCCTGATCACACATCATGCATAATTTAGTTTCTAATTTAGTCTGGATTAGTTGTTTTCACATGCTGTTTGTGTCACCCTTTTATTACCAAATCTCCTGCTTTAAGGTAGAACATTTTATTCCCTGTTGATGTCAATGCCTCCATGTTTTCTTCAACCTCTCTGTGTTCTGTTTCTCACCTTCTATTTTAAATTATTGTGGTTGCAAACCACAACCAATTTACAGCAGCAGGAGTGTAATTAAAAATAATAGCCATAGCAGCTGTATTGAGAAACCAGTCCTTTCCTATAGCAGTTAATGACATATCTTGTGCTAATCTGAATGCAAAACATGCTCCTTTAACAGCTTTTTCCAATATGAAGGAGAATGGAAACCCATTAATAACTATATTCTACTGCAAGGTTTTGAAAAATGGAGGAAGGCTCCCCCTTCTCCCCCTTCCCTCCCCAGTCGCCTGGAAAATGCATCCTCGAAGTCTGGGAATCTGTAAAATGCAGATGATTTATACCAACAGTCTCCAGGTCCCTGAGAAAAAGGGGAAAGCTTCACAAGCAGGTCTCGGGGGGTCCAGGCACAATCATCTGCCATGGAAGCACTGGACAGAAGGATATGTACTGTGTAGTATTTCTCAGACCGTGGCAAATAGAAAGTTCAGGGAAGAAAGCATCACTGAAAAGGGGAGAAAGGCTGTCAGTTCAAGGTGAACTGCAGTTATTGTCCTCAAAATCATTACCTGAGCTGCAGAAACAACATTAGCCCAAATTATTTTCAAATATCAGAGGTTAACATAAAGAAATACTCAGACACTTTCATAAAATTAAATGTAAATCTCAAAATTTTCACATTTTTTAACATTTCCCATCAGGAAATACTGTCCTCTTCTACTCTTGGAAATGGAAGCTTTCTGCAGGGACCTGTGGATTTTAATTAACATCTGCTAGAAAGAAGTCACCTGATGAAAGGGGCTATTTTGACATTTTTATTTGTAAAGATCTTCAAATTTTTATTATATAAAAATAGAAAATAAAAAATTGGAATGAAACACAGTCATTACTTTAACTAATGAGAAATACTTGTGTTTGAAAAGTTGCTCTCTGGGTGGAGAGAAATGCACATGATTCTGTGCTACTCTAGTTTTTGCCTGCAGCTAGCTGGGAAAAAAATGAAAATAGAAACAAACAATTAAGATAAAGCACACCGTTAGCATTAAGTGCTTCCCCAAGGGTACTGCTATGTCATTTACCTTTGTTTTGAATATTGCTTAGAAGTGGAGTGTACTGATTCATGCTGTCAGCAGAATTTTAGGTTCATCGCTAAGGATTTATGGGAGGCTACTAAGAGCATTTTCAGTCACCCTTTTAGTCAACCGTTCCTTAAAGGGAGACAGAGTTATTCACACAGTCACTTTGGCAGTCACTCACACCGGGTGTAAAAGCCCAGTGTATGAGATTGGTAGTTTGCTACATCTGTTTTCCACCAGGTTAAAGGACAGTGTGCATGGAAACCACCCCCATGCTCCTTCTGTACATGCACAGCACGCTGTGAGGTCTTTGTTGCTTGCTCTGTAGAAAACATTGAGCTGAAACTGTTTGTTTAGCCAAGGCACTAATTGCCTAACTGACGCTGGGCTATTCAATTTAATCTTCAAATGTGGTGGAAAAATTCTACAAAGGAAAATTAACTTTCTGGTTAAACTGAACAAACACACACAACCCCAAAATTTTATACAGTCAGAACTTCTTGTCTGTGTGAGGCCAACACTCATTGATGGGCTCCATACCACTTCCATAGGTTAACTCCTAGGTACATCCCAGTCTTAAAACTCTGTCCTAACAATTTGGGTTAAGAGTGAAATTATGCCAATAGCCACCATGCCCCGCCTGTCACTCTCAGTACAGGCACTGTTTCCTCTCTGTGAAGAAAACCCCGACGGAGCAGTTTGGGGTCGCTGATGGTGGGAAGGTGGGGTGAGGGAGCAGATCCACATTAGCCACAGGGTCCTTACGGAGGGTGCATTGGCCGAGGTGGCCTTCAGAACAGCTCCAACATGAGGAAGAGAGAAACCAGGGTGATGGGGTTGTGGAGTTATTAATATTTTGTCACTGGTGCTTCTCTGCAGCATCTCTCTGCATATCCACAGTCAACAGCGCCAGGAATCTTGTCACTTCACACGTCTGCCCCCTGCCAGCCCTTCGGTGTGGCCTTCAGACACAACAATCTCCATGGAGGGGGGTGGTGGGGGCAGGCTATGGAAATAGCAAAAACTGGAGGATAGTGTCAAACCTCAGACTAAAAGAGTAGATTATTTCCTTTCTAAGTTCTATGTCTACAAAGGGCTGGATGTGTGTGAAAACCCTCCACAGACTCTAAGGCAAATAAAAGCATTCTGAACTCCTGGTGTAGCATGCAGAGTAATCCCATGTTTATTGCTGTGCTCCAGAATGGTAAGATCTTCCAGTAAAAACTTAAACCTTGTGATCCACTACCCTTTTAGGTGCATTTGTTCCCCCTATGCCACAGCCTGCCTCCCTCCCCAGGTACACCTGACACTGCTGGATGAGTGTGGAGAACTGGTGATTTGCTTGTGTGCTATTTATCCTCTTCTGGTTATATGGATTTAGTAATACTGATACCACGTGTCCACCATATAATACCTGTAGTGATATATGGATAATATAACTGACTGACTGAAAAAAGGGATTAAAACAAAACAGGTCATCAAAACCCATCCTACTCAGTGCATTCCTAGCTGATTTTCTTCAGAGCATGCTCTTAACACATCTAGGTGGTGCCAGATGTTCCTGGAGGTGCAGCAATACAGTTGTGGAACAACCAAGGCCTGCAACAATGCAGACAGAGCTGTAGGGATTGTGTCAATATGAGGCAGTGAGGGCATGAAGCAAACACTGTCTTTCACTGACTAAAGTGCTGCAAGGAGTCTAAACTGCTCTGCTTTACACCCTGAGTAGTTGCACAGCCTTGAAAAGTAGTCACAAGAAACTGTTCTTCTGACTTGGCAATGCTTTAAGTTGAATTTACACTAGAAAAGAGAGATATATCCAACTACCTGCCACAGGAACCAACAATCTTAAGAGTACAGGTTATATGCTCAGAGGCCACATGTTATAGTTTATGAACTGGGATTAAGACTCAGCAGAAGTCCCTGAGCTCTATCTGGATGATAAATGCAACTAACTTGAATAACAACAAAATCTGCTGCTGACAGATATTACATGGGTATATTGATTTCCTCTTTGGTGGGTCTGTGTGCTCAAACCAAAGAGTGCTCTTCATTATTTATTTCCATTTTAGCAGCAAAAAACTGTTCTCAGGATCCTGCCCATTATTTACTGTTCTGTCAGCTGTATGCCTTCTGCCAGGGACTGCTTTGCCTTGGGATATGTGTCAAGCCCCACAGCTGGGGGTATCTTCACAAAAGCCACATAAAAGAAATGAATAAGCATCTTGTGAGTGTGCCTGGTGAAAGAAGGCTCCCACATCTCCTCCCAAGAGTTTCTTCCTCCCAGCAGGACATAAAGAGAGAACCTGTCCATACCACAGCACACGTGGCAGCTTGAGGACAGGTAGTGCAAACAGAGCATCCACGGGGGATCTGTGCTGTTCCTGTGGAGCCATAGGAGACTGCAAACCCCTGCCCACCCTTGAGCCGAGGGGACAGCCACCTCCAGGCAGCAACACAGATACAAATGGTGGACAAATCACTTTTCAGCTGTCTGACTTTCTATAATGGGGCTGTCTGGTCTGCCTCTCCTGATTAAATGTCCATGTTTATACAAATGCAAAACTACTGTCTACAAATAGAATAATTTATTCCTAGTCTTCACGGAGGTATCCAAAATAGCTCTGCTATTTCTCTCTGCAGTTTGCATCTCTAAGTGTTTGTAGAAGATTCATTCAATAGAACCACACTTTGATTTTAGTTAACCTTAATTGTGTTGTGTGGTGAAAAAACAGCTACCTGCTTACATTTCTCTATATTTGCAACTTTTGCAAACAAAAATAAGTTATCTGGCAAGTAACAAATGGAAACCTTTTCTCCACTAAGAGAAGTTATTTAAGCTATCTTGTGTTTTTGGGAGCACTGGCATAAATCTGATTTCCTTGGGTTTGTACATTGAACTTGTTGATGTCAGTTATGTTAGGTGACAAGGAAGGTTCACACTCCACTCAAAGCCTTTCCTGTGTCTGAAGCTTTTAAAATGTATTTTCTCTCCCTTATAGACACTGTTTATTATTAAGAGTTGGAGCTCAGCAGCATCTCTTCTTTCAGTGAGTCCTCTTCCACCTGGATGCTTATTTCAAGGATCTTGTATGAGCTTTATATATTTCAGATTTTCCTCTGTTATATCTATTAGTTCCAGTGACATGAGGAATGAGGAGAGACATAAACTGCACAATCATTTAATCTTTGTTTCCATAGCAAGTATGGCTTAAAAAAAAAAAAAAAAAAAAATCCACCTAAATTTGGCACATGACAACCTCTGAATACCAACTGCAAAAAATACTATCAAGCAAAAGAGGGCAGATGCCAGCATTAGTGTTAGGTAAATGAAATGCTGAACAGCAGAACTAGTATGCCCTCCTAGTGATTTCATCCAGGCTTTTCTCCCAAGACACACACAAGTTCTCTAAACCAAAACATCTACATTTGTGCACACTAGATGCAGTGATGAACAGGCTGGTGTTTGCTTTTGCTGCTGTGTGACAACAATCATTACCCTTTAAGTCTAGACGAGAGGCTTCTGCATGAAGGTGTGCTTCCTTACTTTGCTTCATAATTTGTCCTTCAGAGCTCTTGAAATGAAAGGAGAAGACAGCCCAGGAAGCAGGACAAAAGACTGAAAAATGGAGAAACTTACACACTGAGGAATCTTGGTGAGGCCGTTTCTTTGGTGTATGTCTTCACTGGACTCCCAAACCTCCTGTGGAATTAAGCACTGACACCCCTCTGTATGTTAGTGACAATGCAATCTTGAGTTCTAGACATACTGCTGCAGTTCAGATAAATACCAATGACTTCTGGCCTCTAGTCTTTGCCACTGAATTGACTACCTGACCCCAAACCTACTACTTCTCATCTGCCCCCCTTCATGTTATTATATAAAAGCTGAGGCTCACAAGTGTTAATCAGGAACAGACACTGCTTCTTGACATCCAAAAAATAAAAATAAAAATGAATCCTTCCTCCACTGGGGTCTCTGTCCTGTAAATAGTAGAGACACTGGCTGCAAATTCTGACATTTTTCATGAAATGTGAAGGTTGCAGTTTGAAGTAAGCAGCCGCATGCTGGTGTCCACCACAGCTGCTCCATCATTCAGCTCTGTCTGTGGGGTAAATGCAGTCAGTGCACGCTATTGCATGGGCTAACAACTCTTGTCCCAGTGTGGCACAAGGTGTGGACTCTGAAGTCTCTGTTGAACGCATGCCTGTAAAGAACCATGGAGGAGTTTTGGTGCTGCCTTTCCATGTTGTGTGCTTGAAATCAAAAAGGGATTGTGCAGTTCCTGATGGACAAAAATGTCTTCTAAACTCCAAAGATTGAAAGCTAAGTGCCTATGGCATGTGGAAGCCAGTTCATGCCTGTTTAGACTAGGGATGAGCCATGCCCTGGCCCTTCTCTCTGGCAGTATAAGCATGGCCTCCAAGGGCAAAGGGTTTGTACAGATCTTAGACTGGTGAGTCAGTCTACCAAATGCTAGGACTCTCCCAAAGAACTGCAGAGCTTGTGAATTAATTTTAAAACTATCAGCCTGGCAAAAAAAAAAAAAAAAAGTGTTGGATTCCCAGCCATTCTCTCCTTTCTGGTCCTCGTGCTGCACAGCAGATGTGAGGCATGTTGTTCCTCCATTCGAGAAAACACCTAATTCCTAAGGAGTCATGTTTCTTTTGTAGAGTGACTGTTCTCTACATCCCACAGAAGAAGTTTTTATTTGGAATTTGGAGGCTAGCAATTGAAAATCAATCTACTATTCAATACTAAACAAAGACTTCCTCTCAGAGGCTGTGATGCTAAGCTAAACCCAGCTATTTTATTCTTTTGCACCGTGGTATCTGCAGTCAAATTACCTGCACTTGGCAGAATTCAGACTTCATTCAGAGGCTGTTGAAGCTGATAGCAGGATTTCCATTGGCTTTGGTTTGCCTTAGGCAAAAGACCTTACAAAGGAAACATAAGAGGCTTATGAGCTAAAGCTAGGAAGTGATGCAGAAGACAAGGCACCAGGTGTGTGTGAGTATTTGTGGTCCCTGTGATTCACAGTAATTCACAGCAATTATGTTCCCTTGTGTTTACTTTATTGATGTTTAAAACTAAAGTAATTGTAGGTAACAATAAACATTTGCTTTTGCAATAAAATGTGATGGCATTTTATTAAGAATTAAGTCAGTGAGATTGTTTTGATCTGTTGTGTGAAATACATTAGAGCATTAACTGAAATGAAAGCTGCAATATCTCACAGGTTCAAGAATACTGTTGCACTTATTTTTAGCAGTTTTTTTTTTTTTTCTCCTCTCATATTATCAGAAGTTGGTATATAGATGGCAGGAAAAGGAAAAAATTGCTGCTGTTGATCTTGCTGCAAAATATATATTGGTAGAAGGGTCCATGTTTTAACCCGGATTGAGGGCACTGCAATATGCTTGTGAATGGTCAATACCTTGGGTCATTTTAAATCAAAGCATGGGTGCAATGTTATTATTATTATTTTTTTCTTTTTGTACGAATGTGTGCTGAGTCATCTGTGTGTTACTACAGCTAAGCATCTGTAAGGGGATTGCCTTGATTAGTAATGAGCTCTTCCATGAACACCATACCTATTTCCTATGCAAAGAAGGCTCTGTGGGTTTATGAAGTTTGGGATCTTGTTTCAGGATACCATGCACCACAAAGCTGAAAGTTATGCATTGGTCAATCAGCAGAGAACTGTGTGGCCTTTTCATCTCTTTATTGTGTAAAGGAAGAGAATAACTTGAAAGGAGTCCTGGAATATGTATATATTTGAGGGGGGAATCAAAACCACTAGATTCTGCATACTCTTAAGCCAAAGATAGGTGTGTACCGGCACTTACCCTATGAGCTTTCTGTATGGTCTAGTCATAAACTGACATTAAGATCACTTTAATTCTTTATCATGAGCTTAAAGCCTGCTCTCTGTCCACACCTGTAAAAGGGCTATTGGTTATGCATACACAGGGGAACTAACAGAAGGGAATGCCTCATGTTCTTTTAATGTGCTGTCTCTCATGCTGTGGTGCCTGTATAAGTTGTGCTTGCTCTGATTACAGGCATCTGAAAGCAACAGTTGAGCTTTCTTATGCTAGCTGCTGCTTGCAATTTATACACCTCCTTGTAGGCAGACATCACACAAAATCACTTCCTAGTCAAGGTGAACACATAGCTCTGTGTGCACATTAGAACTTTCACTGTTTAAGCATTTTCCACATAAACATATATTGCAGTGCAGAAATGCAAGATATGCCTTTCTAGAGGAAAATATATATGTATATATATTCTTCCATTAGTGTGTTGTGAGAAAACGGCTTTGAAGATAATCTGGGCTAGTCGCTTGCAATGGAGCTAAAAGGGAGGCCTCCAGATTAATTTAGCCTGTTAACTTGGCTTAAAAAACAAAGGTACCTTGTTTTCCTCATTATCTTAGCAAACCTCCTTTGTGTGTGTGTGTGTGCCCTTGCTGCTTCCTATGGTCTGACCTGCATCCAGAGGTACCTCCCAGAAGCTTTCATGCTTTTAGGCATCTTGAAGTAATTGGAATTTACAGTCATGTGTAAGCAGTGGTATTGACATATCACATCTCCAAACAGCCAGGTGCACATGTGGGCATTCTCTCCACTCTCTCTCTCCCCTTCCCCCCCCTCCTCCCCCCCCCATGTGAACACTCTTGAGGCACTTTTTTTTTTTTTTTCTGTGCTTTGTCTCTGGCTCTGCAACCCTAGGGCTCCCTGTACCCTACATGGGCTTTTCTCTGTCTCCAGGATGCTCTAAGTGACGGGTGGTTGGAAGAAACTAGTCCTGTATGCATGCATGTAAGCATGCATGTAGCTTCTTAGAAGGAACTGATGAAATGTCCATTTCCCCCATCCAAGAGACTTATTTCCAGTGGGTATTTTAGTGAGACAAAGCTACATTTGGATAAGTGCAGTGAAAGCTTGGGGGTAACTCAGACAAACAAATTGATATTTCATGCCAAGTTAAACTTGGACAACATGCATTGGCAAGGTGTTGACATAGCATTAGTAATTGCTCTTCACCACTTACTGCTGATTTCTACATCTTGTAATATACTTTTCTTATTAGAAATGTCTCGCCGTGAGACACTGAAGTAATTTTCTTAGCCAGTGCATACCACTGTAGCTCTGCAGATAATTCCCATTGTTCCTCAATCAGCAACCACACAAGGAAAGGACATAGTTTGTAGGAGAACACAAGGCACCAGGTTCTGGAAGGAAGGTGCTGACCATCAAGTTAATATTATGTAATCTGCTTTTTTTTTTTTTTCACTCTGTGCAACTATAACTTCCTATGACAGTTTGTCACGTTAGCTTTTCATTTACATAAGAGGGACCAGCTGTTGTTTTATTTCTCTGAAGGAGCCCATAATGGAATTGCTGAAATATTTAAGGCATAATTACACAAAATGCTGTTCCAGGCCTTAATAATAATATGTGCATGTCACCCAAAATTCCAGGATGTTTCCCAAATAAAAAGTGAGATGAAGATTTGTTGGGCTTGAGAAAGCAGTTTTTGAAACACCTCCATTTCTGTTTAGATTTTCTGCTCCAGTGACAGATATGCTAGGGATCCTTATGTCTAGTAGTAATACTGGCTCTTGTCCATTTTTTTTTCCAGCCACGAAATTCTCTGCATCTCAGTTGCAATTTCCATGACTGGTATAATCCATGAGTATTTCTCAGATGTACTTAGCATATAATCACTTAAACGCCATGCTGTTCTTCCCAATGTTTTTCTACATTAAAATGGGAGTAAAGTAAACTAGAAATAAACAAGCCAATCTCTTGTTATTAGAGGGGAAAAGACTGTGCAGCAAATTAGAATGTTAAATCAGTGAGAGACCTCATTTCTCAAAACGCAATATGTGGAACTCTCACCCGTGATAGAGCCATTTATTGTTCAGACTGCCTTTCATTGAGAGAAAATCGCATTATACGGCAATCTGTGTGCCATCGGAATATATTGCTGGGAGTAATGGCATGTGTATCGCTATGTGTATTGTACCATCAGTGTTTTGGGTCATTCTGTCCTGTTCTACCCTCTTCTGAAGGGGAAAAAAAAAAAAAAAAAAAAAAAAAAAAAAAAAAGAAAGAAAAAAAAAAAGCTTGATAAAATATGCCAGCATGCCAGATTGAATTGTGTTCTGCATGTGACCCCCAAAGGAAAGAAGGTCATGAGGCCATTCAAGCCTCATTTCTGCACCTTTTAATGAGATTCTGAGAGGGCTGGGGAGGGGGAAAGACCATTTGTCACTTTGGAAACAAAAGAGGAGGCAGCAGAAACAGAATCTGAATGCAAATGAGACATTTTTCCACTTGGGACAAGCTGATTTCCATATTAACTATTTTTTTTTTTACGTTTGTCCAAATGCATTTCCTTTGCTATTTTGTATTTTGAAGCCAAATGATGACAATGAGTTAAATTTACATGTTTTCTAAAGAAATGCTGAGGATGAGCCTACAGAGATTAGTTATATTGCACTGCATTTTAGAGGTTATATCTTTAAACAAAGCTGAAATCCACCAGCCCCCTTGACCTGTGTTCATTATGCGCTTTATCTGTTATTTTGTCATTGCTCACTGAAGAAATAGAGATAAGGTAGGGAGAAAATATAACAGTATTTATGTAAATCATTTTTATGACACCAAAATTATACACTGTACTTTTCCAGGATGTAGATAATACACATTATTTATAAAAAGAACATAAAGCATAAGGAAATTCAATCTCATTGACACAGTTTCAGAGATGTGGTGCAGAGGTGCCAATGCAACTTTAGAACTCTCTGAGGGGTTTGCTGAGCATCGCTGATGGTGTCCGGTCTCTCCTTGACTGATTCAGGGTGAAAATATTTTATCTTTTCAGTGTTTCTGAAAGTGAAGTTGCTTAGAGGCTGGGGCACAGGTAACCCTATAGCTATTATTCAAGGATTTTGAGAGAAGAGGAAAACTGTCACTACATTGTAGTCTTGGATATATTGTGAAGCAGTAGCATAAAAACCTAGGCTTCCAGGCCCACCTCAATGCCATAGAGAGTTTCCCTCTCTGTTTCAGTTTAACAAAAGCCTCACTATTCCTTGTTTTAAACAAAGAAACCCCAATGTGAGGGCAATAACCTATGCTAGAAACCTGCCATCTTCTCCCGTTCATGCCTTTTGATGCTTCATAGCTTGGAGGCCAAATAGCTTAGCCCATGCTTTCTAGGAATCATCATACTGTGTCAGAGGGAGTAAAGGATTTGGAGTGAGACTGTTCTCAGTGGTGTCCAGTAACATGATGAGAGGCACCAGTCATGAATGAAAATACAGGATGGTCTATTTAAACAGAATAAATACATATATATATATTTCTTTTCACTGTTGATGGGAGTTAAGAGTGGTACTGTGCAACCTACCCTAGCTGTGCAACCTCTGGGAAGGGAGTTTGGATGAGATGGTCCCCAGAGGTGCCTTCCAAACCCCAGCAATTCTGTGTGATTCTGTGATCACTTCAAACTACTCACAGAGAGCCCTGCCTTGAACTTTGTCTTCCTTCTGGGAGCACTCTGTCACTCAAGTGGCTTTACCACTCTTTCCCAGTCGAACTTGGTGTGGTGCTCACGGAGGGCCTAGCAAGCTTCAGTCATGCCCAGGTGGATGTAATGGTGTCATCCCGGAAAGACCTTTGGTTGACAAACTGAGACCTAAATAGTGAATGCTGATTGATTCATCTTGTGTTTAAAAGTAGTTTCTTTTTAATCATATTTTAAGTCTAGACTTTCTTCCTCAAGGCAAGTAGAGGGGGATCAGACCTCATCAAACTGTTCACGGTTTTCGTGAAGCCCACAAGCATTAGCATGACCTGGGCCTATCTCCCTCCTGAAATAAAAGGTGGAGCTAGAAGCATTATGATTAATGTTTAACACTAGACTAGATTTTCCCCACGGTTAGTTCTTGTGAATCCCCATAATACTAGCAGGTGTGTATTCTTTTGCAATCTTCCCCCATCCCCAGGTACTTTCTCCTGTTATTGTTGTCAGCTTTTTCCAGTTGTAAATGATAACATTGGGACCTATAGATCTATTTGAACACATTTTCCTCTCAGTAATGCAAATATTGGCTTTGTTTTATTTACTCTTCTGCCCCTATATCTGTGAATTTGTCTTTATCCTTAGCAATTAAAACATCTTTCCTGAGGCAAACAAAAGAAAAATAATACAATAATATAATGACAATGCTTGCATCTGCCTGATATTATCTTGACAGCAGATAATGACAGATACATTAAACAATAAAAGACCTTCATTGAAATACAGATTTGGAGGGGAGGAAGAAATTCAGAGAAGGAATCTCTCTCTCTCTTCTCACTGTGGTTTGATAATAATTATAGAAAAATTAATTACATGCCCTTCACAGGAGCTAAGCAATTATACCTCTTGGATCTTCTGAGTTCTGTATATTTATTTTACTTATTGCTAAATTAACTAAATACAGATGATTTATAACTTTGTTACCTTAATGCAGTTGTGTTAAAAAAACAACCTACTGCTCCAGAAATGATACGTCTGAAAATCTTGGGTGGATGAGACAGTTTTGGTGTTTATCATTAACCATTGCTGCCTAAGCTGTTTTCTGTCTACCTGGATGGCGCAATTCAGGCTAACAATGGGGAAAATTCCTTTTGTCTTCCTTTTACTCTGTACTACAGCTATATCTGCAACATCACTGTTTTAAAGCAATCAGAGATAACTCCTGTGCTGTGATGTCTCCCAGCGCTAAACACTCCTGTGCTACTACTCATTGACTTCATGAGAAATACTGCAGGAATTACATAAGAGTGGCATCATCAAATAAAAAGAGACTTGACCGTGATGGATGTGCACCGATGTTGTGTGAGGGGATTCTGATATGAATAAAAACAGGACAGAAACTGTCAAGTGTTTCAGTTTTTTTTTTTTTTTTGGTGGCTTTATCTGTAATGAGTTAGAGAAGACATTTTAAAGCCATGATAGACAGCAGAAGACATCAGAAAGTCAGATGTAAACTGGAATTTCCTTTGTTTCAATGAAAGGTGACAGCCACAGACATTAGAAAGGAAAATAATACTGCAAACATGAATGCATTGTAAGACTCGTTTATGTATATATATATTTCATAAAACAAAATTATCTCTGTGACAAAAAACATTGCAAAATTATCTTTAAAAAGCCAAAGATGCTGATCAGTTCCTGTCTGGCATTACCACACTATTCAATTTCTGTTTAATTAGGAACAGCTATATGTCCTATGTTTTATCTTCTGCCTGCTTCATTCACAAAGAATCTTTTTTAAACATAGTAGGAAATTACAATACATGGACATATCTAGAGAGAACGCCTCCTCCATTTTAAGAAGGACTGTTTTACAGATTTTTTGTAGAAGCCATTGATCAGATGGGGATTTGTGCTGAACCAGCATCTTTATTTCATAAAACTGGAGCAAGTCTTTCTGGGTACCTTAAAAGCAAGCCTCTACCAGGCTTTAATTACCTCTGATAAGCTCTCTAGCAAGCAGCAAAGCAGCAAGTTATTTTATTTTTTATTACTTTTTTAAAAATTTTATTTGCATCTGAGAGACTCAGAAGATTATGTTCTTTGCTAATAACAGCTATCAGTGGATACCTGTAACAGTTAGGGGAGTGCAGAGTTTTTCTGTATTCAGTTTTCAGACTACTGTGATAATTATGGAGGCTCAGGCACTACAATAGCCACGTGAAGGACTCTCAAAAAAGGATAGAGAAATAAAAGAGCCAAGTCCAACCTTCATCCACCCCTCTGTCAGCCTAGGGAGACACATTGGGGTGACCTCCAGTAACAAGTTTTCAGCTTTTCATTTTTCCAACCTGTTGTGTTAAAGGGGACTTACCAGAGACAAACACAGGCCTGTTTCAGAACCCTGCTGAGGACTTTCACTGAGACAATTTCACAAAGTTGAAAGTATTTAATAAGGAGACAGATATAACAGATTCAGAACTGCCACTGATAAACACACGTACTGCAATAGCACTAATATACATGTATGCTGGCAAAATGCTATCCCAGCTATTCCTCACTGAAGGGTGAAAGCACAGAGCTTACCAAGAAAGCACCCCTGTCTCAGTGGAGGACAAAGGGGACAGCCTGTACTGTTTCCAATTTCATCTTTCTGTCCCCCAGTTTTTTTTTGTTGTTGTTGTTGTTGTTGTTTTGTTTTTTCCCTAACACTAGCTTCTAACACTAACTCTTTCTGTACTATCCCCTTTCTTTCTTTTGTATTCTAACCTTATTTGTTCCCCTCCCTGGGGTAAAATTTAGCATGATTTGGGTGGAAAGCCACGTGCTATAGTCATATCCATTTAGCATGTACCTCATTAATCTCACTTTCATATTCAGGTATATTATTCATTTTACAAATAATAAAGCAAAAGGTTTCACTCCAGGTACTGTGGCCTTCAAGATTGTGTTCGCTGCCAAAACAGGACCATCCTTCCACCACAAGACTCCCTCCTCTGGCATCCTCTCATACCAAGCTTGTGGACTTCCAACCACAAAGTTTGTATAGGAGATAAACTGGAACAAGCTGCTCAAATCCCCCTTACACAAGGCCAGTGCTTATCACTGACACTAACAAATCTGACTATTCTCCACACAACCCAAGCAGGCTGGACACTCACATATCTGTCTGGCTGAACTCAGTGGTTTTATAAATGCATTAGCACATGGTACTGATATCAGCATGCAAGTGCTTTTTGCAGATGTTGAATTATTAGGCTCCTGAAAGGTGAGGAATGGCAGACTGAGAGCTGGCTGCTGGCAGCAGCCCATCAGCCCGGATATCTGTGCCTCGTGTATGGCCACAAGTAGTGTTTTGGCCCTGAAGGACCACATCCTAGATGCATTCCCTTCCAAGCACCCACAGTGATCCTGCCATCCTCTGCCATCTTCCACCTAGGGCTTAGTCTGAGTGCAATAATGCACTTTGCAGTCATGTTTTTTCTTGTTGTTTTTTGTTTGTTTGTTTGTTTTGTTTTGTTTTTGTTTTTGGCAGAACTATCATGGGGAACCTATCCACTGTTCTTATGTCATCTATGGCTGTCACGGTCAGTGCCTTGCCTGTGTATCTCCCAGAGCCTTGATGGTCTCTGTGGCACTGTAGCAGCATCCTTATTTCTCTCCAACATTAACTACCACCCATAGAGGCAGTCATTCAGTGACTGATTTTGTTGCCTCTGGAATTAGAAACAATCCTTTTGTCAGACCTGTTAAATTTTCCATCCCTTTGTGCTTTATACTGTCCATCTTTCATTTGTCTCTTGCTTGCGTTTCTAGGTTTTCCCATTAACAGGTTTTTCCATTAACAGGTGATCTCTGAGGACAGAAAAGCCACCAGCCCATGTCCACGTGCTTCAGGCATCTCTGCTTGAGTACGCATAAACTTTAAGATGTTACATCTATCAGTGCTTGAAAGTTTCTAGAGATGCAACAGCACATTTTCCATTTCTGTCTCATTTTTTCCAGGATCCAGACTTGTGATTGTTTAAGTGATTATTTTGGCTATGGTCTTTCTTTTTCAACTTTATCAGTTAGGTCTCTTATTTGCTTACAGAATTTTACAGGCTGTCTTCTGCACTTCAGACATTCATCTTATAAAGGGTAAAGGCTTATTCAAAAGAAATTCTTTTTTTGTTATTCTATATGTTGGCATTTCAATTTGCTAAAGACATCCAACCAAACTAAAATCATTCTGCCCTCCAGGAATACTGCCAAAATGCATGATTGCTGTTCCTCTACTTCTTTTCTGGATTTCTACAGCAGAAATTTCACTGGCAGATGTCAATAGAGTGTATTGCAATTCTCCATTTATTGAGGCTGACCTCTGGCTGCAGGATAGTTAAAATAAAATAAAATAGAAATAGAAATAGAAAAAAGAAAAAAGAAACAATAAAATGATTCTCCTTGATGAAACTATTATCTGCTTTCAGCAAAGCTTGACTTCACAAGTTTTGCAGGGCATTTCTCATGTTTTTTTTTCCTCCAGGTTTAGAATGAAAAGTCTATCTCTATCTTTGACATCTATTAATTCAGAAGAAGTGGCTACGAAGATGGTGAAAGGCCTGGAGGGGAAGACGTACGAAGAACGGCTGAGGTCACTGGGCCTGTTCAGCCTGGAGAAGAGGAGGCTGAGGGGAGACCTCATCACAGTCTACAACTTCCTCGTAAGGGGGTGTCGAGAGGCAGGAGACCTTTTCTCCATTAACACTAGTGACAGGACCTGCGGGAATGGGGTTAAGCTGAGGCAGGGGAAATTTAGGCTGGACGTCAGGAGGGGGTTCTTCACAGAGAGGGTGGTTGCACACTGGAACAGGCTCCCCAGGGAAGTGGTCACTGCACCGAGCCTGTCTGAATTTAAGAAGAGATTGGACTGTGCACTTAGTCACATGGTCTGAACTTTTGAGTAGACCTGTGCGGTGTCAAGAGTTGGACTTGATGATCCTTAAGGGTCCCTTCCAACTCAGGATATTCTATGATTCTATGATTCTAAGTTGTCACAGCCTAAGCTTAAGTAAATATAAGTATTATTAATTTTTATGCTATCTGTCCTGAGCATATTTGTTTTCTGACAATAGTTGCAGACACACACCACCAGGTCACCTGAAAAGACATCACAGAATCATAGACTGGCTTGGGTTGGAAGGGACATTAAAGATCATCTAACTCCACTCCCCCTGCCATAGGCAGAGATGCATGTTGTAGCTGTTGTAACTTCTTTTTGTTGTCTTAACTTTGGAAAATACAAAGCATTCTCTGCACTTATCTGTTACATGGTATAACTGGGGAGGGAAACTATATGCAAATCAGAAGAACTGTATCTAGACACAGGCATAACAGAACTTAAAGAGAAGCTGAGTTTTTGCAGTGTACATATCCAGCAACAGAGAAATAAATTATACTCCTCGGGCTGTAAGTATACTCGGAAACATTTAATTTGCCTGCAGGTTCACTTAGAGTTTGGAATTAGAAACTACCTGAGTAAACGTACAATTTTCCATTTGCTATGGTTATATGCTATTTCATTTTGTGCTCACACACTGTATTACATTATAGTTTTTTTATTCAAAACTGGGGCATGTGTAGAATTGATGCTAACATTACAGTAAAAACATTCAGTGCAAGGCTGAATGAATAGAAATGAAAAGAATGAATATTTTGTGAAATGCTAAAAATATCTATAGCAAACAATCGCAATGACAGATTTTGAAGAAATCCAGCAGAAAAAAAATAACAGAAACAGACATTTTACTAAATGGACACTCAAGCAATAAAGTGCAATCCTTAAATGTATTCAGAGCACCATGGCATTTATTTTTATTCAGGCTTTCAAAGCCAGGCTACAAAACCTGTAGGCTTCACTAGAAGAAAAACATTAGAGAAGTTTCCCAGGTTAAGAAGAAATCAGAACTGCAATAAAGCTTCTTTTGGAATTAAAAGGAGTAATTGGAAAAAGATGTTTCCTGCAGGAAGAGATTCAGTCCACACTGCAGATCAAGCCCTGGCCCTGAAATGCATACAAGGTACCAAACGCACACAATCTTCTGCCCATCACCTGCCATGGACAAAAGTGCACTTTTCAGCCCTAGAAATCAGTGGGTAGATGTCTCAAAGCATGACTTCAGGCTCTGGTGCTGTATAAATATGGCTTGTTAGCGGTCTGAGGAGCCTCCAGGTGACACGGGGTATGCCACACTACCCATCTGTGGTTCCTTTTCCCATCCCAGACCTCATGGGCTCTTCAAGCCGTGACCTGTCTCTTCACATGAGTGGCAAAGAAAAACCTATAGTACACCTTTTTTGGAAAACAAAACAAAAAAAAAACACAAACAACTAGAGCACACCCCCACTGTTGTGGGGGTATAGTATAGGTCACCAGATCGGGAGGAGGAGGTCTACAAGCAGCTGGTAGAAGCCTCATGGTCCCGGGCACTGGTTCTCATGGGGTACTTCAATTATCCAGACTTCTGTTGGGTAAGCAACTTGGCCAGGCACACACAATCCAAGCAGTTCCTGCAATGTGTTGAAGACAATTTTGTTGCAGGTGGTGGAGGAGCCCACGGGGTGGAGAGTGCTCCTGGACCTTGTCCTTACCAACAGGGGTGGGCTTGTTAGGGATGTGAAGGTTGGGGGCAGCTTGGGATGCAGTGACCATCAGATGGTGGAGTTCAAGATGGAACTTGGTGGAAGAAGTAAGACTAAAAGCAGGATTGGTACCGTGGACTTTCGGAGAGCCAACTTTGACCTCTTCTCGGACCTGCCTGGGAGCATCTCATGGGCTAGGTTTCTAAAAGGCAAGGGTGCTTGTGAGAGCTGGGCAACTTTTAAATTGGGGAAGAGGGGCAGGAAAGCTGTGTGGATGAGCAAGGAGCTCATCGACAAGATCAAAAGGAAGAGGAAGGTCTATGAAATGTGGAAAAAGGGCCTGTCCTCCTGGGAGGAGTATAGAAGTGTTGTCAGGGCCTGCAGGGACGCAATGAGGAGGGCTAAAGCCTACCTAGAGCTGAGGCTTGCAAAAGATAAAGGATAATAAGAAGTTTTTTTTTTTTTTAAAAGTATGTAACCAGTAAAAGGAAGACTAGGGATAATGTGGGTCCCTTATAATAATATTGGTGATGTGGGTAATGGGAGATGCTGAGAAGGTGGAGATACTGAATGCTTTCTTTGCTTCAGTCTTTGCTTCAAAGACTCGCCCCTGGGACTCCTTGACCCTGGAGGGAGGAGAAAGGGTCTGGGAAATGGAAGACACCCCCTGGTTGACGAGGGAGTGGTCTGGGAGCATCTGAGTGGGCTCAACACACACAAACCCATGGGCCCTGGCAGGATGCATCCATGTGTGCTAAGGGAGTTGACAGAGATGATTGCCAAACCGCTGTCTATCATCTTTGAGAGGTCATGGAGAACAGCAGAGGTGCCTGAAGATTGGAGGATAGCCAATGTCACTCCAGTCTTCAAGAAGGGCAGGAAGGAGGACACAGAAAACTACAGGCCAGTCAGTTTCACCTCTGTCCCCGGAAAGGCATTGGTGCAGCTTGTTCTGGATGCCATCTCCAAGCAATTGGAAGAGAAGAAGGTTATGAGGAGTACTCAGCATGGATTCATTGCGGGGAAGTTGTGCTCGACCAATCTCCCTGCATTCTATGTTGGCATCATGAGCTGGGTAGATGGGGGGAGAGCAGTGGATGTCATCTACCTTGACTTTAGCAAGGCTTTCAATACTGTCTCCCATGACATCCTGCTAGCAAAGTTGAGGAAGTGTGGGATAGAGGAATGGACAGAAAGGTGGGTTGAGAACTGGCTGACTGGCCAAGCTCAGAGGGTGGTGATCGGCAGCACAGAGTCTGGCTGGAGACCTGTGACTAGTGGAGTTCCCCAGGGGTTGGTGCTGGGTCTGGTCTTGTTCAACATCTTCATCGACAACCTTGATGAAGGAATAGTGTCTTCCCTCAGCAGGTACGCCGATGACACAAAGCTGGAAGGAGTGGCTGACACGCCAGAAGGCTGTGCTGCCATTCAGCGAGACCTGGACTGTCTGGACGGATGGGCAGGAAGAAACCAAATGAGGTTTAATAAGAGCAAGTGTAGAGTCCTGCACCTGGGAAGGAACAACAGCATGTATCAGTACAGGCTGGGGGACGACCTGCTGGAGAGGAGCTCTGAGGAGAAGGACCTGGGGGTCCTGGTGGACGACAGGTTGGCCGTGAGCCACCAGTGTGCCCCCATGGTCAAGAGGGCCAATGGGATCCTGGCGTGCATTAAAAGGAATGTGGCCAGCAGGTCAAGGGAGGTGATCCTCCCCCTCTACTCTGCCCTGCTCAGGCCTCACCTGGAGTACTGTGTCCATTTCTGGACTCCCCAGTACAAAAAAGACAGGGATCTCCTGGAAAGAGTCCAGCGGAGGGCCACAAAGATGACAGGGGGTCTGGAGCATCTTCCCTATGAAGAAAGGCTGAGAGACCTAGGTCTGTTCAGCCTGGAGAAAAGAAGACTGAGAGGGGATCTCCTCAATGTGTATAAATACCTGAGGTGTGGGAGACAGAGGGATTTGGCCAACCTCTTTTGAGTGGTTTGTGGGGATAGGACAAGGGGCAATGGCCACAAGTTAGAGCACAGGAAGTTCTGTACCAAAATGAGGAAGAACTTCTTCACGGTGAGGGTGACGGAGCATTGGAACAGGCTGCCCAGGGAAGTTGTGGAGTCTCCTTCTCTGGAGATATTCAAGGCCTGTCTGGACACCTACCTGTGCAGCCTGCTCTAAGGAACCTGTTTTGGCAGGGGGGTTGGACCCAATGATCTTTCAAGGTCCCTTTCAACCCCTACAGTTCTGTGATTCTGTGAAAGCAGGGCACAGTCCTGAGTTCAACTTGCAGTTGCAGCATGAATAATAAGGTAGATGCCTAACTCTGTACAACAAATATTTTTCCCAAAGGAGGACGTCTTGCAGCTATACATAAGTTTTAGAAAGTCAGTGAAGCTCCTGCTGAAACCTGCATGGTATAAAATGAAACAAACCCAAGAGCACTTAATGATATAATTGATGTTCACTGATAGCAAACAATCTGTTTACATGAGGATGACCACTCATATGTCCATGTTGGGAATGGTGTGATATTCAAGCTGACAATAATGTTATAATTAAAAATAAGAGCAGTACTCCTGGTAGAAGAGCTGTGTGGTAGGCTGACCTTGGATGGCTGCCAAGTGCCCACTCAGCCTGTCTCTCACTCCTCAACAGGACAAGGGAAAAAATAAGATGAGAAATCTCAAGGGTTATGATAAACACAAGGAGATCACATACTAATTACCTTCATGGGCAAGGCAGACCCAACTGGGGAAAAATTAATGTATTGCCAATTAAAATAAATTTGGACAATAATGAGAAACAAAGACAACTTAAAACAGCACTGAATTAATTGAATATGCTGTGTCCAGAAAAGTACAACTGCAAGTACTACCATCACTGCTCTGGCCAATCCTATGGGCAATCTCAGCATCAAAGAGTACTGTATTTATAAAAATACAATTATTAATAATTAATTTTTGAGGAAAACACCTGCTAGCACTGAGGACTAAGAATGGAAATTGAAAACAGAGAAGATTGAAAGGGGAGGGGGAGGGGTGGACACAAAGAAAGAGGATAAGAAGAAGATAGGTAAGGAGAAGGGACAGAAAGACAAGAAAACAGGAAAAAAAAAAAAAAAAAAAAGAAAGAAAAAAAAAAAAAGAAAAAAAGGAAAAAAAAAAGAGAGAGAGAGAGAAAGAAAGGAAGTAAACACAGGTCACATTAAAACTCCCTTCTTTCACTACTGTCTCTCTTATCCTGAGAGAATTTTTAAAAACAGCTTTATTCCTAAAGTTCAAAACACATGATCTGCATTTCATTAGCCACTCTCAGACACTTAGACTAGCTCAGTCATCCTACAAAAACAAACAAACACACTCTCTCTCCAGAACCTCAGTAGCCCTCTGACAGGCCATTGCATTGCAAAGCATACCTATCACATGCAGTTCCATGTCCCCCAGGTTGGGATAAAGAACAATGTCACAACCCGTAAGCATGGCTTTCAGCTCTGTCTCCAACAATACTCTTGCACCCAAGATAGAATGTTGCAAGATGGAGAGGGAAACAATAGTATCATGAAAACCTAGTCAGATATTCAGACTTCAGGGGTGGTGGTTACTGGTTCATGATCTACCTGGATACCTGAAGCAAACTGGATAGCGCAGGGGTCTATTGTGGGACCTGCCCTCTCTAGGACCTTTATTGATGACATGGAACTGGTGGTGCAGCTTATTCTTGACTATTCCAAGTTTGCAGATGAGATCAAGTTGGGGAAACGGTTGATAACATGCAAGGTCAGCACTGCCATCCCAGAGAGACTGGGACAAGAGGAGAAAGGGTCCAACTGCATACAACCTTTGCAGAAATGATAGGCAGCCCTGGTGGTGATGCCAGCTGAGGATCAGAGAAGGCCTCTCTGTTCAGCTTCCATCATCTCTTATCCAGGCAATGAGTCCTGGTTATGCCTCTGTATAGGAGAGATGTTGACCAACTAGGAAAGGCCAGGAGAGGCCACTAGTTTGGTTGGGCTGAAGCATTCACCCTGGGAGAAGTGGAGCTGGGGTTGGTCCAGTCTGGAGCAGAGATGGTTTTGTGGAACCTAACAGCATGCCTGAAACTATGGGGAAGAGATTGAGTGGCCCGGGCCTGGCTGTATGGAAGGAGGCTGAGAGCCAATTGCATCAGCCAAAGCTGGAAAGGCTCAGGCGGGAGATCAGAAGCTACTTTTCCCCAAGAGGACAGTTTGACAGTGGAGCAGTTGCTCAGAGAGGTTGTCACCTCCCTGTTCTTGGATGGTTTAAAGCCCCAGCTGGACAAACCCTGCACATCCTGGTTGAACAACATGGTTGACCCTGCAGGATACTGGACCAGAGAACTACCTGGGTCTCTTCCAGGCTGAGCTATTCTATGGTCCTATGTGATGGCTGTCACTTTTGTTATCTTGCCAGTATATGTTTATAATTTACTGGATGAATGTGTGACAAATAAAACAGTATTGAAGTGATAACACTGAACACCAGAACTACAGTCATTCAACTAGGACTTGTGGGTGACATGGTAGTTTTATGCCAGGGGAGCTTCCTCACAGTTCTTGACTCTTGTGTTCAAAGTCAAATGCATCCTACTACTCCAAATAAACACTGCTCCTGTGCAGGAGTAGTTTCTCCAATTAACTTATGTGCTGAGGAAAGTGTTTGTCCATGTTTGTAGTTTTCATACTTTTAATCCACATCAAAAGGCAGCATTTGCAAGGATCTCCTGTCACTCTCTCTGAAATCCACTTACACTTTCATTGGCAGTTAAGTTTGACACTTTTTGGTAGCAAGGCATATAACAATTTCTAGAATGATTTACAACTGACTGTATGTGTCTGTGCATGGTCATGTCTATGCCTGGAGAGGTGGAAAGACAAAGAGCAACAACTTGCTTTGAAGTAGGGAATACAATAGTGCACTTCACCAAAGAGATCTGTTTTGATACAAAAGGCAGTAACTATCAAAGCTTCCCAGGGGAATGTGTATAAATAGACAAAATCAGCATGCATTGATATTTATAGTGGTATACTCCTTCAGGTCTGCAGTGCTTTATGATTCAAAGGTTTCTTGAGCAAAAGATACTTCTCTGTGTTGTATAAACTTTGTCCAAATAGCCTTTAACATAATTCTTATATCATGTATCCTGATCATGTGTATTTGTAGTTTAAGAATCAGTACACTGGATGAAGGCTAGTAGTTCTATTGCTCATGTGGTTGTTTCTGCTTTTCTGAAATTCATTTCATTTTTCCATGCTTTAGACTCGTCACCTTCCAAATGGATGTTGAATGTAAATACTTTTGCCTTCATAACGGAGATTCATGGATGAAAGGTAATGCACAAAAGATACAAATTCTTCTTATTACAAGGGGATGTCTTTAAAAGACCTAATTTTAGCTGAATAGGATCAAGGAGATGAATTTGAAAGTAAGCAGAAACAGGAGTAATTTGAACTGCAAAACAATGAAAGCACCTAAGAGGTGAGGTTGTTCTTCAGCCACAGGTTTGAATTCAAAGCTCCTGAAAAACGATGTAGAATCACAGAATATCACGAGTTGGAAGGGACCCACAAGGATCATCAAGTCCATCTCCTGCATCCCCAAAGGACCACCCAAAAAATCAGACTATGTGTCTGATTTTTGGACAGTGCTGTCCAAACACTTCTTGAGCTCTGGCAGCTCAGTGCCATGACTACTTCCCTGGAGAACCTGTCCCAGTGCCCAACCACCTCTGGGTGCAGAACCTTTCCCTAACCCCCAGTCTGACCCTCCCCTGTCTCAGCTCCATGCCGTCCCCTTGGGTCCTGTCGCTGTCCCCAGAGAGCAGAGCTCAGAGCCTGCCCCTCCACTCCCCTCCTGAGGGAGCTGCAGGCCACCATGAGGCTTCTCCTCAGCCTGCTCTGCTCTGGGCTGAGCAAACCAAGGGACCTCACCCCTCCTCACACATCTCCTCCAGACCTTTCACCATCTTTGTAGCCCTCCTTTGGATACTCTCTAATAGTTTTATATTTTTCTTAGACTGAGATGCACAAAAGCTCACACAGTCCTCAAAGTGAGGCTGCACCAGTGCAGAGCAGAGCAGGACAGTCACTTTCCTCACCCAGCTGGCAGTACTGTGCCTGAGGCACCCCAGGATGTGACTGGCCCTCCTGGCTGCGAGGGCATGCTGCTGGCTCATGTCCAGCTTGTTGTTGACCATACCTCCCAGATCCCTTTCTGTGGGGCTGCTCTCCAACCACTCATCCCCCAGTCTGTCTGTATAACCAGGGTTGACCCTTACCAGTTACTGAATCCAGCACTTGCTCTTGTTAACCTTCATATTGTTGGTGATTGCGCAGCCCTATAATTTGTCCAGATCTCCCTATAAGGCCTCCCCACCCTTGACAGAGCCCACAGCTCCACCCAGTTTGGTATGATTTGGTATCCATTCCAGTCTGGCTCTGAGCAGACTGCTCTAGTGCTTGGCAACCCTGCCCAGAGCAGGGGGGTTGAAATTAGATGATCTTTAACCTTTTCAACCCAGGCCATTCTATGATTCTGTGATTATCTGTGAACTTGCTCAATAAACCTTCAAGTCTTACATCCTACATGACAGGCTCTGCTAAGTGTTACAGGATAAGATTCAAAGTGGGGTAGAAAATGGGAGCTTACATCATTGGATAATGGATATTTAGTGAATCACTGTAATCAGAACTTAACTTTTGGAAAGAAATATATATTGCATTGAATTTCATGGGTTTTGTGATTTTTAGAATCTTCTCTTTCTGCCCCAAGGGAAACATACAGCAGAAACTGTGCTGGAGGGTCCATGTGGTATACTTAGTTTTAGGTAAGGGAAGAAAGAATGCCCATGCAGTGCTATTTTAAATACCTGTAGAACGACCAATAGAAATGCTTAATAACCCTTTGTCTTGTTAACAGAACTCTGTTTCTGAACACGATTACACTTGCATCAGTAAAACTAAGCCCGTGAAATGCTTTGAAATAGCCCTTTGCTTTAAATTAGTGAATATCTAAGTTCTGTCACTGAATGTAAGGAACTAGGGGGATTAATATGGACTCCTTCCAAACCAGTGTGTCTGATTCTTACATTTTTTTATCACATAGCACACACTTTTCATTCAATTTGTGCAGATGAATAAGTTGGGGTATTTCTTGTACAAGATTTGCTGTTCAATATAGGTCTAGTTCTGAGATTTGATGTTAAACAGATATTAATTTTTTTGTGTCTCAGATTGAAATTTCAATTTTCCTATAGGGAAAGAAACTCTTCTAGAAAATGACTTGGGGTGGAAGGCCATGTATCTTGCCAAAAAGCAACACAGTTTCACATTAACACCTAAAAAATACATTGCATGTTAAATATCCGGACTACATTTGTCAGAAATTATGCTTTATTGGATTGTTTGCCTTCAAACTCATCTTGATCTTAGATCTTCATTTTATTGACAAAGCTACATTAATGTTTTAGCAATATCCATCATGGAAGGATACATCACCAAAACAAGAGAGATTACTCCTTTTCATGTGCAGGTGTACTGTGTATTTTTAGGACATTTGCTATCTGTAGAATTTCTCTGGCCCAAGGAAGTGAAAGATGGAATTGAATCAAGTTTCTGTTTTTCTGTTGTTGCTAAAGAAGGGACATATAAAAATCTGATAAAGGTACAGAGAAAGTAGAGCTCCTTAATGAAGCATTTATCTCTCTCTCTCTCTCTCTCTCTCTCTCTTTTTTTTTTCCTCTGATTCACATTCTGTTATCAAGACAACAGTACATCTGAGTATTTGCCAGCTAGAATATCTACAACAGATTAGTTGGTTTCATTCAGAGAAGTAATAGTTTGGAAACCTTGGATAACACCTTCATCACCATTTTGCTTTATTCAGTTACTACTGTTACTGTATTTTCTAAAAGTCAAACAAACAGTAACTGTCAGCTCATTGGCCCTAAAATTGATTGAGGTCATACAGGCTAACATC